>NC_092165.1:60388096-60693096 GCF_045791955.1 Oncorhynchus clarkii lewisi
TACCCCCTATCTAGACCACAGCACCCTACCCCCTATCTAGACCACGGCACCCTACCCCCTATCTAGACCACGGCACCCCGTCCCCTATCTAGACCGCGGCACCCCACCCCCTATCTAGACCACGGCACCCTACCCCCTATCTAGACCACGGCACCCTACCCCCTATCTAGACCACAGCACCCTACCCCCCATCTAGACCACAGCACCCTACCCCCCCTATCTAGACAAATCAAGTCAAATCAAATTTATTTATATAGCCCTTCGTACATCAGCTGATATCTCAAAGTGCTGTACAGAAACCCAGCCTAAAACCCCAAACAGCAAGCAATGCAGGTGTAGAAGCACGGTGGCTAGGAAAAACTCCCTAGAAAGGCCAAAACCTAGGAAGAAACCTAGAGAGGAATGAGGCTATGTGGGGTGGCCCAGGCTATGTGGGGTGGCCAGTCCTCTTCTGGCTGTGCCGGGTGGAGATTATAACAAAACATTGTCAAGATGTTCAAATGTTCATAAATGACCAGCATGGTCGAATAATAATAAGGCAGAATAGTTGAAACTGGAGCAGCAGCACAGTCAGGTGGACTGGGGACAGCAAGGAGTCATCATGTCAGGTATTCCTGGGGCATGGTCCTAGGGCTCAGGTCAGTTGAAACTGGAGCAGCAGCACAGCCAGGTGGACTGGGGACAGCAAGGAGTCATCATGTCAGGTATTCCTGGGGCATGGTCCTAGGGCTCAGGTCAGTTGAAACTGGAGCAGCAGCACAGTCAGGTGGACTGGGAACAGCAAGGAGTCATCATGTCAGGTATTCCTGGGGCATGGTCCTAGGGCTCAGGTCAGTTGAAACTGGAGCAGCAGCACAGTCAGGTGGACTGGGGACAGCAAGGAGTCATCATGTCAGGTATTCCTGGGGCATGGTCCTAGGGCTCAGGTCAGTTGAAACTGGAGCAGCAGCACAGCCAGGTGGACTGGGGACAGCAAGGAGTCATCATGTCAGGTAGTCCTGGGCCATGGTCCTAGGGCTCAGGTCCTCCGAGAGAGAGAAAGAGAGAAGGAGAGAATTAGAGAACGCACACTTAGATTCACACAGGACACCGAATAGGACAGGAGAAGTACTCCAGATATAACAAACTGACCCTAGCCCCCGACACATAAACTACTGCAGCATAAATACTGGAGGCTGAGACAGGAGGGGTCAGGAGACACTGTGGCCCACTCCGAGGACACCCCCGGACAGGGCCAAACAGGAAGGATATAACCCCACCCACTTTGCCAAAGCACAGCCCCCACACCACTAGAGGAATATCTTCAACCACCAACTTACCATCCTGAGACAAGGCTGAGTATAGCCCACAAAGACCTCCGCCACGGCACAACCCAAGGGGGGGGGGCGCCAACCCAGACAGGATGACCACATCAGTGACTCAACCCACTCAGGTGACGCACCCCCTCCAGGGACGGCATGAGAGAGCCCCAGTAAAGCCAGTGACTCAGCCCCTGTAATAGGGTTAGAGGCAGAGAATCCCAGTGGAAAGAGGGGAACCGGCCAGGCAGAGACAGCAAGGGCGGTTCGTTGCTCCAGAGCCTTTCCGTTCACCCTCCCACTCCTGGGCCAGACTACACTCAATCATATGACCCACTGAAGAGATGAGTCTTCAGTAGAGACTTAAAGGTTGAGACCGAGTTTGCGTCTCTGACATGGGTAGGCAGACCGTTCCATAAAAATGGAGCTCTATAGGAGAAAGCCCTGCCTCCAGCTGTTTGCTTAGAAATTCTAGGGACAATTAGGAGGCCTGCGTCTTGTGACCGTAGCGTACGTGTAGGTATGTACGGCAGGACCAAATCAGAGAGATAGGTAGGAGCAAGCCCATGTAATGCTTTGTAGGTTAGCAGTAAAACCTTGAAATCAGCCCTTGCCTTGACAGGAAGCCAGTGTAGGGAGGCTAGCACTGGAGTAATATGATCAAATGTTTTGGTTCTAGTCAAGATTCTAGCAGCCGTATTTAGCACTAACTGAAGTTTATTTAGTGCTTTATCCGGGTAGCTGGAAAGTAGAGCATTGCAGTAGTCTAACCTGGAAGTGACAAAAGCATGGATTAATTTTTCTGCATCATTTTTGGACAGAAAGTTTCAGATTTTTGCAATGTTACGTAGATGGAAAAAAGCTGTCCTTGAAATGGTCTTGATATGTTCTTCAAAAGAGAGATCAGGGTCCACAGCACCCTACCCCCCTATCTAGACCAGAGCACCCGATCCCCTATCTAGACCACAGTACCCCGTCCCCTATCTAGACCACAGCACCCCGTCCCCTATCTAGACTGCGGCACCCCACCCCCTATCTAGACCACGGCACCCTACCCCCTATCTAGACCACGGCACCCTACCCCCCATCTAGACCACAGCACCCTACCCCCCATCTAGACCACAGCACCCTACCCCCCATCTAGACCACAGCACCATACCCCCCCTATACAGACCACAGCACCCTACCCCCTATCTAGACCACAGCACCCTACCCCCAGATCTAGACCACAGCACCCTATCCCCTATCTAGACCACAGTACCCTATCCCCTATCTAGACCACAGTACCCTATCCCCTATCTAGACCACAGCACCCTACCCCCCCTATCTAGACCACAGCACCCTACCCCCCTATCTAGACCACAGCACCCTATCCCCTATCTAGACCACAGTACCCTACACTGAGTGTAAAAACATTAGGAACACCTTCATAGTGGATAGAAGGGATCATAGCTTTCACCTTGATTATAGAATGACATCTGCTTATAAATGATTTGTGAAGCTTCTATGTAGGCCTTATAAAGGGTTATGAAGGCTTAATTAAGATATAATATGTAATACCTTGTTTAAAGTGTGAACAAGTCATCTTTTTTTTATTTTTTATTTTTTTGAAGGCATCAAGAAGAACCCAAAAGCACCTTTTGTTCCCCGGACTGTGATCATTGGTGGCAAGGTACGTATGTGAGTCACTCATCTCAAAAGCAATTACATGAATAGCCTAGGACTCTTTCTCTTTTTCCCTTTAGCCTAGGAGTCTTCCCATGATTCCCCACCTACTCTCCCCTCTCGTCTTTTATAAAATTAATTGGAGGAGAAGGCTCTAAGGAAGGAACTGTGGATCTTCTCCTCAGATTGGTTTTGAGAAGGAGAGAGAGAGAGGGGGAGAGGGAGAGAGGGAGGGAGGGAGAGAGAGAAAAAAGTGCTGTGTCTGAAATAGTGCACTAAGTTTTACCAGAGCCCTATAGACCCCCGGTCTGAAGTAGAGCCCCATGGACCCCCGGTCTGAAGTAGAGCCCTATAGACCCCCGGTCTGAAGTAGAGCCCCATAGACCCCCGGTCTGAAGTAGAGCCCCATGGACCCCCGGTCTGAAGTAGAGCCCTATAGACCCCCGGTCTGAAGTAGAGCCCCATAGACCCCCGGTCTGAAGTAGAGCCCCATGGACCCCCGGTCTGAAGTAGAGCCCTATAGACCCCCGGTCTGAAGTAGAGCCCCATGGACCCCCGGTCTGAAGTAGAGCCCTATAGACCCCCGGTCTGAAGTAGAGCCCTATAGACCCCCGGTCTGAAGTAGAGCCCTATAGACCCCCGGTCTGAAGTAGAGCCCCATGGACCCCCGGTCTGAAGTAGAGCCCTATAGACCCCCGGTCTGAAGTAGAGCCCTATAGACCCCCGGTCTGAAGTAGAGCCCTATAGACCCCCGGTCTGAAGTAGAGCCCCATGGACCCCCGGTCTGAAGTAGAGCCCTATAGACCCCCGGTCTGAAGTAGAGCCCTATAGACCCCCGGTCTGAAGTAGAGCCCTATAGACCCCCGGTCTGAAGTAGAGCCCCATGGACCCCCGGTCTGAAGTAGAGCCCTATAGACCCCCGGTCTGAAGTAGAGCCCTATAGACCCCCGGTCTGAAGTAGAGCCCTATAGACCCCCGGTCTGAAGTACAGCCCCATGGACCCCCGGTCTGAAGTAGAGCCCTATAGACCCCCGGTCTGAAGTAGAGCCCTATAGACCCCCGGTCTGAAGTAGAGCCCTATAGACCCCCGGTCTGAAGTAGAGCCCTATAGACCCCCGGTCTGAAGTAGAGCCCTATAGACCCCCGGTCTGAAGTAGAGCCCTATAGACCCCCGGTCTGAAGTAGAGCCCTATAGACCCCCGGTCTGAAGTAGAGTCCTATAGACCCCCGGTCTGAAGTAGAGCCCCATGGACCCCCGGTCTGAAGTAGAGCCCCATAGACCCCCGGTCTGAAGTAGAGCCCTATAGACCCCCGGTCTGAAGTAGAGCCCCATGGACCCCCGGTCTGAAGTAGGGCCCTATTGACCCCCGGTCTGAAGTAGAGCCCTATAGACCCCCGGTCTGAAGTAGAGCCCCATGGACCCCCGGTCTGAAGTAGAGCCCTATAGACCCCGGTCTGAAGTAGAGCCCCATGGACCCCCGGTCTGAAGTAGAGCCCCATGGACCCCCGGTCTGAAGTAGAGCCCTATAGACCCCCGGTCTGAAGTAGAGCCCCATGGACCCCCGGTCTGAAGTAGAGCCCTATAGACCCCCGGTCTGAAGTAGAGCCCCATGGACCCCCGGTCTGAAGTAGAGCCCTATAGACCCCCGGTCTGAAGTAGAGCCCTATAGACCCCCGGTCTGAAGTAGAGCCCCATGGACCCCCGGTCTGAAGTAGAGCCCTATAGACCCCCGGTCTGAAGTAGAGCCCTATAGACCCCCGGTCTGAAGTAGAGCCCCATGGACCCCCGGTCTGAAGTAGGGCCCTATAGACCCCCGGTCTGAAGTAGAGCCCCATGGACCCCCGGTCTGAAGTAGAGCCCCATGGACCCCCGGTCTGAAGTAGAGCCCCATGGACCCCCGGTCTGAAGTAGAGCCCCATGGACCCCCGGTCTGAAGTAGAGCCCCATGGACCCCCGGTCTGAAGTAGAGCCCCATGGACCCCCGGTCTGAAGTAGAGCCCCATGGACCCCCTGTCTGAAGTAGAGCCCTATAGACCCCCGGTCTGAAGTAGAGCCCCATAAACCCTCGGTCTGAAGTAGTGCCCTATAAAAGGGAAAAAGTTTAGGGTGCCATTTGGGACTCATAAAGGAGAACAGCTGAGGTGTATAAAGATGGCGGCCCCCATTTTACTTACCACACATTCCTGGTTTAGTTCTCCGTTTCGTACATGGCTCTCCATTGCTCCTTTAGAGTTTTTGTATGGTCATTAGCAGAGTATACGTGAACCCAATTTTAGTTTCAAGACGCCTGCAATTTGTAAAACTGAAAAAGTAGATTGTGTTGATTTATTGGCACATTTATCCATATCGCACACCGTAGTTTTTAAAAACTCAAGCCGATAATGCTGAAACAATGACATCATATCCAGGCTGTATCACATCCGGCCGTGATTGGGAGTCACATAGGGCGGCGCGCTATTGGCCCAGCGTCGTTCAGGTTTGACCGGGGTAGGCCGTCATTGTAAATAAGAATTACAAATTTTATTAAAAATATATAAAAACATATATATTTCTGAAGTCTTCCATCTTTAGCCACGTTCACCATTGAGAGCATCGTCTCCCTCTACAGGCTGCCCCAGGGTATCACATGGCCAAGAAGATCATCAAGCTGATCACGGCCGTCGGACATGTGGTCAACAAAGACCCAGTGGTGGGAAGCAAACTGAAGGTCATCTACCTGGAGAACTACAGAGTCTCCCTGGCTGAAAAAGGTACGATCTACTATATATATATATATCTACCTGGAGAACTACAGAGTCTCCCTGGCTGAGAAAGGTACAATCTACTATAAATCTATCTACTATATATCTATCCACTATATATATATATATCTACCTGGAGAACTACAGAGTCTCCCTGGCTGAGAAAGGTACGATCTACTATATACAGTGCCTTGCGAAAGTATTCGGCCCCCTTGAACTTTGCGACCTTTTGCCACATTTCAGGCTTCAAACATAAAGATATACAACTGTATTTTTTTGTGAAGAATCAACAACAAGTGGGACACAATCATGAAGTGGAACGACATTTATTGGATATTTCAAACTTTTTTAACAAATCAAAAACTGAAAAATTGGGCGTGCAAAATGATTCAGCCCCCTTAAGTTAATACTTTGTAGCGCCACCTTTTGCTGCGATTACAGCTGTAAGTCGCTTGGGGTATGTCTCTATCAGTTTTGCACATCGAGAGACTGACATTTTTTCCCATTCCTCCTTGCAAAACAGCTCGAGCTCAGTGAGGTTGGATGGAGAGCATTTGTGAACAGCAGTTTTCAGTTCTTTCCACAGATTCTCGATTGGATTCAGGTCTGGACTTTGACTTGGCCATTCTAACACCTGGATATGTTTATTTTTGAACCATTCCATTGTAGATTTTGCTTTATGTTTTGGATCATTGTCTTGTTGGAAGACAAATCTCCGTCCCAGTCTCAGGTCTTTTGCAGACTCCATCAGGTTTTCTTCCAGAATGGTCCTGTATTTGGCTCCATCCATCTTCCCATCAATTTTAACCATCTTCCCTGTCCCTGCTGAAGAAAAGCAGGCCCAAACCATGATGCTGCCACCACCATGTTTGACAGTGGGGATGGTGTGTTCAGGGTGATGAGCTGTGTTGCTTTTACGCCAAACATAACGTTTTGCATTGTTGCCAAAAAGTTCAATTTTGGTTTCATCTGACCAGAGCACCTTCTTCCACATGTTTGGTGTGTCTCCCAGGTGGCTTGTGGCAAACTTTAAACGACACTTTTTATGGATATCTTTAAGAAATGGCTTTCTTCTTGCCACTCTTCCATAAAGGCCAGATTTGTGCAATATACGACTGATTGTTGTCCTATGGACAGAGTCTCCCACCTCAGCTGTAGATCTCTGCAGTTCATCCTGAGTGATCATGGGCCTCTTGGCTGCATCTCTGATCAGTCTTCTCCTTGTATGAGCTGAAAGTTTAGAGGGACGGCCAGGTCTTGGTAGATTTGCAGTGGTCTGATACTACTTCCATTTCAATATTATCGCTTGCACAGTGCTCCTTGGGATGTTTAAAGCTTGGGAAATCTTTTTGTATCCAAATCCGGCTTTAAACTTCTTCACAACAGTATCTCGGACCTGCCTGGTGTGTTCCTTGTTCTTCATGATGCTCTCTGCGCTTTTAACGGACCTCTGAGACTATCACAGTGCAGGTGCATTTATACGGCGACTTGATTACACACAGGTGGATTGTATTTATCATCATTAGTCATTTAGGTCAACATTGGATCATTCAGAGATCCTCACTGAACTTATGGAGAGAGTTTGCTGCACTGAAAGTAAAGGGGCTGAATAATTTTGCACGCCCAATTTTTCAGTTTTTGATTTGTTAAAAAAGTTTGAAATATCCAATAAATGTCGTTCCACTTCATGATTGTGTCCCACTTGTTGTTGATTCTTCACAAAAAAATACAGTTTTATATCTTTATGTTTGAAGCCTGAAATGTGGCAAAAGGTCGCAAAGTTCAAGGGGGCCGAATACTTTCGCAAGGCACTGTATCTATCCACTATATATATATATCTACCTGGAGAACTACAGAGTCTCCCTGGCTGAGAAAGGTACGATCTACTATATATCTATCTACTATATATCTATCTACTATATATCTATCTACTATATATATATATACCTGGAGAACTACAGCGTCTCCCTGGCTGAGAAAGGTACAATCTACTATATATCTATCTACTATATATATATATCTACCTGGAGAACTACAGAGTCTCCCTGGCTGAGAAAGGTACTATCTACTATATACAGTGGTATTTAGTCAGCCACCAATTGTGCAAGTTGTCCCTCCTCTTATCTATTTCCCCCCTACAGTCATCTATTTCCCCCCTACAGTCATCTATTTCCCCCTTACAGTCATCTATTCCCCCCCTACAGTCATCTATTTCCCCCCCTACAGTCAACTATCCTCCCCTACAGTAATCTATTTCCCCCCCTACAGTCATCTATTTCCCCCTTACAGTCATCTATTTCCCCTTTACAGTCATCCCAGCCACAGACCTGTCTGAGCAGATCTCCACAGCTGGCACGGAGGCGTCCGGCACTGGCAACATGAAGTTCATGCTGAACGGAGCGCTCACCATCGGCACCATGGACGGAGCCAACGTAGAGATGGCCGAGGAGGCTGGAGAGGAGAACATGTTCATCTTCGGCATGAGGGTGGAGGACGTGGCAGAGATGGACGTACAGGGGTAACTCACACAGACACACACACACACACACACACACACACACACACACACACAGATGGATGTAGAGGGGTAACTCACACCGACACACACACACACACACACATAGATGGACGTAGAGGGGGAACACACACACACACACACAGATGGACGTAGAGGGGGAACACACACACTTTGGTTTTCCACAATCTAATACAGTGTCGATGGGTTCCACGTTATGCAACGTTACATGATGATCAACAATACCGTAAAATTGGGTGACGCCAAACTTCACTGACTTAATAGTTCATTTTAGCATTGTTTACTTCATCAAAAATGTATTTCCTGTTGTAGCGTGTGTGTGTGTGTGTGTGTGTGTGTGTGTGACGTATTAATACCGGTTTCTACTTTGTCCTCTCCTCTAAAGCTACGATGCCATGACATATTACAACAACATCCCAGAACTGAAGCAAGCCGTTGACCAGATTCAGGGAGGATTCTTCAGCCCCAAACAACCAGAGCTCTTCAAAGACGTCACCAACATGCTCTTCAACCACGACCGGTAGGTACAGTTACTTCACTGTGTGTGTGTGTGTGTGTGTGTGTGTGTGTGTGTGTGTGTGTGTGTGTGTGTGTGTGTGTGTGTGTGTGTGTGTGTGTGTGTGTGTGTGTGTGTGTGTGTGTGTGTGTGTGTGTGGTCTTGGCATTGACTGACTCTCTCTCTTCAGCTTCAAGGTGTTTGCAGACTATGAGGGTTACATAAAGTGCCAGGAGAAAGTCAGCCAACTATATCAGGTAATCATCATTATCCCTCATGTACCTCTAGTTAATAATGACTATATCAGGTCATCATCATTATCCCTCATGTACCTCTAGTTAATAACTATATCAGGTAACCATCATTATCCCTCATGTACCTCTAGTTAATAACGACTTTATCAGGTAATCATCATTATACCTCATGAACCTCTAGTTAATGACTATATCAGGTAACCATCATTATCCCTCATGTACCTCTAGTTAATAACGACTTTATCAGGTAATCATCATTATACCTCATGTACCTCTAGTTAATGACTATATCAGGTAATCATCATTATCCCTCATGTACCTCTAGTTAATTACTTTATCAGGTAATCATCATTATGACTTCCAGAGGCAGTTTGGAACTCGGTAGTGAGTGGTGCAACCGAGGACAGATTATTTTTACGCGCTTTCAGCACTTGCCGGTCCCGTTCCGTGAGCTTGTGTGGCCTACCACTTCGCGGCTGAACCGTTGTTGCTCCTAGACATTTTCACTTCACAATAACTGCACTTAGTTGTCCGAGGCAGCTCTAGCAGGGCAGAACGGACTTGTTGGAAAGGTGGCATCCTATGATGGTGCCACGTTGAAAGTCACTGAGCTCTTCAGTACGGGTAATTCTACTGCCAATGTTTGTCTATGGAGATTGCATGGCTGTGTGCTCGATGTTATACACCGATCAGCAACGGGTGTGGCTGAAATAGTCGAATAACTAATTTGAAGGGGTGTCCACATACTTTTGTGTATATACATTGCATTCATAAAGTATTCAGACCCCTTGACTTTTCCCACATTTTGTTACGTTACAGCCTTATTCTAAAATGGATTACATTTTTCTTCATCAATCTACACACAATAACCCATAATGACAAAGCAAAAACGGGTTTCTCCAAAAATATTTATACTAAAATATCACATTTACATAAGTATTCAGACCCTTCACTCAGTACTTTGTTGAGCTCAGTTTGGCTGGGTGGCCAGCTCTAGGAAGAGTCTTGGTGGTTCCAAACGTCTTCCTTTTAAGAATGATGGAGGCCACTGTGTTCTTGGGGACCTTTAATGCTGCAGAAATGTTTTGGTACCCTTCCCCAGATCTGTGCCTCGATACAATCTTGTCTCTGATCTCTACGGACAATTCCTTCGACCTCATGGCTTGGTTTTTTACTCTGACATACACTGTCAACTGTGGGACCTTATATAGACAGGTGTGTGTGCCTTTCCAAATCATGTCCAATCAATTGAATTTACCTCAGGTGGACTCCAAGTTGTAGAAATATCTCAAGGATGATCAATGGAAACAGGACGCACCTGAGCTCCATTTTGAGTCTCACAGCGAAGGGGTCTGAATACTTATGTAAATAACGTATGCACTGTGTAGTGAATGTCGTTGTCTTAGCTACCTTGGATATGTGGTTGACTTAGCTACCTTGGATATGTGGTTGTCTTAGCTACCTTGGAGATGTGGTTGTCTTAGCTACCTTGGATATGTGGATGTCTTAGCTACCTTGGAGATGTGGTTGTCTTAGCTACCTTGGATATGTGGTTGTCTTAGCTACCTTGGATATGTCGCTGTCTTAGCTACCTTGGATATGTGGTTGACTTAGCTACCTTGGATATGTGGATGTCTTAGCTACCTTGGATATGTGGATGTCTTAGCTACCTTGGATATGTGGTTGTCTTAGCTACCTTGGAGATGTGGTTGTCTTAGCTACCTTGGATATGTGGATGTCTTAGCTACCTTGGATATGTGGATGTCTTAGCTACCTTGGAGATGTGGTTGTCTTAGCTACCTTGGATATGTCGCTGTCTTAGCTACCTTGGATATGTGGTTGACTTAGCTACCTTGGATATGTGGTTGTCTCAGCTATCTTGGATATGTGGTTGTCTTAGCTACCTTGGATATGTGGTTGTCTCAGCTATCTTGGATATGTGGTTGTCTTAGCTACCTTGGATATGTGGTTGTCTTAGATACCTTGGAGATGTGGTTGTCTTAGCTACCTTGGATATGTGGTTGTCTCAGCTATATTGGATATGTGGTTGTCTTAGCTACCTTGGATATGTGGTTGTCTTAGATACCTTGGAGATGTGGTTGTCTTAGATACCTTGGAGATGTCGTTGTCTTAGCTACCTTGGATATGTGGTTGACTTAGCTATCTTGGATATGTGGTTGTCTTAGCTACCTTGGATATGTGGTTGTCTTAGATACCTTGGAGATGTGGTTGTCTTAGCTACCTTAACTGAATGCACTTACTTTAAGTGACCAAGTGTAAGTACACTTTACTTATATATTACTATGATAATATATATTATAAATTATACTTTTGTATTATATGATGACATACAGTATGATATATATTATTCATGTTGTTTCTTATAGAATCCTAAGGAGTGGACGCAGATGGCGATCAAGAATATCGCTGCTTCCGGAAAGTTCTCTAGCGACCGCACCATCACCGACTATGCCACTGAGGTGTGGGGGGTGGAGCCTACTGATCTGAAGATCCCACCCCCCAACGAGCCCCGCAAGGCCTTGGAGGAGACCGCCAGGGTGCTGACGGAGAAGTGAGGCTGCCTGGTGTGGTGTAGGGTGACATTGCCCCTAGACGCTGATCTTGGGTCAGTTTTTTTTCTAATGGTTGAGGGGAAGTGGATTCTAGATTTGTATCTAGGGAAACGTCACCCAGAAGCGCCTCGTGTTCTTTTTAAAGGGACAATCTGGGATTCAGACAACAACAAAGCAGTCACCACGCTACTTTTGGTAAACAGCTGAGGGATAGCCACTCCCAAATGTATAAACGCAGCTATGGAGGCAAGTCCATCTGTGAGATTGAAATGTTTTAACCATGTATTGAAATGAGTCAAATCCCAGATTGCCCCTTTAGCTCAATAAACTGAGTTTTGTTTGTAAAACACCTTAACTGATGCAAAATAACAGTCTGCTACATATCTTCAGAATAAACAACAGTCTGCTACATACCTTCAGAATAAACAAACAGTCTGCTACATACCTTCAGAATAAACAAACAGTCTGCTACATACCTTCAGAATAAACAACAGTCTGCTACATACCTTCAGAATAAACAAGCAGTCTGCTACATACCTTCAGAATAAACAAACAGTCTGCTACATACCTTCAGAATAAACAACAGTCTGCTACATACCTTCAGAATAAACAACAGTCTGCTACATACCTTCAGAATAAACAACAGTCTGCTACATACCTTCAGAATAAACAAACAGTCTGCTACATACCCTCAGAATAAACAAACAGTCTGCTACATACCTTCAGAATAAACAACAGTCTGCTACATACCCTCAGAATAAACAAACAGTCTGCTACATACCTTCAGAATAAACAACAGTCTGCTACATACCTTCAGAATAAACAAGCAACAGTCTGCTACATACCTTCAGAATCCACAAACAACAGTCTGCTACATACCTTCAGAATAAACAACAGTCTGCTACATACCTTCAGAATAAACAACAGTCTGCTACATACCTTCAGAATAAACAACAGTCTGCTACATACCTTCAGAATAAACAACAGTCTGCTACATACCTTCAGAATAAACAGTCTGCTACATACCTTCAGAATAAACAACAGTCTGCTACATACCTTCAGAATAAACAACAGTCTGCTACATACCTTCAGAATAAACAACAGTCTGCTACATACCTTCAGAATAAACAAACAACAGTCTGCTACATACCTTCAGAATAAACAAACAGTCTGCTACATACCTTCAGAATAAACAACAGTCTGCTACATACCTTCAGAATAAACAACAGTCTGCTACATACCTTCAGAATAAACAACAGTCTGCTACATACCTTCAGAATAAACAAACAGTCTGCTACATACCTTCAGAATAAACAAACAGTCTGCTACATACCTTCAGAATAAACAAACAGTCTGCTACACACCTTCAGAATAAACAAACAACAGTCTGCTACATACCTTCAGAATAAACAACAGTCTGCTACATACCTTCAGAATAAACAAGCAACAGTCTGCTACATACCCTCAGAATAAACAACAGTCTGCTACATACCTTCAGAATAAACAACAGTCTGCTACATACCCTCAGAATCCACAAACAACAGTCTGCTACATACCTTCAGAATAAACAAGCAACAGTCTGCTACATACCTTCAGAATCCACAAACAACAGTCTGCTACGTACCTTCAGAATAAACAACAGTCTGCTACATACCTTCAGAATAAACAACAGTCTGCTACATACCTTCAGAATAAACAACAGTCTGCTACATACCTTCAGAATAAACAACAGTCTGCTACATACCTTCAGAATAAACAGTCTGCTACATACCTTCAGAATAAACAACAGTCTGCTACATACCTTCAGAATAAACAACAGTCTGCTACATACCTTCAGAATAAACAACAGTCTGCTACATACCTTCAGAATAAACAACAGTCTGCTACATACCTTCAGAATAAACAAACAGTCTGCTACATACCTTCAGAATAAACAACAGTCTGCTACATACCTTCAGAATAAACAAACAGTCTGCTACATACCTTCAGAATAAACAAACAGTCTGCTACATACCTTCAGAATAAACAAACAGTCTGCTACATACCTTCAGAATAAACAAGCAACAGTCTGCTACATACCTTCAGAATAAACAACAGTCTGCTACACACCTTCAGAATAAACAAACAGTCTGCTACATACCTTCAGAATAAACAAACAGTCTGCTACATACCTTCAGAATAAACAACAGTGCTACATACCTTCAGAATAAACAAACAGTCTGCTACATACCTTCAGAATAAACAAACGAAATTATCAAATTTTCCTCAGCATTTCTGAATCCACCTTCTAAATACAAGGTCAAATGGCAGCCTGTCCACTATATAGTGCACTACTGTTGACCGGACTGCTATTGGCCTTGGTCGAAAGTAGTGCACTGTAAAGTGAACAGGGGTGCCATTTGGGGAAACTGCCCGTTAGCCAGCTACCAGTGAGTGGTCCATACTTAGCAAAACTGTCTCATACTATATAGCGAGGGTTGAATATTTTCCATTATTAATGACCCTTGTTTTTTTCCCCAATGTTCTGTGTTGCATCAAAATAAATATATTTGTGTTTGATCGGATGTCTTTTTAATGTTGTTGAAAGTTTTTAATTGTAATATAATTCATACAGTCACTGACAACTATGAGAGACTAGTGCAATACACAAAATGACACTAGAAACATGGACGCGGCCCTTGTGAAAGTTTTTGAGTGAGGAACAAGGATCTCGCAAAGACCATGAACAGGCAATACTGTATGTGTAATTGTTCCTTTCTGGGGGGGGGGGTTTAGTAGGCAGCTCTTCCTCTAAAATGTCGCCGACTCACCGGACTATCGGTCTATCAATGTTGTTATTCTTGCTTTGTAGAAACCGCCTGCGGAGAAAAGCACATGGAAACCCAAATCATTTTCAAGACAGTGACTATCCCTTATTCTGAACTTCAAATCAAATCAAAATCAAATCAAATCAAATCAAATTTTATTTGTCACATA
Organism: Oncorhynchus clarkii lewisi; assembly: GCF_045791955.1. Classification (NCBI taxonomy): domain Eukaryota; kingdom Metazoa; phylum Chordata; class Actinopteri; order Salmoniformes; family Salmonidae; genus Oncorhynchus; species Oncorhynchus clarkii. The sequence continues at coordinate 60,402,637 of NC_092165.1, forward strand.
CACATGGTTAGCAGATGTTAATGCGAGTGTAGCGAAATGCTTGTGCTTCTAGTTCCGACAATGCAGTAATAACAAGTAATCTAACTAACAATTCCAAAACTACTGTCTTGTACACAGTGTAAGGGGATAAAGAATATGTACATAAGGATATATGAATGAGTGATGGTACAGAGCAGCATAGGCAAGATACAGTAGATGGTATCGGGTACAGTATGTACAAATGAGATGAGTATGTAAACAAAGTGGCATAGTATAGTATAAAGTGGCTAGTGATACATGTATTACATAAGGATACCGTCGATGATATAGAGTACAGTATATACGTATGCGTATGAGATGAATAATGTAGGGTAAGTAACATTTATATAAGGTAGCATTGTTTAAAGTGGCTAGTGATATATTTACATCATTTCCCATCAATTCCCATTATTAAAGTGGCTGGAGTTGAGTCAGTGTCAGTGTGTTGGCAGCAGCCACTCAGTGTTAGTGGTGGCTGTTTAACAGTCTGATGGCCTTGAGATAGAAGCTGTTTTTCAGTCTCTCGGTCCCAGCTTTGATGCACCTGTACTGACCTCGCCTTCTGGATGATAGCGTGGTGAACAGGCAGTGGCTCGGGTGGTTGATGTCCTTGATGATCTTTATGGCCTTCCTGTGACATCGGGTGGTGTAGGTGTCCTGGAGGGCAGGTAGTTTGCCCCCGGTGATGCGTTGTGCAGACCTCACTACCCTCTGGAGAGCCTTACGGTTGAGGGCGGTGCAGTTGCCATACCAGGCGGTGATACAGCCCGCCAGGATGCTCTCGATTGTGCATCTGTAGAAGTTTGTGAGTGCTTTTGGTGACAAGCCGAATTTCTTCAGCCTCCTGAGGTTGAAGAGGCGCTGCTGCGCCTTCTTCACGATGCTGTCTGTGTGAGTGGACCAATTCAGTTTGTCTGTGATGTGTATGCCGAGGAACTTAAAACTTGCTACCCTCTCCACTACTGTTCCATCGATGTGGATAGGGGGGTGTTCCCTCTGCTGTTTCCTGAAGTCCACAATCATCTCCTTAGTTTTGTTGACGTTGAGTGTGAGGTTGTTTTCCTGACACCACACTCCGAGGGCCCTCACCTCCTCCCTGTAGGCCGTCTCATCGTTGTTGGTAATCAAGCCTACCACTGTTGTGTCGTCCGCAAACTTGATGATTGAGTTGGAGGCGTGCGTGGCCACGCAGTCGTGGGTGAACAGGGAGTACAGGAGAGGGCTCAGAACGCAACCTTGTGGGGCCCCAGTGTTGAGGATCAGCGGGGAGGAGATGTTGTTGCCTACCCTCACCACCTGGGGGCGGCCCGTCAGGAAGTCCAGTACCCAGTTGCACAGGGCGGGGTCGAGACCCAGGGTCTCGAGCTTGATGACGAGCTTGGAGGGTACTATGGTGTTGAATGCCGAGCTGTAGTCGATGAACAGCATTCTCACATAGGTATTCCTCTTGTCCAGATGGGTTAGGGCAGTGTGCAGTGTGGTTGAGATTGCATCGTCTATGGACCTATTTGGGCGGTAAGCAAATTGGAGTGGGTCTAGGGTGTCAGGTAGGGTGGAGGTGATATGGTCCTTGACTAGTCTCTCAAAGCACTTCATGATGACGGATGTGAGTGCTACGGGGCGGTAGTCATTTAGCTCAGTTACCTTAGCTTTCTTGGGAACAGGAACAATGGTGGCCCTCTTGAAGCATGTGGGAACAGCAGACTGGTATAGGGATTGATTGAATATGTCCGTAAACACACCGGCCAGCTGGTCTGCGCATGCTCTGAGGGCGCGGCTGGGGATGCCATCTGGGCCTGCAGCCTTGCGAGGGTTAACACGTTTAAATGTCTTACTCACCTCGGCTGCAGTGAAGGAGAGACCGCATGTTTTCGTTGCAGGCCGTGTCAGTGGCACTGTATTGTCCTCAAAGCGGGCAAAAAAGTTATTTAGTCTGCCTGGGAGCAAGACATCCTGGTCCGTGACTGGGCTGGGTTTCTTCCTGTAGTCCGTGATTGACTGTAGACCCTGCCACATGCCTCTTGTGTCTGAGCCGTTGAATTGAGATTCTACTTTGTCTCTGTACTGGCGCTTAGCTTGTTTGATAGCCTTGCGGAGGGAATAGCTGCACTGTTTGTATTCGGTCATGTTACCAGACACCTTGCCCTGATTAAAAGCAGTGGTTCGCGCTTTCAGTTTCACACGAATGCTGCCATCAATCCACGGTTTCTGGTTAGGGAATGTTTTAATCGTTGCTATGGGAACGACATCTTCAACGCACGTTCTAATGAACTCGCACACCGAATCAGCGTATTCGTCAATGTTGTTATCTGACGCAATACGAAACATCTCCCAGTCCACGTGATGGAAGCAGTCTTGGAGTGTGGAGTCAGCTTGGTCGGACCAGCGTTGGACAGACCTCAGCGTGGGAGCCTCTTGTTTTAGTTTCTGTCTGTAGGCAGGGATCAACAAAATGGAGTCGTGGTCAGCTTTTCCGAAAGGGGGGCGGGGCAGGGCCTTATATGCGTCGCGGAAGTTAGAGTAACAATGGTCCAAGGTCTTTCCTCCCCTGGTTGCGCAATCGATATGCTGATAAAATTTGGGGAGTCTTGTTTTCAGATTAGCCTTGTTAAAATCCCCAGCTACAATGAATGCAGCCTCCGGATAAATTGTTTCCAGTTTGCAGAGAGTTAAATAAAGTTCGTTCAGAGCCATCGATGTGTCTGCTTGGGGGGGGATATATACGGCTGTGATTATAATCGAAGAGAATTCTCTTGGTAGATAATGCGGTCTACATTTGATTGTGAGGAATTCTAAATCAGGTGAACAGAAGGATTTGAGTTCCTGTATGTTTCTTTCATCGCACCATGTCACGTTAGTCATAAGGCATACGCCCCCGCCCCTCTTTTTACCAGAAAGATGTTTTTTCCTGTCTGCGCGATGCGTGGAGAAACCTGTTGGCTGCACCGCTTCGGATTGCGTCTCTCCAGTAAGCCACGTTTCCGTGAAGCAAAGAACGTTACAGTCTCTGATGTCCCTCTGGAATGCTACCCTTGCTCGGATTTCATCAACCTTGTTGTCAAGAGACTGGACATTGGCAAGAAGAATGCTAGGGAGTGGTGCGCGCTGTGCCCGTCTCCGGAGTCTGACCAGAAGACCGCCTCGTTTCCCTCTCTTTCGGAGTCGTTTTTTTGGGTCGCTGCATAGGATCCACTCCGTTGTCCTGTTTGTAAGGCAGAACACAGGATCCGCGTCGCGAAAAACATATTCTTGGTCGTACTGATGGTGAGTTGATGCTGATCTTATATTCAGTAGTTCTTCTCGACTGTATGTAATGAAACCTAAGATGACCTGGGGTACTAATGTAAGAAATAACACGTAAAAAAACAAAAAACTGCATAGTTTCCTAGGAACGCGAAGCGAGGCGGCCATCTCTGTCGGCGCCGGAAGTACAAAACTTGACCCCATCCTTGTTAATTTCATATAAACAACTTGTGTTGAGAATCCAAATGGTGCCTTGTATAGTGCACTACTTTGGACCTGGGTCCATAGGGCTTGTGTTAAAAGTAGTGCACTATTACACTGAGTGGACAAAACATTAGGAACACCTTCCTAATATTGAGTTGTACCTCCTTTTTGTCCTCAGAATGACCTCAGTTCGTCAGGTCATGGACACTACAAGGTGTCGATAGCGTTCCACAGGGATGCTGGTCCATGTTGACTCCAATGCTTCCCACAGTTGTGTCCAGTCGGCTGGATGTCCTTTGGGTGGTGGACCATTCTGGATACACACGGGGGAACCCAGCAGTGTTGCAGTGCTTGACAAACTCAAACCAGTGCGGCTGACACCTACTACCACACCCCGTTCAAAGGCACTTAAGAGTAAATATTTTGTCTTGCCCATTCACCCTCCAAATGGCACACGACAACAATCCTTGTCTCGAGGCTTAAAAATCCTTCTTTAACCCGTCTCCTCCCCTTCATTCTACACTGATTTGAAGTTGATTTTACAAGTGACATCAATAAGGGATCATAGCTTTATTCACCAGCTGGATTCACCTGGTCAGTCTATGTCATGGAAAGAGCAGGTGTTCCTAAAGTTTTGTCCACTCAGTGACTTGGGCGCCATTTGGGACGCAAGCCAGCCCTTGTATTTTGTACTTTAAAATTAGAACAACGCAAGTAGTGTCCATTATCGGCAAAGATAACTTATATATAACTTACCCAACCACACTGGCCAGTTTGGAGTGATGGCTATATAACTTAACAACACTGGCCAGGTTGGAGTGATGGCTATATAACTTACCCAACCACACTGGCCAGGTTGGAGTCATGACTATATAACTTACCCAACAACACTGGCCAGGTTGGAGTCATGACTATATAACTTACCCAACAACACTGGCCAGGTTGGAGTCATGACTATATAACTTACCCAACCACACTGGCCAGGTTGGAGTGATGTCTATATAACTTACCCAACCACACTGGCCAGGTTGGAGTCATGACTATATAACTTACCCAACCACACTGGCCAGGTTGGCATGATGAATATATAACTTACCCAACCACACTGGCCAGGTTGGCGTCATGACTATATAACTTACCCAACCACACTGGCCAGGTTGGGATCCAAATAGATGTAGTTGTGTGAGTATCCTAAGGATCCACTGTAGGATACCATGTGCACCTGGTCCTCTGCATACCGTTGTCTACGGGCTTGAAGTGCAATCTGGTACAGCTGGGAAGACACACACACACACACACACACACATACATACATTCTAGCTCATTCTACTATAGTATAGTAACAGTGCACAGATCAATGTATGGGTTGGATTTAACAACCCTAAATCACTAAATGTCTTTAAGATCAGTATGTTACGTACCTTCTGGCTCATGTAAAAAGGAACCACATTGTCATCCTCAGCGTGTAGGAAAAGGATACGAGTGGTCAAGGTCTTTAAACTGCAGAAAGCAAACACAATAACCCAACGTCAGAGTCTAGCTACGGTACGAGATTAGAGGATTCTAGCTACGGTACGAGATTAGAGGAGTCTAGCTACAGTACGAGATTAGAGGAGTCTAACTACAGTACGAGATTAGAGGAGTCTAGCTACAGTACGAGATTAGAGGATTCTAGCTACAGTGCGAGATTAGAGGATTCTAGCTACAGTACGAGATTAGAGGATTCTAGCTACAGTACGAGATTAGAGGAGTCTAGCTACAGTACGAGATTAGAGGATTCTAGCTACAGTGCGAGATTAGAGGATTCTAGCTACAGTACGAGATTAGAGGATTCTAGCTACAGTGCGAGATTAGAGGATTCTAGCTACAGTACGAGATTAGATGATTCTAGCTACAGTGTGAGATTAGAGGATTCTAGCTACGGTACGAGATTAGATGATTCTAGCTACAGTGTGAGATTAGAGGATTCTAGCTACGGTACGAGATTAGAGGATTCTAGCTACGGTGCGAGATTAGAGGATTCTAGCTACGATATGAGATTAGAGGATTCTAGCTACAGTGCGAGATTAGAGGATTCTAGCTACAGTACGAGATTAGAGGATTCTAGCTACAGTGCGAGATTAGAGGATTCTAGCTAGGGTACGAGATTAGAGGATTCTAGCTACAGTGTGAGATTAGAGGAGTCTAGCTACAGTACAAGATAAGAGGATTCTAGCTACGGTACGAGATTAGAGGATTCTAGCTAGGGTACGAGATTAGAGGAGTCTAGCTACATTACAAGATTAGAGGAGTCTAGCTACAGTACGAGATTAGAGGAGTCTAGCTACAGTACGAGATTAGAAGATTCTAGCTACAGTACGAGATTAGAGGAGTCTAGCTACAATACGAGATTAGAGGATTCTAGCTACAGTACGAGATTAGAGAATTCTAGCTACAGTACGAGATTAGAAGATTCTAGCTACAGTACGAGATTAGATGAGTCTAGCTACAGTACGAGATTAGAGGATTCTAGCTAGAGTACGAGATTAGAGGATTCTAGCTACAGTGCGAGATTAGAGGATTCTAGCTACAATACGAGATTAGAGGCTTCTAGCTACAATACAAGATTAGAGGAGTCTAGCTACAGTACGAGATTAGAGGATTCCAGCTACCAGAGATGGGCTGCATTCCAAATGGCACCCTATTGTGATCGTAGACTACAGGGTACGGAGAGCCGAGCACACTCCCATTCACATCGACGGGGCTGTAGTGGAGCGGGTCGAGAGTTTCAAGTTCCTCCCTGTCCACATCACTAAGGATCTATCATGGTCCACACACATCAATCAACACAGTCATGAAGACGGCATGACAACGCCTCTTCCCATTCTGGAAGCTAATAAATATTCGACATGGGACCTCAGATCCTCTAAAAGTTACACGGCTGCACCATTGAGAGCATTCTGATCGGTTGCATCACCGCCTGGTATGGCAACTGCTCGCCACCCGACCGCAAGGCGATACAGAGGGTAAGTGTGTACAGCCCAGTATATCACTGGGGGCCAAAATCCTTGCCTTCCAGGATCTCTGTACCCAGGCGCTGTTAGAGGACTTGCCAAGTTAAATAAAATCAAAGAGGAAGGTCCTAAAAAGTATCAGACTCCAGCCGCCCAAGTCACAGACTGTTCTCTTTGCTTCCGCGCGGCAAGCGGTGCCGGAGCGCCAAGTCTGGGACCAAAAGGCACCTGAACAGCTTCTACCCCCCCAAACCCATAGTACTGATGAACAGTTCATCTTTTATTTCTTATTTAACCAGGCAAGTCAGTTAAGAACAAATTCTTATTTACAATGACGGCCTACCCTGGGCCAAACCCTCCCGTAACCCGGACGACGCTGGGCCAATTGTGAGCCACCCTATGGGACTCCCGATCACGGCCTGGTTGTGATACAGCCCGGGATCGAACCAGGGCCTGTAGTGATGCCTCTAACACTGAGATGCAATGCTTTAGACCGCAGCGCAACTCTGGAGCCTCAAATGGCTACCTGGACTATTTACATACACTCCCCTTTTATTATTTATCTACCCACACACCCACTGGTCTCTACCCACACACCCACTGGTCTCTACCCACACACCCACTGGTCTCTACCCACACACCCACTGGTCTCTACCCACACACCCAATGGTCTCTACCCACACACCTACTGGTCTCTACCCACACACCCACTGGTCTCTACCAACACACCCACTGGTCTCTACCCACACACCCACTGGTCTCTACCCACACACCCACTGGTCTCTACCCACACACCCACTGGTCTCTACCCACACACTCACTGGTCTCTACCCACACACCCACTGGTCTCTACCCACACACCCACTGGTCTCTACCCACACACCCACTGGTCTCTACCCACACACCCACTGGTCTCTACCCACACACCCACTGGTCTCTACCCACACACCCACTGGTCTCTACCCACTGGTCTCTACCCACACACCCACTGGTCTCTACCCACACACCCACTGGTCTCTACCCACACACCCACTGGTCTCTACCCACACACCCACTGGTCTCTACCCACACACCCACTGGTCTCTACCCACACACCCACTGGTCTCTACCCACACACCCACTGGTCTCTACCCACACACTCACTGGTCTCTACCCACACACCCACTGGTCTCTACCCACTGGTCTCTACCCACACACCCACTGGTCTCTACCCACACACTCATTGGTCTCTACCCACACACTCATTGGTCTCTACCCACACACTCACTGGTCTCTACCCACACACCCACTGGTCTCTACCCACACACCCACTGGTCTCTACCCACACACCCACTGGACTCCACCCACACACCCATTGGTCTCTACCCACTGGTCTCTAATCACTGGTCTCTACTCACTGGTCTCTACTCACTCGTCTCTAATCACTGGTCTCTACTCACTGGTCTCTAATCACTGGTCTCTACTCACTGGTCTCTAATCACTGGTCTCTAATCACTGGTCTCAAATCACTGGTCTCTACTCACTGGTCTCTAATCACTGGTCTCTAATCACTGGTCTCTACTCACTGGTCTCTAATCACTGGTCTCTACCCACTGGTCTCTACCCACACACCCACTGGTCTCTACTCACTGGTCTCTACTCACTGGTCTCTACCCACTGGTCTCTACCCACACACTCACTGGTCTCTACCCACTGGTCTCTACCCACACACCCACTGGTCTCTACCCACACACCCACTGGTCTCTACCCACACACCCACTGGTCTCTACTCACTGGTCTCTACCCACTGGTCTCTACCCACACACCCACTGGTCTCTACCCACTGGTCTCTACCCACACACCCACTGGTCTCTACCCACACACCCACTGGTCTCTACCCACACACCCACTGGTCTCAACTCACTGGTCTCTACCCACTGGTCTCTACCCACACACCCACTGGTCTCTACCCACACACCCACTGGTCTCTACCCACTGGTCTCTACCCACACACCCACTGGTCTCTACTCACACACCCACTGGTCTCTACCCACACACCCACTGGTCTCTACCCACACACCCACTGGTCTCTACCCACTGGTCTCTACCCACACACCCACTGGTCTCTACCCACACACCCACTGGTCTCTACCCACACACCCACTGGTCTCTACCCACACACCCACTGGTCTCTACCCACTGGTCTCTACCCACACACCCACTGGTCTCTACTCACACACCCACTGGTCTCTACCCACTGGTCTCTACCCACACACCCACTGGTCTCTACCCACACACCCACTGGTCTCTACCCACACACTCACTGGTCTCTACCCACACACCCACTGGTCTCAACTCACTGGTCTCTACCATCTGGTCTCTACCATCTGGTCTCTACCCACTGGTCTCTACCCACACACCCACTGGTCTCTACCCACACACCCACTGGTCTCTACCCACACACCCACTGGTCTCTACTCACTGGTCTCTACCCACTGGTCTCTACCCACACACCCACTGGTCTCTACCCACACACCCACTGGTCTCTACCCACACACCCACTGGTCTCTACTCACTGGTCTCTACCCACTGGTCTCTACCCACTGGTCTCTACCCACACACCCACTGGTCTCTACCCACACACCCACTGGTCTCTACCCACTGGTCTCTACCCACACACCCACTGGTCTCTACCCACACACCCACTGGTCTCTACCCACACACCCACTGGACTCCAACCACACACCCATTGGTCTCTACCCACTGGTCTCTACTCACTGGTCTCTACTCACTGGTCTCTAATCACTGGTCTCTACTCACTGGTCTCTACTCACTGGTCTCTAATCACTGGTCTCTAATCACTGGTCTCTAATCACTGGTCTCTACCCACTGGTCTCTACCCACACACCCACTGGTCTCTACCCACTGGTCTCTACCCACTGGTCTCTACCCACACACCCACTGGTCTCTACCCACACACCCACTGGTCTCTACCCACACACCCACTGGTCTCTACCCACACACCCACTGGTCTCTACTCACTGGTCTCTACCCACTGGTCTCTACCCACTGGTCTCTACCCACACACCCACTGGTCTCTACCCACACACCCACTGGTCTCTACTCACTGGTCTCTACCCACTGGTCTCTACCCACTGGTCTCTACCCACACACCCACTGGTCTCTACCCACACACCCACTGGTCTCTACCCACTGGTCTCTACCCACACACCCACTGGTCTCTACCCACACACCCACTGGTCTCTACCCACACACCCACTGGACTCCAACCACACACCCATTGGTCTCTACCCACTGGTCTCTACCCACTGGTCTCTACCCACTGGTCTCTACTCACTGGTCTCTACTCACTGGTCTCTAATCACTGGTCTCTACTCACTGGTCTCTAATCACTGGTCTCTACTCACTGGTCTCTACTCACTGGTCTCTACTCACTGGTCTCTACTCACTGGTCTCTACTCACTGGTCTCTAATCACTGGTCTCTAATCACTGGTCTCTACCCACACACCCACTGTTCTCTACCCACTGGTCTCTACCCACACACCCACTGGTCTCTACCCACTGGTCTCTACCCACACACCCACTGGTCTCTACTCACTGGTCTCTACTCACTGGTCTCTACCCACACACCCACTGTTCTCTACCCACTGGTCTCTACCCACACACCCACTGGTCTCTACCCACTGGTCTCTACCCACACACCCACTAGACTCTACCCACACACCCATTGGCTCTATGTACACCCACTGGACTCTACCCACACACCCACTGGTCTCTACCCACACACCCACTGGTCTCTACCAACACACCCACGGGTCTCTACCCACACACCCACTGGAACTACCCACACACCCACTGGTCTCTACCCACACACCCACTGGTCTCTACCCACACACCCATTGGACTCCACCCTCTGGTCTCTACCCACACACCCACTGGTCTCTACCCACACACCCATTGGACTCCACCCACACACCCACTGGTCTCTATGTACACCCACTGGTCTCTACCCACTGGACTCTACCCACACACCCATTGGCTCTATGTACACCCACTAGACTCTACCCACACACCCATTGGCTCCATGTACACCCACTGGACTCTACCCACTGGTCTCTACCCACACACCCACTAGATTCTACCCACACACCCATTGGCTTTATGTACACCCACTGGACTCTACCCACACACCCATTGGCTCTATGTACACCCACTGGACTCTACCCACACACCCATTGGCTCTATGTACACCCACTAGACTCTACCCACACACTCACACATACTACACTGGCACTCCAACACACACACACACACACACACACACATACTACATACACTAACACACACAAAACACACATGCATAATGACGCCACACGTACAGTAGATGCTTTCACTCTAATCCCTACCCACATATTACCTAACCCACCTAGTACCTCTACCCACATATTACCTAACCTACTTGGTACCCCTACCCACATATTACCTCAACTACCTGGTACCCCTACCCACATGTTACCTAACCTACCTGGTACCCCTACCCACATATTACCTCAACTACCTGGTACCCCTACCCACATATTACCTCAACTACCTGGTAGCCCTGCACATTGACTCAGTACTGTTACCCTGTATATAGCCATGATATTACCTGGTACCCCTGCACATTGACTCAGTACTGGTACTCCTTGTATATAGCCATGTTACTACCTGGTACCCCTGCACATTGACTCAGTACTGGTACCCTGTATATAGCCATGTTACTACCTGGTACCCCTGCACATTGACTCAGTACTGGTACTCCTTGTATATAGCCATGTTACTACCTGGTAGCCCTGCACATTGACTGATTGAAACAGGTACTCCTTGTTTATAGCCTCGTTATTGTTTTTGTGTTACTATTTCCTTTTTTATTTAGCAAATATTTTTCTTACTTTTAACTCTGCATTGTTGGTTTAAGCTCCTAAGTATTTCACTGTCAGGTCTACTACACCTGTTGTATTCAGCATTTCACTGTCAGGTCTACTACACCTGTTGTATTCAGCATTTCACTGTGAGGTCTACTACACCTGTTGTACTCAGCATTTCACTGTAAGGTCTACTACACCTGTTGTATTCAGCATTTCACTGTGAGGTCTACTACACCTGTTGTATTCAGCATTTCACTGTAAGGTCTACTACACCTGTTGTATTCAGCATTTCACTATGAGGTCTACTACACCTGTTGTATTCAGCATTTCACTGTAAGGTCTACTACACCTGTTGTATTCAGTATTTCACTGTGAGGTCTACTACACCTGTTGTATTCAGCATTTCACTGTAAGGTCTACTACACCTGTTGTATTCAGCATTTCACTGTAAGGTCTACTAAACCTGTTGTATTCAGCATTTCACTGTAAGGTCTACTACACCTGTTGTATTCAGCATTTCACTGTAAGGTCAACCTACACCTGTTGTACAGCATTTCACTGTAAGGTCTACTACACCTGTTGTACAGCATTTCACTCTAAGGTCTACTAAACCTGTTGTATTCAGCATTTCACTGTAAGGTCTACTACACCTGTTGAATTCAGCATTTCACTGTGAGGTCTACTAAACCTGTTGTATTCAGCATTTCACTGTGAGGTCTACTACACCTGTTGTATTCATCATTTCACTGTAAGGTCTACTACACCTGTTGTATTCAGCATTTCACTGTAAGGTCTACTACACCTGTTGAATTCAGCATTTCACTGTAAGGTCTACTAAACCTGTTGTATTCAGCATTTCACTGTAAGGTCTACTACACCTGTTGTATTCAGCATTTCACTGTGAGGTCTACTACACCTGTTGTATTCAGCATTTCACTGTAAGGTCTACTACACCTGTTGTATTCAGCATTTCACTGTAAGGTCTACTACACCTGTTGAATTCAGCATTTCACTGTAAGGTCTACTAAACCTGTTGTACAGCATTTCACTCTAAGGTCTACTAAACCTGTTGTATTCAGCATTTCACTGTGAGGTCTACTACACCTGTTGTATTCAGCATTTCACTGTGAGGTCTACTACACCTGTTGTATTCATCATTTCACTGTAAGGTCTACTACACCTGTTGTATTCAGCATTTCACTGTAAGGTCTACTACACCTGTTGAATTCAGCATTTCACTGTAAGGTCTACTAAACCTGTTGTATTCAGCATTTCACTGTAAGGTCTACTACACCTGTTGTATTCAGCATTTCACTGTGAGGTCTACTACACCTGTTGTATTCAGCATTTCACTGTAAGGTCTACTACACCTGTTGTATTCAGCATTTCACTGTAAGGTCTACTACACCTGTTGAATTCAGCATTTCACTGTGAGGTCTACTAAACCTGTTGTATTCAGCATTTCACTGTGAGGTCTACTACACCTGTTGTATTCATCATTTCACTGTAAGGTCTACTACACCTGTTGTATTCAGCATTTCACTGTAAGGTCTACTACACCTGTTGAATTCAGCATTTCACTGTAAGGTCTACTAAACCTGTTGTATTCAGCATTTCACTGTAAGGTCTACTACACCTGTTGAATTCAGCATTTCACTGTAAGGTCTACTACACCTGTTGTATTCAACATTTCACTGTGAGGTCTACTACACCTGTTGTACTCAGCATTTCACTGTAAGGTCTACTACACCTGTTGTATTCAGCATTTCACTGTAAGGTCTACTACACCTGTTGTATTCAGCATTTCACTGTGAGGTCTACTACACCTGTTGTACTCAGCATTTCACTGTAAGGTCTACTACACCTGTTGTATTCAGCATTTCACTGTGAGGTCTACTACACCTGTTGTATTCAGCATTTCACTGTAAGGTCTACTACACCTGTTGTATTCAGCATTTCACTATGAGGTCTACTACACCTGTTGTATTCAGCATTTCACTGTAAGGTCTACTACACCTGTTGTATTCAGTATTTCACTGTGAGGTCTACTACACCTGTTGTATTCAGCATTTCACTGTAAGGTCTACTACACCTGTTGTATTCAGCATTTCACTGTAAGGTCTACTAAACCTGTTGTATTCAGCATTTCACTGTAAGGTCTACTACACCTGTTGTATTCAGCATTTCACTGTAAGGTCAACCTACACCTGTTGTACAGCATTTCACTGTAAGGTCTACTACACCTGTTGTACAGCATTTCACTCTAAGGTCTACTAAACCTGTTGTATTCAGCATTTCACTGTGAGGTCTACTACACCTGTTGTATTCAGCATTTCACTGTGAGGTCTACTACACCTGTTGTATTCATCATTTCACTGTAAGGTCTACTACACCTGTTGAATTCAGCATTTCACTGTAAGGTCTACTAAACCTGTTGTACAGCATTTCACTCTAAGGTCTACTAAACCTGTTGTATTCAGCATTTCACTGTGAGGTCTACTACACCTGTTGTATTCAGCATTTCACTGTGAGGTCTACTACACCTGTTGTATTCATCATTTCACTGTAAGGTCTACTACACCTGTTGTATTCAGCATTTCACTGTAAGGTCTACTACACCTGTTGAATTCAGCATTTCACTGTAAGGTCTACTAAACCTGTTGTATTCAGCATTTCACTGTAAGGTCTACTACACCTGTTGTATTCAGCATTTCACTGTAAGGTCTACTACACCTGTTGAATTCAGCATTTCACTGTGAGGTCTACTACACCTGTTGTATTCAGCATTTCACTGTGAGGTCTACTACACCTGTTGTATTCATCATTTCACTGTAAGGTCTACTACACCTGTTGTATTCAGCATTTCACTGTAAGGTCTACTACACCTGTTGAATTCAGCATTTCACTGTAAGGTCTACTAAACCTGTTGTATTCAGCATTTCACTGTAAGGTCTACTACACCTGTTGTATTCAGCATTTCACTGTGAGGTCTACTACACCTGTTGTATTCAGCATTTCACTGTAAGGTCTACTACACCTGTTGTATTCAGCATTTCACTGTAAGGTCTACTACACCTGTTGAATTCAGCATTTCACTGTAAGGTCTACTAAACCTGTTGTATTCAGCATTTCACTGTGAGGTCTACTACACCTGTTGTATTCAGCATTTCACTGTAAGGTCTACTACACCTGTTGTATTCAGCATTTCACTGTGAGGTCTACTACACCTGGTGTATTCAGCATTTCACTGTGAGGTCTACTACACCTGTCGTATTCAGCATTTCACTGTGAGGTCTACTAAACCTGTTGTATTCAGCGTTTCACTGTAAGGTCTACTACACCTGTTGTATTCAGCGTTTCACTGTAAGGCACTATACAGTAGTGCACTACCTCTGACCAGAGCCCTATAGGTCAAAATGTGCGGCACTATACAGTAGTGCACTATGGGACACAGCCGTCCTCTACCTGTGTTGTTATGTTAACACAGGCCGTACTTACTTTTCATCATTAGCGAACACCATGTTGTTGCTTCGCATGACATGATGAAGAACGCTCTGAAAACCCGGAAGACACTGATACATCTGAATAGAGAAGGGAACAACGATATCAGTTCAGAAATCTCTTGAGCGTAACTAGTCCTAGAGTAGAGCAATACGGGTCAAAAATACAGGAAGGAGATGGATGGATTGATGAATCATTCTTGTGAAACGGGGGAATTTATTAAGCCACCTTTGGGTTTCATAGTGCAATAACACACTGTTACACAAGGCCGCAGAGAGGGGAAGGGGAGAGAGAGAGAGAGACAGAGAGACAGAGAGAGAGAGACAGAGAGAGAGAGAGAGAGACAGAGAGAGAGAGAGACAGAGAGAGAGACAGAGAGAGAGGGACAGAGAGAGAGAGAGAAAGAGAGAGAGAGAGACCTCACCACACTAAGGGGATGGCTGGCTACTTCCTCCTCCATATTGGTGTACGGAGCCTCCAGGATCACACCATCGACAGCATAGCTTGGCTCCAGATCGGCTTGTGTTACGGCCCTCAGATCGCGTGCTCTTTCTCTTGCCAACTCCATTGCTGTCATGACAAACATGGAAACATGTCAAGACAAACATGTCATGACAACCATGGAAACATGTCAAGACAAGTATGGAAACATGTCAAGACAAACATGTCAAGACAAACATGGAAACATGTCAAGACAAACATGGAAACATGTCAAGACAAACATGTCATGACAAACATGGAAACATGTCAAGACAAACATGGAAACCTGTCAAGACAAACCTGGAAACATGTCAAGACAAACATGGAAACCTGTCAAGACAAACATGTCAAGACAAACATGGAAACATGTCAAGACGAACATGGAAACATGTCAAGACAAACATGGAAACATGTCAAGACAAACATGGAAACATGTCAAGACAAACCTGGAAACATGTCAAGACAAACCTGGAAACATGTCAAGACAAACATGGAAACCTGTCAAGACAAACATAGAAACATGTCAAGACAAACATGTCAAGACAAACATGTCAAGACAACCCTGGAAACATGTCAAGTCAAACCTGGAAACATGTCAAGACAAACATGTCAAGACAAACATGTCAAGACAAACATGGAAACATGTCAAGACAAACATGGAAACCTGTCAAGACAAACATGGAAACATGTCAAGACAAACATGTCCAGACAAACATGGAAACATGTCAAGACAAACCTGGAAACATGTCAAGACAAACATGGAAACATGTCAAGACAAACATGGAAACATGTCATGACAAACATGGAAACATGTCAAGACAAACCTGGAAACATGTCATGACAAACATGGAAACATGTCAAGACAAACCTGGAAACATGTCAAGACAAACCTGGAAACATGTCAAGACAAAAATGGAAACATGTCAAGACAAACCTGGAAACATGTCAAGACAAACATGGAAACATGTCATGACAAACATGGAAACATGTCAAGACAAACCTGGAAACATGTCAAGACAAACCTGGAAACATGTCAAGACAAACATGGAAACATGTCAAGACAAACATGGAAACATGTCAAGACAATTTTTTTTGTCATAGATCCATTATTAATGTTATGTTCAATTAGTGACTTCTTTAGACTTCCATAATGAATGCTTGAACTGCATGCCGAAAGGTTATGTTTAAAGACACAGTCCGGGAGATGGAACTGCATGCTGAAAGGTTATGTTTAAAGATACAGTCCGGGATCTTAAAGCACGACAAATTTGTAACACAGATTTATGTTACAAAGCTGTCATCAAGGCAAAGGGTGGCATCTTTGAATAATCCAAAATATAAAATATTTTTTGGTTACTACATGATTCCTTATGTGTTATTTCATAGTTTTGATGTCTTCACTATAATTCTACAATGTAGAAAATAGTTTTAAAAAATAAAGAAAAACCCTTGAATGAGTAGGTTTGTCCAAACTGGTACTGTGTGTATAATATACGAATTGCAAAAAAGCAGGATGTAAAACTACATATGAAATGGAATGACGTTAGGACACAAAAAAAACAGGGACCCGGTTTGGCTCTTGAGCACCACTATCAAAACTACTGGCTGAAATTATACAAAAAAGTTCCGGAGCATCACTTTAAATAGTTTGGAGCGTGTGTAGAGTGCGACTTCCTTTCTTTTATACAGTTTATTCTCCCTCAGACAGCACCTCTACACAGGGGTTGTCATGGTTTTTAATAGAGGTTCTATCAGTGGCCGCGTGCATAAACTCGGGCTGCATACTGAATGTTGAGATTACGTTGAGGTCGGTCACTGACGTTGGCAGCGCAAACAGACTGGCACGCAGGCTATCGAGACCAGTCACTGACGTTGAAAACAACAGGGAAAATAACAATTGAGTGCACTTCCAAATCAGATGAATAAATTGTCGAAATCGAAAATCAATGGTAGCTGTGAAGGTAGATAAACGAACTAGGTCAGAAGTGCTCAAATGTCCTAGAAGGTCCGGTTCGATATTGTCATTAAACCTAATTTTCTGTTGTTTTTTTTTTTTGTTTTTTTTTGACGGTATTGACCTCATTCTGGGTCCGGCCCACGGTCCACCTATTGAGGTATGACTGAATTAACTAAACCTATATCAGAGTCCGCTCACTATGAAAACTATTGAGGGATCTGAAGACTTCTGACTTTGTTCTTCACCACTGACAAACTATATGTCCGATTCTCCACACTTTTCCCTGTCATGAATTTACAAACATATTTGATTGGTGTAGGAACTGTCTGGAGCCGGTGGCAGTAACTCACCCTGTTCCTGTATCTTTACAGCAGCGTTGGTGGCCACCCTGCGGAGAGAGTTCACACATCTCCATTTTGGGGGAAAGAGTCTAGAATGAAACCCAGGGTGAATCCCAAATTGCCCGCCATAAGCCTTAAACCCTCTGCACTTGTGGGGATCTTAAGAGAATTTTGATCAGTATAACCCATGGTGAAAACTTCCACCTAGCCTATCAGAGGGCAAGGTGGAGATACTAGCGGATAGGTTAAACCTGTCAAATACTCTCAGAGCTTCACAAATGTGTCTTAGGGGTCCATTTGAGATGCTTCTACACCTGCATTGCTTGTTGTTTGGGGGTTTTAGGCTGGGTTTCTGTACAGCACTTTGTGACATCAGCTGATGTAAGAAGGGCTTTATAAATACATTTGATTGATTGAGATTGGGCCCAAATGTTTCAACAACAAAACCCCAAAAATGCCTGGAAGACACTCACTCACCCCGTACCCAGGGAATGTCCCCACAGACTGATCTGGCTGGTCCTGCTGCGTGTCTTTACCCACTGGTACAGATAGAGGGCGTCAGAGGTCAACCCAACCTCACTGGGCTCCCCACTGGAATCTCCATAACCTGGGTGGGTGGGTGGGGGGGGGGGGGGGGGGGGACGACAAGGTGACAAAGAAGCCCTTTGATTCATGATGTCACTATGGCTGCTTTCACCCTGGCTAGAGGATATTTCCACTCTGCTACCATGACAACAAATCTGATGCAAAAAAAAAAAATATGTAAATGAATTGCAAAATATTAAATATATTTACCTTTGAGAGGAACACTACGTTAACCACATGAAGTTCTATTTTCGAATGAATTAATGAATTCGTAAATTAATTAATTTTTATTTACATGTCAAATCGTCTTACATGATTATTTGACGCATCTGAGTTTTTGTAACGGCCAGGGAAATATAACAATATATGTGTATATTAATTGTTATTTGTGCTTACCTCTGTAGTCCAGTGACAGTACATGATACCCTGCTGCACTTAGGATCTAGAAAATAGACAGGCTTGGTTAGGACATCCTTATTTTAACCCAATACTCCAAAATCCATTTTTTTTTTCAGACTAGAACAACATACAGTACCTTCACAAGTTCCACTCTGTGGTTTATGGCCCTTTGGACATGACAGAACAGTTTGAGAGTTTAGAAACATAAAACAGAACAACAACAAAAAAACTCCTTCTCATTCATTGAAACAACACTAGGATGACTATGGTATATCTGTGGAACAAAATCGAGGGATGTCACTGATTTCCTTAATCTCGGGAACTAAGAATCAAACAAGTGACTGCTGGGATGTATTCATCAGGCACAACATGGAAGAAAACATCCTGAAACAGGGAACCTGTTCTTATTTTCCAAAAGGAACACTAATGTTCTATTTCCAAAACATTTTACCACGGTGTTCCCTAATGAACATGGCCCTGATGATGTAATAATACCCACTGGACTTCATTAGGAGAGTCTACCAGGATGTGCATCCCAAATGGCCCCCTATTCCCTATATAGTGCATTACTCTTGACCAGGGCCCATACCTCCCTCACCCATAGGGCTCTGGTCAAATGTAGTGCACTATATAGGGAATAGGGATCCATTTAGGATACACACAGGGTCTCTACCCCCAACACTAGACCCACCTGGAGCCCACGTTGCCGTGGAGATAGATGATAACAGGAGAACCATCTCCCAGAGTCTCACTGTACCACTCAGGGCCGGCCCCCTGGGCCTTCTCCCATTGGCTGTCGGGAACCGTATGCCTAAGAGACACAGACAGCGCAAACAAACAGTGCAGAGTGAAGTTACTTACTTAAGTTACTTTTTACACTTAAGTAACCACAACTTGAGCCCAAAAACAGATTGTATTTGAAAATAACATTAATTTCATAGCTTGATTGCACTGAGACACAATCACATACACAATATATACAAAAGTATGTGGACACCCCTAAACATTTGGCTATTTCAGCCACATCCACTGCTGACAGGTGTATAAAATCGAGCACACAGCCATGCAATCTCCATAGACAAACATTGGCAGTACTGTAGAATGGCCTTACTGAAGAGCTCGGTGAAATTTCTGCCCTGCTAGAGCTGCCCCGGTCAACTAAGTGCTGTTATTGTAAAGTGGAAATGTTTAGGAGCAACAACGGCTCAGCCGGGAAGTGGTAGGCCACATAAGCTCACAGAATGGGCCCGCCGGGTGCTGAAGCACGTAATGAGTAAAAATCGCCTGTCCTCGGTTGCAACACTCACTACTGAGTTCCAAACTGCCTCTGGAAAGTAGAATCAAATAGTTAACTTGCCTAAATATTCTGAAATAACTTTTTTTTTTAGAAAGAAAGACAGAAAGAAAGAAAGAAAGAAAGAAAGAAAGTTAGAAAGAAAGAAAGTTAGAAAGAAAGAAAGAAAGTTAGAAAGAAAGAAAGAAAGAAAGAAAGAAAGAAAGAAAGAAAGAAAGAAAGAAAGAGAACTTCAAATGGACATGGTCTAATTGACTCAACAACCAAAAACACATTTTGAAGTTTAGTTTGAAAATCAGTCGATATTTTGGATTGTTTATCAAAATTAACTGGCTAACTTCTTGATAATGATTTGTATTATACCCGTCTGCAATGATTGAAAAACACTTGACTGGTGAAAACAACAATGGGAGCCCCTATGGGCCCTGGTCAAAAGTAGTGCACTATGTAGGGAATAGGGTGCCTATTTGAGACGTATCCACTGACTTACCATACACCCAGTGAGATCCCCTCCTCTGGACTGAGGTAGAAGTTTAGAGTGTGGTTCAGGGAGAGCTCTGCTGGACTGGCCAGGTCCACGAGGTACGGAATCCTTACTGATAACAGATTTCAAAACAAAATGGAGGTTATCAGTCTTTATTCAGTTCCTACCTGTCTGATCATTCCGTGCAATAATACTACAGAACACACAGTAGTTTGCTATATATACACAATCAATATGGTGTGCGGCATAGGCAGAGGCAATATTCAATGATGTCATTTCATTATTTTTTTTTTACACCATGTTGATTTTCAAAAGGGTCAGACTGAACTCCCTCTACGTACACCAGTGAGAAAAGACAACATGGCCTAGTATCCATGGAAACAGGCAGAGAATGACAGGCAGAGAGATGTAGACGATACACTGCAGTAAGATCGCCTTCTTCAGAATGGATAACCCCGGAGAGCTGTAAGATAAGATAAGAAAACTTTATAGTCCAAAATGGAAATGTATCTTCTTTGGCGCTCTCTGGCTTTCATTCACTGAGACTTATGAGGTAAGAATGATGCCGTTGAAAATGGTGTGAACACGCAAGAGAGGTCTCATAACGGGGCAAAACAATAGTAGCTTTAAGTGCCGTGCATTATAACAACTTTACAGTACATTACACATCTATATACTCGTAGATTAAACACTGGTAGGCTATGTCATGTTAGTCCACCAGACGGCTGTCTCTCTCTCTCTCTCTCTCTCTCTCTCTCTCTCTCTCTCTCTCTCTCTCTCTCTCTCTCTGTCTCTCTCTCTCTCTCTCTCTCTCTCTGTCTCTCTGTCTCTCTCTCTCTCTCTCTCTCTGTCTCTCTCTCTCTCTCTCTCTGTCTCTCTGTCTCTCTGTCTCTCTCTCTCTCTGTCTCTCTCTCTGTCTCTCTCTCTCTCTCTCTTTCTCTCTCTCTCTCTCTCTCTGCAATTGATCCTGGGGACAAGGTTAGCTATGACAACACTGAAACGAGTGAAAATACAGTCCTAGAAGCTGGCTTCGGAGCATGAAGGCTACAGTACTTACTACTGTGACCGTTCACTTGTAACAGTTTCCAGTTTGCAGTAAGACTTCTTATTTTCAGACCCAGGGGTTTCCTTGCTGTCCTTGGTCTTAGTTTCGTTTTCTGTATCAACTGTTTTACTCATTTTGAAGTGTAAACTAAACTGCAGAGACCTTTACTGACAGAAATTGTCGAGAGAGCATGTATGTTTACTTCCTGGTGACAGGAAGGATTGGGACATATGAGGTGAAGGGTTGTCTCTGTGTAATAGGAAGCTGATTGGCTCAAAAGGCTAATAAACGTCACCATGTTGATTAGGCTTCACACACACACACACACATGCACACATTGGGATATGAGTTCTGTTTGACAACAGCAGGCCACAGAGGAGAGGGAAATCAAGAAGCCTAATAATTATAGGTCAAATAAAGAGAATTACAGCTATTCACTGTCTTTAACTTATATTACACTGTTTAGATTACACTCATGCCAAAAACTAAAGCAATTTACTGTTTGATTAAGTTTTCAATGTTATGAAGGCATGTTTTATTTAAAATGTAGGCCTATTTAGGCTATTCAATTATTTGCAAAGTTTGGTATGTATCTATATATTTTTTTAACCATAAAAAATTGTGTCATGCCCTCGTTTCATATTAAACACATACTTCTAAACAGATAAATTGTTGCCTTCCTTGCCTGTGAAAAGTGTCGGGGCCTTGAAGAGGAATTTCAACTCCCGTGGACGCGGCGCGCCAGTGACTGCATCCGTGCGACTCCAGAGCTTTTCAATGCGTCACCACCCCTTCCTCTCCGAGGAGCTTTTCAAAATCCGAAAGGAGAGATGCAGCTGACTCAGAAGGTATTTTAGCCGGTTGAACGAGAACAAAACCTTTTGACAACAGAAGTATAAAATATAGTATGTTACCTGGGTTACGCTAGCCCCAAATAAGGAGTTTAATCAATAAGTTTCGGAAGGGTTTATTTGAGAGGAAATCAAAACCTTGTTTTTATATGGAAGGACGGACGGTTCTGAAACTTCCGTAACGGTCTCTCTATAATTCAACCAGAGAAGAGTGGATAGGCAGCCTTCGACTCAGTGGAGTTTCTGTGGGTAAGTTGATAGCAATTGCAAAACAAAAATAAAATAAATAATAGTATGTCAACTTACCTGTATTGCATGTAGGCTATAATTATCACAAAAGGTTGATAAAGAGAAACAGTCTAGTTTAGCTTTTGTAGCCTGTCGATCTCCCCCCCGCCTCCACGACAATTCAACTTGTTCTTCATGCAGCGGCTCGATTCACTTTTTCTTTCTTCAAACACTTTTCTTTGCCTTGGCTGGACATTGACACACTAGGCCGTTGTTTTGTGACGAGGATGCTTTTGAGACCCTTCCATATTAACACATTTGACAGAGCCTTCAATAAAGTGCCACGTTACAATGCATTCCGTTTTACAAACACGTTGCTACAACGTAACAAGCAGAATAGCCTGCTTACTTGGTCGCAACATGTCGATGCAACGGAATCGGTGCAGGGGTTAATAGACTAGGAGTCCTTTGTCCCTAGCTAGCTGCCCAGGGAAGAGTAAAGTAGTCTTTGGATTTGTCAGATTAGTAAAATTAGTGTTTGATAAATAGTATTTAGCTTCATCCTGTAATTTCGTCTTTATTATGACAATCTTATATCGGTGAATGGTCATTGCCAATAAATACGTTTTGTTTTGTAAACATTCCCAGCACAGTTGAACATTCACGTGAAAGTGCTGTAAATGTATTAAACAAAATGTAATTTCTTACTTAAAAAAACAAAAAAACCTGGGGATCATGACATTATGCATTGTACTGATTGATGGCTTGTTGCACCTGTTGCGATGATGTACCTTTTCACTCAACAGACAGACGTTGTTTAATCAAGACTGCCTTGTTGGACTGTAAATCATTGACATTTAAATAATACTGGTAGACCCTTTTTTTTATGAGATATATGGACACATTTCTACTTGGTTGCATCGAAAACAATAGCACATGGTTAAAATAGGTTTATGTGCACATTTTATAGACTGTCACAAATGGCACCCTTTTCACTATGTATGTAGTGCACTATTTTTGACCAGAACCAAATGGACCCTTAGTCAAAAGTAGTGCACTATATAGGGAATGTGGTGCCATTTTGGACACTGTTTTTATTGTCTGGCATGATGATTCTGAATCATCACAGGGATCTCTGGTAGTCAGCAGATCAGTCAGTAGCTCAGTCAGTAGCTCAATCAGTAGCTCAGTCAGTAGGTCTACAGGGAGTGGGACGACCAAACCACATGACGCAGCAGGTGTCCAGATTAACCTCGTCTTCTGATTCCCCTGCGCCAGTCTGCTCTGCCTCGGTCCCGATTCTGTAACGACAGCCGTCAATCTACAGTCATAGTGACCCCGACTGTTGGGGTCAAGCCCCTTGGAGCTACAGGTCTATTTTACTGACAGCTTAGAACCTTCTAGAAAAATATCAAATCACAACTTGTCGAGTCGGGGCGTCCTAGAGTATGAAGTGCTGATCTAGGATCAGTTTGACCTTTTTTTAGATCAGACAGACCCCTGATCAGCACTACTACTCTGGAGTTGCTTTGTGGACACGGGTCCTGGTCTTTGTCTTGGGGTTTTTACCGTGATCTTATGATGGTAGCTGACTAGCTGGGTAAGGGATTCATGTGTGATCAGCTGGCCATGATGCTAAATCAGCAATCATGGTTCACTTGAATGAGATTAGCAGATGCAGAAAGGTAAAGAACGCTCGACTGTGGATACGTCCCAAATTGCATCCTACGGGACCCCCTGGTCAGAAGTAGTACGCTATATAGGAAATAGGATGCCGTTTTGGACGGGCCGTATGGTTTGGACAGCCCGTTGTCTTGAGTTGAATAGGGACTCTCAGTCTGATTGGAGGAGCAGGGGACACCTGGCTAATGCTGGCGTCCATGAAGGACCGTGATGACGTCACTATGACAACGGGCAGCTGGAAGTGGTGGGTGGTACCAAAGCTACTTATCTCTCTATCTGAGGTATCAGTATGTTTACGTACGTGTGTGTGTGTGGTGTAGGGACGGGGGTTTGAAATGAGTTCACTATTTGAATAGTATCATTAAAACAATAATAATAATAATTCCCTGAGAGGCTGGCGCTCGACAGCTGCGGAGGTGCCGGTGAGATGGATGCGAGCCGGGGGAGGCAGACAGAGAGACACGCTACTCAGCTACAGCCAAGACTAGCTAACTTGTAGCAGCCACTATCTTATTTATGATCCCACATAACACTGCCTGTGTTGACTGGCGTAGACTAGAGAAAATAGATGTTTTAGGCAAATTTATTAAATAAATCATTTGTTCGCCCCAGGTTAATAATGGGTATACTATCAGGTTAATAATGGGTGTACTATGGTTAGGTTAATAATGGGTATACTATAAGGTTAATAATGGGTATACTATGGTTAGGTTAATAATGGGTATACTATGGTTAGGTTAATAATGGGTATACTATAAGGTTAATAATGGGTATACTATAAGGTTAATAATGGGTATACTATGGTTAGGTTAATAATGGGTATACTATGGTTAGGTTAATAATGGGTATACTATAAGGTTAATAATGGGTGTACTATGGTTAGGTTAATAATGGGTACACTATGGTTAGGTTAATAATGGGTACACTATGGTTAGGTTAATAATGGGTATACTATGGTTAGGTTAATAATGGGTATACTATGGTTAGGTTAATAATGGGTACACTATGGTTAGGTTAATAATGGGTATACTATGGTTAGGTTAATAATGGGTATACTATAAGGTTAATAATGGGTACACTATGGTTAGGTTAATAATGGGTACACTATGGTTAGGTTAATAATGGGTATACTATGGTTAGGTTAATAATGGGTATACTATGAGGTTAATAATGGGTATACTATAAGGTTAATAATGGGCACACTATGGTTAGGTTAATAATGGGTACACTATGGTTAGGTTAATAATGGGTACACTATGGTTAGGTTAATAATGGGTATACTATGGTTAGGTTAATAATGGGCACACTATGGTTAGGTTAATAATGGGTACACTATGGTTAGGATAATAATGGGTATACTATAAGGTTAATAATGGGTATAATAAAGGTTAATAATGGGTACACTATGGTTAGGTTAATAATGGGTATACTATAAGGTTAATAATGGGTACACTATGGTTAGGTTAATAATGGGTATACTATAAGGTTAATAATGGGCATACTATGGTTAGGTTAATAATGTGTATACTATAAGGTTAATAATGGGTATACTATGGTTAGGTTAATAATGGGTATACTATAAGGTTAATAATGGGTACACTATGGTTAGGTTAATAATGGGTACACTATGGTTAGGTTAATAATGGGTACACTATGGTTAGGTTAATAATGGGTATACTATGATTAGGTTAATAATGGGTATACTATGGTTAGGTTAATAATGGGTACACTATGGTTAGGTTAATAATGGGTATACTATGGTTAGGTTAATAATGGGTATACTATGGTTAGGTTAATAATGGGTATACTATAAGGTTAATATTGGGTATACTATAAGGTTAATATTGGGGATACTATGGTTAGGTTAATAATGGGTATACTATAAGGTCAATAATGGGCACGCTATGGTTAGGTTAATAATGGGTACACTATGGTTAGGTTAATAATGGGTATACTATGGTTAGGTTAATAATGGGTATACTATGGTTAGGTTAATAATGGTTTACTTTTGTTAGGTTAATAATGGGTACACTATGGTTAGGTTAATAATGGGTATACTATGGTTAGGTTAATAATGGGTATACTAAAGGTTAATAATGGGTACACTATGGTTAGGTTAATAATGGGTACACTATGGTTAGGTTAATAATGGGTATACTATGGTTAGGTTAATAATGGGTATACTAAAGGTTAATAATGGGTATACTATGGTTAGGTTAATAATGGGTATACTATAAGGTTAATAATGGGCACACTATGGTTAGGTTAATAATGGGTACACTATGGTTAGGTTAATAATGGGTATACTATGGTTAGGTTAATAATGGGTATACTATAAGGTTAATAATGGGCACACTATGGTTAGGTTAATAATGGGTATACTATGGTTAGGTTAATAATGGGTATACTATGGTTAGGTTAATAATGGGTATACTATACGGTTAATAATGGGTATACTATGGTTAGGTTAATAATGGGTATAATAAAGGTTAATAATGGGTACACTATGGTTAGGTTAATAATGGGTGTACTATGGTTAGGTTAATAATGGGTATACTATGGTTAGGTTAATAATGGGTATACTATACGTTTAATAATGGGTATACTATGGTTAGGTTAATAATGGGTATAATAAAGGTTAATAATGGGTACACTATGGTTAGGTTAATAATGGGTATACTAAAGGTTAATAATGGGTATACTATGGTTAGGTTAATAATGGGTACACTATGGCTAGGTTAATAATGGGTACACTATGGCTAGGTTACTAATGGGTGTACTATGGTTAGGTTAATAATGGGTATACTATGGTTAGGTTAATAATGGGTATACTATGGTTAGGTTAATAATGGGTATACTATGGTTAGGTTAATAATGGGTATACCATGGTTAGGTTAATAATGGGTATACTATGGTTAGGTTAATAATGGGTATACTATGGTTAGGTTAATAATGGGTATACTATGGTTAGGTTAATAATGGGTATACTATGGTTAGGTTAATAATTTGTACACTATGGTTAGGTTAATAATGGGTATACTATGGTTAGGTTAATAATGGGTATACTATGGTTAGGTTAATAATGGGTATACTATGGTTAGGTTAATACTGGGTATACTATGGTTAGGTTAATAATGGGTACACTATGGTTAGGTTAATAATGGGTATACCATGGTTAGGTTAATAATGGGTATACTATGGTTAGGTTAATAATGGGTATACTATGGTTAGGTTAATAATGGGTATAATAAAGGTTAATAATGGGTACACTATGGTTAGGTTAATAATGGGTATACTAAAGGTTAATAATGGGTATACTATGGTTAGGTTAATAATGGGTACACTATGGCTAGGTTAATAATGGGTACACTATGGCTAGGTTACTAATGGGTGTACTATGGTTAGGTTAATAATGGGTATACTATGGTTAGGTTAATAATGGGTATACTATGGTTAGGTTAATAATGGGTATACTATGGTTAGGTTAATAATGGGTATACCATGGTTAGGTTAATAATGGGTATACTATGGTTAGGTTAATAATGGGTATACTATGGTTAGGTTAATAATGGGTATACTATGGTTAGGTTAATAATGGGTATACTATGGTTAGGTTAATAATTTGTACACTATGGTTAGGTTAATAATGGGTATACTATGGTTAGGTTAATAATGGGTATACTATGGTTAGGTTAATAATGGGTATACTATGGTTAGGTTAATACTGGGTATACTATGGTTAGGTTAATAATGGGTACACTATGGTTAGGTTAATAATGGGTACACTATGGTTAGGTTAATAATGGGTATACTATGGTTAGGTTAATAATGGGTATACTATGGTTAGGTTAATAATGGGTTTACTATGCAGACAATTGGAGGTCAGTAAAGTATAACTGTCCAGGAAATGTAATTAAATCCAGTAGCCAGGTTACCTATTTCCAGTTAATGTCATACAATGTATATACCCTTTGGGCCCTGCTTAAAAGTAGTGCACGATATAGGGAATAGGGCTGTAGTATAAAGTAGTGCACGGTATAGGGAATAGGGCTGTAGTATAAAGTAGTGCACGATATAGGGAGCCATTTGGGAAGTATCCCATGGCGACTGACCTCAGAGTGCAGAGTGGAGCCGTAGCTGCTGCGGTCAGTTATGTCATAAAGAGTTTATTTTTTTCTCTGTCTATCCTTCCCCGAACATGGCCCTGCGTGAACCTTACCTGCACTCTCTCAACTCCTTTGTGTGTACCTGGCTACGTAAAGACAGATTAGTTGAGTCTTTAGCCCTCTCCAGTCTACACCAGGATCCCTTTGAGGTACTCTAGAAGTGTTTCTGTCGCGCTTGAAAGACTCATAAAATGTTATGCATAGTATTATTTTAGATAATATAAAATCATTCTATGTAGCAGATGCTTTTATCCAAAGTGACTTATCCTCCAACGAACCAGAGACAGTCTAACCATGTCTCTCTCGAATCCCCCAACGAGCCAGGGACAGTCTAACCATGTCTCTCTCGAATCCCCAACGAGCCAGGGACAGTCTAACCATGTCTCTCTCGAATCCCCAACGAGCCAGGGCCAGTCTAACCATGTCTCTCTCGAATCCCCCAACGAGCCAGGGACAGTCTAACCATGTCTCTCTCGAATCCCCAACGAGCCAGGGACAGTCTAACCATGTCTCTCTCGAATCCCCAACGAGCCAGGGACAGTCTAACCATGTCTCTCTCGAATCCCCCAACGAGCCAGGGACAGTCTAACCATGTCTCTCTCGAATCCCCCAACGAGCCAGGGACAGTCTAACCATGTCTCTCTCGAATCCCCAACGAGTCTCTGTTGTTGATCTTGTCACTAGCCATTAGCACAAGTAGCAAAAGTTATCGAAATTGTTAAAACAATTCTAATACAGTTGAAGTCAGAAGTTTACACACACTTAGGTTGGAGTCATTAAAACTTGTTTTTCAACCGCTCCACAAATTTCTAGTTAACAAACTATAGTTTTGGCAAGTCGGTTAGGACATCTACATTGTGCATGACACAAGTAATCTTTCAAACAATTGTTTACAGAGATTATTTCACTTAGATTTTCCTGTATCACAATTCCAGTGGGTCAGAAGTTTACATACACTAAATTGACTGTGCCTTTAAACAGCTTGAAAAATTCCAGAAAATTAAGTCATGACTTTAGAAGCTTCTGTTAGGCTAATTGACATCATTTGAGTCAATTGGAGGTGTACCTGTGGATGTATTTCAAGGCCTACCTTCAAACTCAGTGCCTCTTTGCTTGACATCATGGGAAAATCAAAAGAAATCAGCCAAGACCTCAAAAAATAAATTGTAGACCTCCACAAGTCTGGTTCATCCTTGGGAGCAATTTCCAAACGCCTGAAGGTACCACGTTCATCTGTACAAACAATAGTACGCAAGTATAAACACAAGAGACCACGCAGCAATCATACCGCTCAGGAAGGAGACGCATTCTGTCTTCTGGAGATGAATGTAATTTGGTGCGAAAAGTGCAAATCATTCCCAGAACAACAGCAAAGGAACTAGTGAAGATGCTGGAGGAAACAGGTACAAAAGTGTCTATATCTACAGTAAAACGAGACCTATATTGACATAACCTGAAAGGCCACTCAGCAAGGAAGAAGCCACTGCTCCAAAACTACCATAAAATGCCAGACTACGGTTTGCAGCTGCACATGGGGACAAAGATCGTACTTTTTGGAGAAATGTCCTCTGGTCTGATGAAACAAAAATAGAACTGTTTGGCCATAATGACCATTGTCATGTTTGGAGGAAAAAGGGAGAGGCTTGCAAGCCAAAGAACACCATCCCAACCGTGAAGCACGGGGTGGCAGCATCATGTTGTGGGGGTGCTTTGCTGCAGGAGGGACTGGTGCACTTCACAAAATCGCTGTCATCATGAGGTAGGAAAAGTATGTGAATATATTGAAGCAACATCTCAAGACATCCGTCATGAAGTTAAAGCTTGGTCGCAAATAGGTCTTCCAAATGGACAATGACCCCAAGCATATTTCCAAAGCTGTGGCAAAATGGCTTAAGGACAACCAAGTCAAGGTATTGGACTGGCCATCACAAAGCCCTGACCTCAATCCTATAGAAAATGTGTGTGTGAGCAAGGAGGCCTACAAACCTGACTCAGTTACACCAGATCTGTCAGGAGGAATGGGCCAAATACCAAATACTAATAGAGTGAATGTAAACTGCTGACCCACTGGGAATGTGATGAAAGAATTAAAAGCTGAAATAAATAATTCTCTCTACTGTTATTCTGACTTTCACATTCTTTTTTTTTTGTGTGTTTTTTTTTGTTGAATTTTACCCCTTTTTCTCCCCAATTTCGTGGTCTCCAATTGTTTTTAGTAGCTACTATCTTGTCTCATCGCTACAACTCCCGTACGGGCTCGGGAGAGACGAAGGTTGAAAGTCATGCGTCCTCCGATACACAACCCAACCAAGCTGCACTGCTTCTTAACACAGCACACATCCAACCCGGAAGCCAGCCGCACCAATGTGTCGGAGGAAACACCGTGCACCTGGCAACCTTGGTTGGTGCGCACTGCACCCGGCCCACCACAGGAGTCGCTGGTGCACGATGAGACAAGGATATCCCTACCGGCCAAGCCCTCCCTAACCCGGGTGACGCTAGGCCAATTGTGCGTCGCCCCACAGACCTCCCAGTCGCGGCCGGTTACGACAGAGCCTGGGCGCAAACCCAGGGTCTCTGGTGGCACAGCTGGCGCTGCAGTACAGCGCCCTTAACCACTGTGCCACCCGGGAGGCCGCATTTCACATTCTTAAAATAAAGTGGTGATCCTAACTGACCTAAAACAGGGAATCTTTACTAGGATTAAATGTCAGGAATTATGAAAAACTGAGTTTAAATGTAGTTGGCTAAACTGTATGTAAGCTTCCGACTTCAACTGTATATGCAAAAATGGATGGATTTGTCCATCAGATGTTGACTGAAATAAATCTTTCATTTTTATTTATTTTTTAAATATAGTTTTAATGTTGTTTAAAATCTTACAATGTCTGCTCTGTCTACCCTACCTGCTCTGTCTACCCTACCTGCACTCACCTGCTCTGTCTACCCTACCTGCACTCACCTGGTCTGTCTACCCTACCTGCACTCACCTGCTCTGTCTACCCTACCTGCACTCACCTGCTCTGTCTACCCTACCTGAACTCACCTGCTCTGTCTACCCTACCTGCACTCACCTGCTCTGTCTACCCTACCTGAACTCACCTGCTCTGTCTACCCTACCTGAACTCACCTGCTCTGTCTACCCTACCTGAACTCACCTGCTCTGTCTACCCTACCTGCACTCACCTGCACTGTCTACCCTACCTGAACTCACCTGCTCTGTCTACCCTACCTGAACTCACCTGCTCTGTCTACCCTACCTGAACTCACCTGCTCTGTCTACCCTACCTGCACTCACCTGCACTGTCTACCCTACCTGCACTCACCTGCTCTGTCTACCCTACCTGCACTCACCTGCTCTGTCTACCCTACCTGCTCTGTCTACCCTACCTGCACTCACCTTCTCTGTCTACCCTACCTGCTCTGTCTACCCTACCTGCTCTGTCTACCCTACCTGAACTCACCTGCTCTGTCTACCCTACCAGCACTCATCTGCGTTCTTATCCGTTCTTATAGAAAGCCAACGTATTCCGTTCAGCCATTACCGGGGTGTGTTTGACAGGCCATTTCCCGTTAACGGGGGGGAAAAAATACCGGGGTATGAAAGAGTCGCAGGAGTAAAATGAAATCAATCAGATCAGCGAGATTTAAGTGACACGTGGATTTTGCACACCTCAAACACAGGAAATGGGGATCTGAAAAAGACAGATCCTCAAGTGGTCGGGGCAATCCTGTTGCTACCAGAAGTCTTTGTTGTAATCAGAGAGGAAGAGGAAGAGACCCAACTCAGCAGAAAATATGTCTACCTCCAACCGGTGGAGATTTTTCCGTTATTTCACACACCAAGCAATGAGTTTTTATACGGAGGTCAATGAAAGGGGGTGTCGAATTTGGTCAACAAAAAAAAAAAATGCATGGCTTATTTGATCGAGTAGACATTTCGGAACGCTTAAGTTGTTACGAGTGCTCTGATATTTTTTATTTTACCTTCATTTAACTAGGCAAGTCAGTTAAGAACAAATACTTGTTTTCAATGACGGCCTAGGAACAGTGGGTTAACTGCCTTGTTCAGGGTTAGAACGACAGATTTTGTACCTTGTCAGCTCGGGATTTGAACTTGCAACTTTCTGGCTGCTAGTCCAACGCTCTAACCACTAGGCTACCCTGCCGCCCATATAAGTAGGACACGTGACATTCCGGCAAAATAGAGAAATAAACACTGTCTCTAAGATGGCTATCCACATTCATGACACAAAGCTTGTAGCATAGCATCTCTCACTAGTGAATACAGGCCGGTTGACATCAACAGCCCTCATTGAATATTCATAACAGGATTACAATAATGAGATGTATTCACCAATTCAAATAAAGGATAGGCGGGAGACTAGACTGCCCGCGGTGCCGCTTTGTGGACAAAGACTCCCATTGTTAGGGCCGAGAGACATGTATCTTGTCAGTATATGCATCATCTTGGTTGTATAACTTAACAATTAACAAGCTCTACTTGGTGCTCTTACCATTCTCCCTCCCCTTCCCCCTCTCCTCTCCTCTGCCATAGACGGCTTGGTTGTTTAGTAACAAAACCGAAGCGCTCCCAACTATAAGGGAAAAAAAGACAGGGTTGGCTTAGATAGTTGACAACATGTTACCTATATTTCGTCAAACAATGTTTAGTTAATACATGTTTAACAATAAATGTGCACAATGATCACTCAAATACATCGTTGCAGTTGTTGGTTTGCTAGCTAGCGATTTTTTTGTTGTTGTTGCAATATTAGCATAGACATGATATCAGTCAAAACAAGACATGGTGTCAAGAACAAGATAAAACTATCTGAAACGAGCCGCCTAAGATTCCCCACGCGGCAGCTTTTCTCACAACAAGGCCATCCAGATTCACAACAAGGCCATCCAGATTCACAACAAGGCCTAACTTAGTGACTTGGGGCTCATTTAATGGTGGTAATGATTGGATGGTCTACGTTGTATCTGGCCATCCAGAATCACAGCAAGGCCTATGTAACTTGGAGCTCATTTAATGGTGGTAATGATTGGATGGTCTACATTGTATCTGGCCATCCAGAATCACAGCAAGGCCTATGTAACTTGGAGCTCATTTAATGGTGGTAATGATTGGATGGTCTACGTTGTATCTGGCCATCCAGAATCACAGCAAGGCCTATGTAACTTGGAGCTCATTTAATGGTGGTAATGATTGGATGGTCTACGTTGTATCTGGCCATCCAGAATCACAGCAAGGCCTATGTAACTTGGAGCTCATTTAATGGTGGTAATGATTGGATGGTCTACGTTGTATCTGGCCATCCAGAATCACAGCAAGGCCTATGTAACTTGGAGCTCATTTAATGGTGGTAATGATTGGATGGTCTACGTTGTATCTGGCCATCCAGAATCACAGCAAGGCCTATGTAACTTGGAGCTCATTTAATGGTGGTAATGATTGGATGGTCTACGTTGTATCTGGCCATCCAGAATCACAGCAAGGCCTATGTAACTTGGAGCTCATTTAATGGTGGTAATGATTGGATGGTCTACGTTGTATCTGGCCATCCAGATTCACAACAAGGCCATCCAGATTCACAACAAGGCCTAACTTAGTAACTTGAAGC
This sequence comes from Oncorhynchus clarkii lewisi, assembly GCF_045791955.1. NCBI lineage: Eukaryota > Metazoa > Chordata > Actinopteri > Salmoniformes > Salmonidae > Oncorhynchus > Oncorhynchus clarkii. Next base: position 60,436,647 of record NC_092165.1, read on the forward strand.
TCATTTAATGGTGGTAATGATTGGATGGTCTACGTTGTATCTGGCCATCCAGAATCACAACAACACACAGATTTCTGCTCCATTGAAGCGGTCGCATCGTTTTCACGATGTTGTCAGCTAACCCGTTTATATGCACTGACTAAATCACTGGTTGATTAGTTAGTATGGTATGGGTATTCCTCTTGAAGCTCGTATTTTTTGTATATTTACTCAATGTTCTTGGTTCCAGCTCTGAGCACAATAGCAATGATTTTATCTGTTGTGAGGTTTATCTTCCATATCAACTTTTAGTTCTGTGCAGATACACATCAAATGTATTCTGTAAACTAAGTTTGTTCCTCTGCATCAAACTGCATCCCATCATGTGTCAAAGGTAATGCTTCATTCTTATGGCATCTCACTGTGTCATGAAGCATCCCAGTGTTACGGCCCAGTTGGAAGTCACTGTGTCACGGCCCAGCTGGAAGTCACTGTGTCACGGCCCAGCCAGCTAGAAGTCACTGTGTCACGGCCCAGCTGGAAGTCACTGTGTCACGGCCCAGCCTGCTGGAAGTCACTGTGTCACAGCCCAGCCAGCTAGAAGTCACTGTGTCACGGCCCAGCCAGCTAGAAGTCACTGTGTCACAGCCCTGCTGGAAGTCACTGTGTCACGGCCCTGCTGGAAGTCACTGTGTCACAGCCCAGCCAGCTAGAAGTCACTGTGTCACGGACCAGCCAGCTGGAAGTCACTGTGTCACGGCCCAGCCAGCTAGAAGTCACTGTGTCACGGCCCTGCTGGAAGTCACTGTGTCACGGCCCTGCTGGAAGTCACTGTGTCACGGCCCTGCTGGAAGTCACTGTGTCACGGCCCTGCTGGAAGTCACTGTGTCGCGGCCCAGCTGGAAGTCACTGTGTCACGGCCCTGCTGGAAGTCACTGTGTCACGGCCCTGCTGGAAGTTACTGTGTCACGGCCCTGCTGGAAGTCACTGTGTCGCGGCCCAGCTGGAAGTCACTGTGTCACGGCCCTGCTGGAAGTCACTGTGTCACGGCCCAGCTGGAAGTCACTGTGTCACGGCCCTGCTGGAAGTCACTGTGTCACAGCCCTGCTGGAAGTCACTGTGTCACGGCCCAGCCAGCTGGAAGTCACTGTACCACGGCCCAACCAGCTGGAAGTCACTGTGTCACAGCCCAACCAGCTGGAAGTCACTGTGTCACGGCCCAGTCTGCTGGAAGTCACTGTGTCACGGCCCAACCAGCTGGAAGTCACTGTGTCACGGCCCTGCTGGAAGTCACTGTGTCACAGCCCAGCTAGCTGAAAGTCACTGTACCACAGCCCAGCCAGCTGGAAGTCACTGTGGCACGGCCCAACCTGCTGGAAGTCACTGTGTCACGGCCCAGCTAGCTGGAAGTCACTGTGTCACGGCTCTGCTGGAAGTCACTGTGTCACGGCCCAGCCAGCTGGAAGTCACTGTGCCACAGCCAAACCTGCTGGAAGTCACTGTGTCACGGCCCAACCTGCTGGAAGTCACTGTGTCACAGCCCAACCTGCTGGAAGTCACTGTGTCACGGCCCAGCCAGCTAGAAGTCACTGTGTCACGGCCCAGCCTGCTGGAAGTCACTGTGTCACGGCCCAAGCCAGCTAGAAGTCACTGTGTCACGGCCCAGCCAGCTGGAAGTCACTGTACCACAGCCCAGCCTGCTGGAAGTCACTGTGTCACGGCCCAGCCTGCTGGAAGTCACTGTGTCACGGCCCAGCCTGCTGGAAGTCACTGTGTCACGGCCCAAGCCAGCTAGAAGTCACTGTACCACAGCCCAACCTGCTGGAAGTCACTGTACCACAGCCCAGCCTGCTGGAAGTCACTGTGTCACGGCCCAGCCTGCTGGAAGTCACTGTGTCACGGCCCAGACTGCTGGAAGTCACTGTGTCACGGCCCAACCAGCTAGAAGTCACTGTGTCACGGCCCAACCAGCTAGAAGTCACTGTGTCATGGCCCAACCAGCTGGAAGTCACTGTGTCACGGCCCAACCAGCTAGAAGTCACTGTGTTACGGCCCAACCAGCTAGAAGTCACTGTGTCACGGCCCAACCAGGCCCCTGCTATGGCTGTATAAGTCTATGGGCTGTATCCACCTGGGCTGTATCCATATATCAGTTGTATCCCAAAAGGCACCCTATTCCCAATATATTGTGCACTACTTTTGACCAGAGCCCTGAAAGATAGTGAGCTAAATAGGGATTAGGGTGTCATTTGGGGTGGCACGCCTGGTTGTCTCATCATCCGGTAAGGCTGATTGGATTAGGAAAAGCCTTGCCACTCGACCACGTAATGACTCTGGTGTGTAGCGCCAGTTGATCAACCTCCCAGTGCTGGGTGGAGGCTGATGGGGCTGTTCATACGATGGATGTTTCCACCCTCATCGTAAGTGTCTCGCTGTAAACTGGTATTGGAATGTGAACTCGTTATTCTCTTGCCTAGGTTTTTTAGGGTGTATATATATATATATATATATATACAGTACCAGTCAAACGTACTGTTCTATGAAATAACTACACTAATCCTGTCTCTGCTTGTGTGTCCCTAAGGCAGGGTGCTGTCTGTCCTAACCCTGTCTCTGCCTGTGTGTCCCTTAGGCGGGGTGCTATCTGTCCTATTTGTATGATCATGACAAGATTCAACAACTGAGACGTAAACTGAACAAGTTCCACAGACATGTGACTAACAGAAATTGAATAATTTGGGGGGGGGGGTCAAAATCAAAAGTAACAGTCAGTATCTGGTGTGGCCACCAGCTGCATTAAGTACTGCAGTGCATCTCCTCCTCATGGACTGCACCAGATTTGCCAGTTCTTGCTGTGAGATGTTACCTCACTCTTCCACCAAGGCACCTGCAAGTTCCAAGACATTTCAGGGGGGAATGGCCCTAGCCCTCACCCTCTGATCCAACAGGTCCCAGACGTGCTCAATGGGATTGAGATCCGGGCTCTTCGCTGGCCATGGCAGAACACTGACATTTCTGTCTTGCAGGAAATCACACACAGAACAAGCAGTATGGCTGGTGGCATTGTCATGCTGGAGGGTCATGTCAGGATATCCTATAACTGTGCTAACTCTGTCTGTCCAGGGCAGGGTGCTGTCCTATAACTGTACTAACTGCCTCCAGGGCAGGGTGCTGTCCTATAACTGTGCTAACTGTCTCCAGGGCAGGGTGCTGTCCTATAACTGTGCTAACTGTCTCCAGGGCAGGGTGCTGTCCTATAACTGTGCTAACTGTCTCCAGGGCAGGGTGCTGTCCTATAACTGTGCTAACTGTCTCCAGGGCAGGGTGCTGTCTGTTCTAACCCTGTCTCTATCTTTACCTGTCTGTCCAGGGCAGGGTGCTGTCCTATGGGATGGATGACGGCCAGCAGGATCAGTACGAGGAGCGTCTGAAGGAGGTCTTTGAGAGTTTCGACGCCAGCGGCGCCGGGTCGCTGTGCCCCGAGGAGCTATCTGACTTGTGCCAGGCCCTGCACCTGGAGGATTCCACCCCCACACTGCTCCATGCCCTGCTGCAGAACCAGGACCCACTCACTGGCAGGGTAAGCCCCTACACCTGGGCCTGTTCGTTAAGGTTGGAGGAGAACGGACTGAAACAGGGAGGGACTACCAGAACTTGTCTAATAAGAAACACCAGTTTTTTTTTTTATTATTAAAAAAACAAAAACATTTTTGCTACGTTTTGCAATGGTTTTGCAACGGTGTGCACTAATGAATACGACCCTGCTACAACTCAGGATATGGTCAGCTTTAAGTTAGTGTTAATGTTAACTAATGTTAACTCACTGGTGTTGTTAGTTCACTGGCAGTGTAAATCCCCCTCCCCCGGCCACAGCACAGGATATAGGATACTCTGTTTTCATCTTTTAGCGTAATGCTGTGGTTGAATGAAGTAGGGTTGGAGAGTGAGGTAGTGATAGTGTTTACGATTGGGTGGTTGAATGAACCAGGGTTGGAGAGTGAGGTAGTGATAGTGTTTACGATTGGGTGGTTGAATGAACCAGGGTTGGAGAGTGAGGTAGTGATAGTGTTTACGATTGGGTGGTTGAATGAACCACGGTTGGAGAGTGAGGTAGTGATAGTGTTTACGATTGGGTGGTTGAATGAACCAGGGTTGGAGAGTGAGGTAGTGATAGTGTTTACGATTGGGTGGTTGAATGAACCAGGGTTGGAGAGTGAGGTAGTGATAGTGTTTACGATTGGGTGGTTGAATGAACCAGGGTTGGAGAGTGAGGTAGTGATAGTGTTTACAATTGGGTGGTTGAATGAACCAGGGTTGGCGAGTGAGGTAGTGATAGTGTTTACGATTGGGTGGTTGAATGAACCAGGGTTGGAGAGTGAGGTAGTGATAGTGTTTACGGCGTCCAATCAAAAACACAAATTTTTTTGACCAATGGGTAAAAAAAATTAAAATAATCCTCTTTTAAGAAAACCAATGGTCCAAACCTCATGTCTTCATCATAATCCGTTCAACAGTTTCTACCCTTGTAGGAAGGCCAGAATTAGGGTGACTAAATCAATGGAGGCCATAGGAAAGGAAGTGGACAAAAATCAGGAAAATTGCATCAGCTAGGCTGGATTCTGTGGGAGAATACAGGCTACCTGACAGGCTCACTCGCCCGTTGGCTGGATCCTGTGGGAGAATACAGGCTACCTGACAGGCTCACTCGCCCGTTGGCTGGATTCTGTGGGAGAATACAGGCTACCTGACAGGCTCACTCGCCCGTTGGCTGGATTCTGTGGGAGAATACAGGCTACCTGACAGGCTCACTCGCCCGTTGGCTGGATCCTGTGGGAGAATACAGGCTACCTGACAGGCTCACTCGCCCGTTGGCTGGATTCTGTGGGAGAATACAGGCTACCTGACAGGCTCACTCGCCCGTTGGCTGGATTCTGTGGGAGAATACAGGCTACCTGACAGGCTCACTCGCCCGTTGGCTGGATCCTGTGGGAGAATACAGGCTACCTGACAGGCTCACTCGCCCGTTGGCTGGATTCTGTGGGAGAATACAGGCTACCTGACAGGCTCACTCGCCCGTTGGCTGGATTCTGTGGGAGAATACAGGCTACCTGACAGGCTCACTCGCCCGTTGGCTGGATTCTGTGGAAGAATACAGGCTACCTGACAGGCTCACTCGCCCGTGGGCTGGATTCTGTGGGAGAATACAGGCTACCTGACAGGCTCACTCGCCCGTTGGCTTGATCCTGTGGGAGAATACAGGCTACCTGACAGGCTCACTCGCCCGTTGGCTGGATTCTGTGGGAGAATACAGGCTACCTGACAGGCTCACTCGCCCGTTGGCTGGATTCTGTGGGAGAATACAGGCTACCTGACAGGCTCACTCGCCCGTTGGCTGGATCCTGTGGGAGAATACAGGCTACCTGACAGGCTCACTCGCCCGTTGGCTGGATCCTGTGGAAGAATACAGGCTACCTGATAGGCTCACTCGCTCGTTGAACTACCCATCTTTCTTCTCAAATTCTCAGGACATAAAACAATGAAGATAGAAGTGAGATGGACATCGATTACCAGCCAAAAGTTTGGACAAACCTACTCATTTCCTACTCATTTTATAAACTATGTTCTACATTGTAGAGTAATAGTGAAGACATCAAAACTATAAAATAACACATATATGGAATCATGTAGTAGCCAAAAAAGTGTTAAAACAAATCAAGATATATTTTATATTTTAAATTCTTCAAAGTAGCCACCCTTTGCCTTGATGACAGCTTTTGCACACTCTTGGCATTCTCTCAACCAGCTTCATGAGGTAGTCACCTGAAACTGGCTCTCGTGGCCTTCATGCTGCAAATAAATCACTTCTAAAGGACACCAATAAGAAGAAAATTCTTGCTTGGGCCAAGAAACACGAGGAATGGACATTAGACCGGGGGACATTAGACCGGGGGACATTAGACCGGGGGACATTAGACCGGGGGACATTAGACCGGGGGACATGAGACTGGTGGAAATCTGTCCTTTGGTCTGATGAGTCCGAATTTGAGATTTCTGGTTCCAACCGCCGTGTCTTTGTGAGACACCGAGTATGATCTCCGCATTTGTGGTTCCCACCGTGAAGCATGGAGGAAGAGGTGTGATAGTGTGGAGGTGCTTTGCTGGTGACGCTGTCAGTGATTTATTTTGAATTCAAGGCACACTTAACCAGCATGGCTACCACAGCATTCTGTAGCGATACGCCATCCCATTTGGTTTGCGCTTGATTTGACAATGACCCAACACACCTCCAGGTTGTTAAAGGGCTATTTGACCAAGAAGGAGAGTGATGGAGTGCTGCATCAGATGACCTGGCCTCCACAATCACCCGACCTCAACCCAATTGAGATGGTTTGGGATGAGTTGGACCGCAGAGTGAAGGAAAAGCAGTCAACAAGTGCTCAGTATATGTGGGAACTCCTTCAAGACTGTTGGAAAAGCATTCCAAGAGTGTGCAAAGTTGTCATTGAGGCGAAGGGTGGCTACTTTGAAGAATCTCAAATATAAAATATATTTTGATTTGTTTAACACTTTTTGGGGTTATATGTGTTATTTCATAGTGTTGATGTCTTCACTATTGTTTCTACAATGTAGAAAATAGTAAAAAAATAAAGAACAACCCTGGAATGAGTAGGCGCGTCCAAACTTTTGACTGGTACAGTAGTATTTTCTTATTTGTGTATATGCTTTTCATATTCATTTGAAAGTCCTGTTCTTTTTCGAAGATTTCTCACCAACACAAAGCAAATCTCTGTGAAATGTCAACGGAGCTCTGAGCTTATACCCCAGCTTGTTCATTTCAAAAGCATTTTACATTTAATTCAGCTTGTGTCATATGCTAATTTATCTTTTTGCTAATAAATGTTGGGTGAGAAAAGCATCAGTAGAAACCCATTTAACTTGTATTTTCTATTTGGTAAATGGTCATTTAACCGCAAAAGGTATGTTTATGGGCACTACGACATCACGCACAGCCTTTTATCGGTAACAAGGCAATCTGATGGGAAAATGGGCACCTTGTTTTTATGCAAATTTTTGGAATATTCGCATTTAAAATATGTTGCCAATTGGATGGAAACTGAGCTGATGTTCATGATATGTTAAAGAATGACCCCGCTGAACGATTCAGAACATGAATAATCATATTTATTTTCATTAGAATCTGTAGAATCACATGCCTACTGTACTGCAGACTACCATATAAGGTGAAGTTGTTCAGTGTAGCTCTTGTCTATTTTTTTGTAATGGGATACAGGTTCTATGTTATGTGGGATACAGGCTGTGTGTTTAGTGGGATACAGGCTGTGTGTTTAGTGGGATACAGGCTGTGTGTTTAGTGGGATACAGGCTGTGTGTTTAGTGGGATACAGGCTCTGTGTTTAGTGGGATACAGGCTGTGTGTTTATTGGATACAGGCTGTGTGTTTAGTTGGATACAGGCTGTGTGTTTAGTGGGATACAGGCTGTGTGTTTAGTGGGATACAGGCTGTGTGTTTAGTGGGATACAGGCTCTGTGTTTAGTGGGATACAGGTTTACCTTTCTGGGCTCTACTTCTATCCTCAGAGAGCAGCTCTGGTCTGACTCTATAGGGTGGGTGTCTCAGGTACTTGTGGCCAGCCAGGGAGCCAGTCAACCAGTGAGCCAGTCAGCCAGGGAGCCAGTCAGCCAGGGAGCCAGTCAACCAGGGAGCCAGTCAGCCAATCAACCAGGGAGCTGGTCAGCCAGGGAGCCAGTCAGCTAGGGAGCCAGTCAACCAGGGAGCCAGTCAGCCAGGGAGCCAGTCAGCCAGGGAGCCAGTCAACCAGGGAGCCAGTCAGCCAATCAACCAGGGAGCTGGTCAGCCAGGGAGCCAGTCAGCTAGGGAGCCAGTCAACCAGGGAGCCAGTCAACCAGGGAGTCAGTCAACCAGGGTGCCAGTCAACCAGGGAGCCAGTCAACCAGGGAGCCAGTCAGCCAATCAACCAGGGAGCCAGTCAGCCAATCAAGCAGGGAGCCAGTCAACCAGGGAGTCAGTCAACCAGGGAGCCAGTCAGCCAGGAGCCAGTCAACCAGGGAGCCAGTCAGCCAGGGAGCCAGTCAACCAGGGAGTCAGTCAACCAGGGAGTCAGTCAACCAGGGTGCCAGTCAGCCAATCAACCAGGGAGCCAGTCAGCCAGGGAGCCAGTCAACCAGGGAGCCGGTCAACCAGGGAGCCAGTCAGCCAGGGAGCCAGTCAACCAGGGAGCCAGTAAACCAGGGGGTCAGTCAACCAGGGAGCCAGTCAACCAGGGAGCCAGTCAACCAGGGAGCCAGTCAACCAGGGATCCGGTCAACCAGGGAGCCGGTCAACCAGGGAGCCAGTCAACCAGTCAGCCGGTCAACCAGGGAGCCAGTCAACCAGGGAGCCAGTCAACCAGTCAGCCAATCAACCAGGGAGCCAGTCAGACAGGGAGCCAGTCAGCCAGGGAGACATTCAGCCAGTCAACCAGAGAACCAGAGAACCAGTCAGACAGGGAGCCATTCAGCCAGTCAACCAGGGAGCCAGTCAGCCAATCAACCAGGGAACCAGGGAGCCAGTCAGCCAGGGAACCAGGGAGCCAGTCAACCAGGGAGCCATTCAGCCAGTCCACCAGGGAACCAGAGAACCAGTCAGACAGGGAACCAGGGCCAGTCAGACAAGGAACCAATCAACCAGGGAGCCAGTCAACCAGGGAGCCAATCAACCAGGGAGCCGGTCAACCAGGGAGCCAGTCAACCAGTCAGCCGGTCAACCAGGGAGCCAGTCATCCAGGGAGCCAGTCAGACAGGGAACCAGGGAGCCAGTCAGACAGGTAACCAGAGAACCAGTCAGACAGGGAACCATGGCCAGTCAGACAGGGAACCAGGGAGCCAGAGAACCAGTCAGACAGGTAACCAGGGCCAGTCAGACAGGGAACCAGTCAGACAGGGAACCAGGGCCAGTCAGCCAGAGAACCAGTCAGACAGTCAACCAGAGAACCAGTCAGACAGGGAACCAGGGCCAGTCAGCCAGAGAACCAGTCAGACAGTCAACCAGAGAACCAGTCAGACAGGGAACCAGGGCCAGTCAGCCAGAGAACCAGTCAGACAATCAACCAGAGAACTAGTCAGACAGGGAACCAGTCAGCCAGAGAACCAGTCAGACAGGGAACCAGGGCCAGTCTCCTGGTGCTTTGTTAGACGTCTTGTTTTAGAGAGAAATTAGATCCTTTCATTGGCCTTCTCATCCCGGTGTCTGTTGTCATAACAACCAGGCTAATCAACATTCACAAGTGAAGTGTGTCTGTTTGAGAGGGTGCTTGATGAGGAAAAATCCCCCCTTGCTTTGTCCGGCCTGAAATAGGAATGACATTGGTTAAATCTTTTGTTATCGTGTATCCTCCTTTATTCATGGTAAAATTCACTCATAGCTGCCCACTGGCAAAATCTGGCAGGTAGCCTCTGGGTTGCTTTGTATGGTTGGGTGGATGGATTCCCCCAAAATAAGCCCACATTACTCATAACTAGAGGTGTGACAGTTCACCAAACCCAGGTACGTATTGCGGTTTTGAGGTCACAGATCGGTTACGGTACAGCGGGGAAATGAAATGCCAACCGTTACTGGAGTTAATTTGAGATTTATTTGGTAAAAGACGCAAAACTAAAAAGCACCCTATTTGTGTCCCAAGTTCAGCTTCTGTAACAGCATTCACAGTGTTCCCATTGTCTGTTGTGACAACATTCACAGTGTTCCCATTGTCTGTTGTGACAGCATTCACAGTGTTCCCATTGTCTGTTGTGACAGCATTCACAGTGTTCCCATTGTCTGTTGTGACAGCATTCACAGTGTTCCCATTGTCTGTTTTGACAGCATTCACAGTGTTCCCATTGTCTGTTGTGACAGCATTCACAGTGTTCCCATTGTCTGTTGTGACAGCATTCACAGTGTTTCTAAATTGCACCTGTAATTGTATTGTGACCTGCTGCTGACTATCAGGGCGTGAGGCAGGCTGTTGCTGAGTGACTGAGTGAGTGATAGGGAGGGGGAGGGCAGCAGGTCTGTGTGTGTGTGTTGACCACAGTCATTGGTGTTAAGAGTTATATCCTGACCCCCCCCCCCCCAGTCTTACCAATCATTATTAGAACCAACACAGCAAGGGAGAACAACTGAGAAATAATCAGGGCAGTTCTAACAGACTCTGGGACAGTTCTAACAGACTCTGGGACAGTTGTAACATACTCTGGGACAGTTCTAACAGACTCTGGGACAGTTCTAACAGACTGGGACAGTTCTAACAGAGTCTGGAACAGTTGTAACAGACTCTGGGACAGTTCTAACAGACTCTGGGACAGTTCTAACAGACTGGGACAGTTCTAACAGAGTCTGGAACAGTTCTAACAGACTCTGGGACAGTTCTAACAGACTCTGGGACAGTTCTAACAGTCTGGGACAGTTCTCACAGACGGGGACAGTTCTAACAGACTCTGGGACAGTTCTAACAGACTCTGGGACAGTTATAACAGACTCTGGGACAGTTCTCACAGACTCTGGGACAGTTCTAACAGACTCTGGGACAGTTCTAACAGACTCTGGGACAGTTCTAACAGACTCTGGGACAGTTCTCACAGACGGGGACAGTTCTGGGACGATGGATCCAAAATTCATGCAACTACCGTACATCAAAATCCAAAAAATGAGGCTGATGTGTCTTGGAAAGTCACATGACAAATAACAGATCTTAGGAACATTACACAAATAACCTTTTACTTGAAACAAGGAGTAGCCAGACAGCATTAGCTATAAATTATCCTTCAGTTTGTTCTCCTAAACCGAAGTTCTTGTCTCGTTCTTGGTACCACTTAGAACCAAAACATTACCTCATCCAATGGCATATATCAATGGTCAATTCTAGACACTCCCATCAAAAATACAACCCCTCCTGGACAAGCTCACGGAGAGAAGAGTGAGCCTCTAGGTCAAGATAAGGGCAACCTTAGAGGGAACATACAATGGTTCCAGACACTGCCATCCTCCTCTCCCCAATGGGAAAAGTAGGGAGTGACTGGCACACAGACATTGTGGAGCCAAGAGATAATTGGTTCCCCCTCAATCATCCCTTCACATGGTTTAACAGATACTCTCACATATGAAGACAAGCATGACCTCTACCCTCTCTAGGCCCCAAGTGACTTTCCCCACATAAGCATACTTATGAAAATTGATAAAACATCTTTTTTATCAGTGTTACCTAAAGAATTCTGATTCTGCTACCACAGATGCAACAGATCAGAACAATTTAGCTTAAAATGTTGATTAACTATTATTTCTTCACATTATAAGCGCAGAAATGCGATCATAGCAGTAAGCTATGCACAAATGTTCCAAAATGCAATTATTATTTAAAAAAAATAAAGTTCACCTTTATTTAACCAGCTAGGCCAGTTGAGAACAAGTTCTCGTTTACAACTGCAACCTGGCCATGATAAAGCAAAGCAGTGCGACACAAACAAGAACACAGCGTTACACATCGAATAAACAAAACGTACAGTCAATAACACAATAGAAAAAAAGAAAAAAAAAGCCTATATACAGTGTGTGTGCAAATGAGGTGGAAACACGTGACCTAGATGAAAATATCTGTCAGAAAGTTTGAAAGAGGGGAGATCTACAGATGCAACAAGCAACATGGTTTGCTAATATGACCTGCGTTGTGAATGCTGACTGCCTCTGCTCAGATTGTTTGTCAACAGAATCAAGACTTTAGACGTTAATGTTAATTATCCTACGATATTATTGTCAAACATGAGCCTATATTTCTGTAATTAAAGTCTCATTAAAGTTTGGCTACATTTTCTGGCGCCTCCCTCCGTTTCAGCATCGGTGTGGACATGAGGCTCATTACGCATATAACTTAGGCTATATTTAAGTGAATTTCTGGCTCAGGTGACCTCCCCATTTATCTATTTCAGTAGTTGGCTACTGTTATTAGCGTTTATACAATGGCTGGGTCTAATCCTGAATGCTGATTGGTTAACACCACATTCCAGCCAGTATCTATTCCAAAAGTTACCACCGGCTAAATCTATGAGGTTAAAATGCCTATTTACTCTGTTCCATCTGATTGTGCTATCCACAGTCTCATCAGCCCAGCCAGGCAATTTATAAACTTGATCTCCACTATGAAAAAAACCCCATCTAGATGCAAAATAGATTTCAATATTATTCCAATGTTGGCCTCTTTTAGAGGCAACTCCATTAGACTATCAAATTATAATAGTAATTGATTAAATAATAGTAGAAAAACTCATGATTGATATCCTCTCTCTCTTTCTTTCATCTCCATCTCCAGAAGGGTAACTAGGACATTAATGTGGAAAAAAATGTTTTTTAAAGGAAATAAAATAAGCCAAAACTATTGGGCCCTTTCGATATTTATACTCCAGTTGAAAATACGATTATCATCAATGTGACTTTAATACCATTTCACAATAATGTTTTCTGGAGAAAGAAAAACATGTCTTAATCATTCACTATCAAATTACTTCTATAGTTCAGATTAAATCATTTGGTGTGATGAACCAATCACAAAGAACAAGGTGAAGCAATGTTACCAGTTGTATTTAGATTGTCATTGTGGAGACACCTATTGGATAAATGTGGCTAGTCCTCTCTTTTTGGTCTAGTTTTTAGACCTTGTTGGCGGGTTTTGAGTGGCGATTATGATTAAAAAAATGTAGCTAAACCTGGCAACCCTGATGGGGAGCAAGCCTGGAGGGAGAGACAGGAACCAACCATACCAAGCCGACTCGTGCTAGTAGACTAACTCGGCTAGGCGAACCGAACGAATTCACTCGCAAACTCCCTTAAAAGAACTCCGCTTGACAAATGAGAAAAAACCGGCAATAGTAATGTTTGTCCATCTTGAGACGCCGTAGCCAGTATAAACTTCCTCAAAATAGTCTTAGATAACTCAAGAAATCTGTCATTAATTTAGAGGTTTTACACCTAAGATTTTACATCTGACTAAGATTTTACATATGACTAAGATTTTACATCTAAGATATTACATCTGACTAAGATTTTACACCTAAGATTGTACATCTGACTAAGATTTTACACCTAAGATTTTACATCTGACTAAGATTTTACACCTAAGATTTTACATCTGACTAAGATATTACATCTGACTAAGATTTTACATCTAAGATATTACATCTGACTAAGATTTTACACCTAAGATTTTACATCTGACTAAGATTTTACACCTAAGATTTTACATCTGACTAAGATATTACATCTGACTAAGATATTACATCTGACTAAGATTTTACAGCTGATTAAGATTTTACACCTAAGATATTACATCTGACTAAGATTTTACACCTAAGATTTTACATCTGACTAAGATTTTACACCTAAGATTTTACATCTGACTAAGATATTACATCTGACTAAGATATTACATCTGACTAAGATTTTACAGCTGATTAAGATTTTACACCTAAGATTATACATCTGACTAAGATTTTACATCTGACTAAGATTTTACATGTAAGATTTTACATCTGACTAAGATTTTACATCTAAGATTTTACATCTAACTAAGATGTTTGGTGCAGTAACATTAATATGGGCAGTAGAAGGGCCTTACTGAAGAGCTCAGTGACTTTCAGAGCGGCACAGTCATGCCACCTTTCTATCAAGTCAGTTCGTCAAATTTCTGCCTTGCTAGAGCTGCCCCGGTCAACTGTAAATGCTGTTATTGTGAAGTGGAAATGTCGAGGAGCAACAACGGCTCAGCCGCGAAGTGGTAGGCCACACAAGCTCACAGAATGGGACCACCGAATGCTGAAGCGCGTAGCGCGTAAAAATCGTCTGTCCTCGGGTTGCAACACTCACTACCAAGTTTCAAACGGCCTCTGGAAGCAACGTCAGCACAAGAACTGTTCGTCAGGGAGCTTCATGAAATGGGTTTCCATGGGAGAGCAGCCGCATACAAGCCTAAGATCACCACGCGCAATGCCGAGCGTCGGCTGGAGTGGTGTAAAGCTCGCCGCCATTGGACTCTGAAGGAGTGGAAACGCGTTCTTTGGAGTGATGCATCACGCTTCACCATCTGGCAGTCTGATGGACTAATCTGGGTTTGGCAGATGCCAGGAGAACGCTACCTGCCCCAATGCATAGTGCCAACTGTAAAGTTTGGTGGAGGATGAATAATGGTCTGGGGCTGTTTTTCATGGTTCAGGCTCCTTAGTTCCAGTGAAGGGAAATCTTAATGCTACAGCATACAATGACATTCTAGATGATTCTGTGCTTCCAACTTTGTGGCAACAGTTTGGGGAAGGCCCTTTCCTGTTTCAGCATGACAATGCCCCCATGCACAAAGTGAGGTCTATACAGAAATGGTTTGTCGAGATCAGTGTGGAAGAACTTGACTGGCCTGCACAGAGCCCTGACCTCAACCCCATCGACCACCTTTGGGATTAATTAGAACGCGGACTGCAAGCCAGGCCTTATCGCCCAACATCAGTACCCAACCTCACTAATGTTCTTGTGGCTGAATGGAAGCAAGTCCCCACAGCAATGTTCCAACATCTAGAAAGCCTTTCCAGAATAGTGGAGGCTGTTATAGCAGCAATGTTCCAACATCTAGTGGAAAGCCTTCCCAGAAGAGTGGAGGCTGTTATAGCAATAATGTTCCAACATCTAGTGGAAAGCCATCCCAGAAGAGTGGAGGCTGTTATAGCAGCAAAGAGGGGACCAATTCCATATTAATGCCCATGATTTTGGAATGAGATGTTCAACGACCTACCCCTCAACAATAAACATGTCATCTAGGGACACCCCCCTCTCCTCCTCCCTAGACATATCATCCAGGGACACCCCCTTCCTCCACCTCCCTAGACATATCGTCCAGGGACACCTCCCGTCCTCCATCCTGCATTCACAGGATTCAATGCATTTCAATGTTAGGAATTTCATGACCAATATTTTATCATCTGAGTAATGTTTTGTCTTTCCCTGTTCATGTTATTGTGGGAGAACATTCAGAAAAACTGTTGTGTCTCATTGCAAAATGTTGTATTTTGTGTTGCAGGTTGGTTTTGACCAGTTCAAGAATGCCCTGATTCTGGTGTTATCAACGAGCATAGTAGAAACACCTGCGCCCAGTCAGGAGACAGCACCTGCTTCTCTATCACCAGGTAAGGAAGGAGTGGAATTGTGAAACACGTCACTGTTCAACAGTATAGCTTCCTCGACTCACAAACCCTCATTGGTCCTTGATCTCACGTCCTCTGTCTCCCAAGCATGTGATCTCTCTCTCTTGACAATGCCTTAGCTTTTAGGAGAAACCTGCATCGCTCTTGTCAACAGAGCTCGTTGCTTATTATTGAATGTACAGTGGGAAGAAAATAGTTATGTGAACCCTTTAGAATTACCTGGATTTCTGCATAAATTGGTCATAATATGTTATCTGATCTTCATCTAGGTCACAACAATAGACAAACACAGTCTGCTTAAACTAACAACACACAAACAATGGTATGTTTCCATGTCTTTATTGAACACACCGTGTGAACATTCACAGTGCAGGGTGGGAAAAGTATGTGAACCCTTGGATTTAATAACTGGTTGACCCTCCTTTGGCAGCAATAACCTCAACCAAATGTTTTCTGTAGTTGTGGATCAGACCTGTAACAACAGTCTGGAGGAGATTTGGACCGTTCCTCTTTACAAAACTGTTTCAGTTCAGTGATATTCTTGGATGTCTGGTGTGAACTGCTCTCTTGAGATCGTGCCACAGCATCTCAATCAGGTTGAGGTCAGAACTGACTGGGTCACTCCAGAAGGCGCATTTTCTTCTGTTGAAGCCATTCTGTTGTTCATTTACTTCTGTGTTTTGGGTCGTTGTCCTGTTGCATCACCTAACTTCTGTTGAGCTTCAATTGGCACCGCAGATAGCCTTACATTCTCCTGCAAAATGTCTTGATAAACTTGGGAATGCATTTTTCCATCAGTGATAGCAAGCTGTCCAGGCCCTGAGGCAGCAAAGCAGCCCCAAACCATGATGCTCCCTTCACCATACTTTATAGTTGGGATGAGGTTTTGATGTTGGTGTGCTGTGCCTTTTTTCTCTCCACACATAGTGTTGTGTTTTCCTTCCAAACAACTCAACTGTAGTTTCATCTGTCCACAGAATATCTTGCCAGTAGTGCTGTGGAACATCCAGGTGCACTTTTGCAAACTTCAGACGTGCAGCAATGTTTTTTTTGGACAGCAGTGTCTTCTTCCGTGGTGCCCTCCCATGAGCACCATTCTTGTTTTATGTATCGTAGACTCGTCAACAGAGATGTTAGCATCTTCCAGAGATTTCTGTAAGTCTTTAGCTGACACACTAGGATTCTTCTTAACCTCATTGAGCATTCTGCACTGTGCTCTTGCAATCATATTGCAGGATGGCCACTCCTAGGGAGAGTAGCAACAGTGATCAACTTTCTCCATTTATAGACAATTTGTCTTACCGTGGACTGATGAACGTCAAGGCTTTTAGAGATACTTTTGTAACCCTTTCCAGCTTTATGCAAGTCAACAATTCTTAATCTTAGGTCTTCTGAGATCTCTATTGTTCGAGGCATGGTTCACATCAGGCTGGTTCACAAAATTAAATTGTGAGTGTTTGATCTGTCATTGTTGTACGTATGGTACGGGATATTGAATATGGTACGGAACATAAATTATGGTAGGGGACATTGAATATGGTACGGGATATAGAATATGGTACAGAACATGGAATATGGTACGGTACATAGAATATGGTAAGGTACATAGAATATGGTACAGAACATGGAATATGGTACGGTACATAGAATATGGTACAGAACATGGAATATGGTACGGTACATAGAATATGGTACAGAACATGGAATATGGTACGGTACATAGAATATGGTACGGAACATAGAATATGGTACAGAACATGGAATATGGTACGGAACATAGAATATGGTACAGAACATGGAATATGGTACGGTACATAGAATATGGTACAGAACATGGAATATGGTACGGTACATAGAATATGGTACGGAACCTAGAATATGGTACAGAACATGGAATATGGTAATGGAACATAGAATATGGTACGGAACATAGAATATGGTACGGAACATGGAATATGGAATATGGTACGGAACATTGAATATGGAATATGGTACAGAACATGGAATATAGAATATGGTACGGAACATAGAATATGGTACGGACCATTGAATATGGTACGGAACATAGAATATGGTACGGAACATAGAATATGGTACGGAACATAGAATATGGTACGGACACATAGAATATGGTACGGACCATGGAATATGGAATATGGTACGGACATTGAATATGGAATATGGTACGGAACATGGAATATGGAATATGGTACGGAACATAGAATATGGTACGGAACATTGAATATGGTACATAACATAGAATATGGTACGGAACATAGAATATGGTACGGGACATAGAACATGGTACGGAAAATAGAATATGGTACGGAACAATGAATATGGTACGGAACATAGAATATGGTACGGCACATAGAATATGTTACGGAACATAGAATATGGTACGGCACATTGAATATGGTACGGCACATTGAATATGGTACGGCACATTGAATATGGTACGGAACATAGAATATGGTACGGAACATAGAATATGGTACGGAACATAGAATATGGTACGGTCAACGGGGGAGGGAGAGACCAGGCAGTGTGACAGAGAGAAGAGGGAGGAGGGGGGGGGGAACCAGGCAGTGTGAGAGGGAGGAGGAGGAGGGGGGAGGGAGAGACCAGGCAGTGTGACAGGGAGGAGGAGGAGGAGGAGGAGGAGGGGGGAGGTAGAGACCATGCAGTGTGACAGGGAGGAGGAGGGAGGGAGGGAGAGACCAGGCAGTGTGACAGAGAGAAGAGGGGGGAGGGAGAGACCAGGCAGTGTGACAGGGAGGAGGAGGAGGGGGGAGGGAGAGACCGGTCAGTGTGACAGGGAGGAGGAGGAGGAGGGGGAGACCAGGCAGTGTGACAGGGAGGAGGAGGAGGAGGGGGAGACCAGGCAGTGTGACAGGGAGGAGGAGGAGGGGGGAGGGAGAGACCAGGCAGTGTGACAGGGAGGAGGAGGAGGGGGGAGGGAGAGACCAGGCAGTGTGACAGGGAGGAGGAGGGGGAGACCAGGCAGTGTGACAGAGAGAAGAGGGAGGAGGAGGAGGGTGACTCCAAAGGGAAGAGAGGGGGGGAGGGTGACTCCAAGGGGAAGAGAGGGGAGGAGGGTGACACCAGGAGGAGGAGAGGGGAGGGGGGTGACTCCAGGAGGGAGGAGAGGGGAGGAGGGTGACTCCAAGGGGAAGAGAGGGGAGGAGGGTGACTCCAGGAGGAGGAGAGGGGAGGAGGGTGACTCCAGGAGGGAAGAGAGGGGAGGAGGGTGACTCCAAGGGGAAGAGAGGGGAGGAGGGTGACTCCAGGAGGAGGAGAGGGGAGGAGGGTGACTCCAAGCGGAGGAGAGGGGAGGAGGGTGACTCCAAGGGAAGAGAGGGGAGGAGGGTGACTCCAGGAGGGAGGAGAGGGGAGGAGGGTGACTCCAGGGGGGAGGAGAGGGGAGGAGGGTGACTCCAGGAGGGAAGAGAGGGGAGGAGGATGACTCCAAGAGGGGAGGAGGGTGACTCCAAGGGGAGGAGAGGGGAGGAGGGTGACTCCAGGGGGAGGAGAGGGGAAGAGGTTGACTCCAGGAGGGAAGAGAGGGGAGGAGGGTGACTCCAGGAGGGAGGAGAGGAGGGTGACTCCAAGGGGAGGAGAGGGGACGAGGGTGACTCCAGAAGGGAAGAGAGGGGAGGAGGGTGACTCCAAGGGGAAGAGAGGGGAGGAGGGTGACTCCAGGAGGAGGAGAGGGGAGGAGGGTGACTCCAAGCGGAGGAGAGGGGAGGAGGGTGACTCCAGGGGGAGGAGAGGGGACGAGGGTGACTCCAGAAGGGAAGAGAGGGGAGGAGGGTGACTCCAAGGGGAAGAGAGGGGAGGAGGGTGACTCCAGGAGGAGGAGAGGGGAGGAGGGTGACTCCAAGCGGAGGAGAGGGGAGGAGGGTGACTCCAGGAGGGAGGAGAGGGGAGGAGGTTGACTCCAAGGGAAGAGAGGGGAGGAGGGTGACTCCAAGAGGGAGGAGAGGGGAGGAGGGTGACTCCAGGAGGGAAGAGAGGGGAGGAGGGTGACTCCAGGAGGGAGGAGAGGGGAGGAGGGTGACTCCAGGAGGGAAGAAAGGGGAGGAGGGTGACTCCAGGAGGGAAGAGAGGGGAGGAGGGTGACTCCAGGAGGGAGGAGAGGGGAGGAACGTGACTCCAGGAGGGAAGAAAGGGGAGGAGGGTGACTCCAAGGAGAAGAGAGGGGAGGTGGGTGACTCCAGGAGGGAAGAGAGGGGAGGAGGGTGACTCCAGGAGGGAAGAGATGGGAGGAGGGTGACTCCAGGAGGGAGGAGAGGGGAGGAGGGTGACACCAGGAGGGAAGAGAGTGGAGGAGGGTGACTCCAGGAGGGAAGAGAGTGGAGGAGGGTGACTCCGGTAGGAGAGGGGAGGAGGGTGACTCCAAGGGGAAGAGAGGGGAGGAGGGTGACTCCAGGAGGGAAGAGAGGGGAGGAGGGTGACTCCAGGAGGGAAGAGAGGGGAGGAGGGTGACTCCAGGATGGAAGAGAGGGGAGGAGGGTGACTCCAGGAGGGGGAAGAGACTGGTGAGGCTGTGAATGATCTTGGGCTTTGGAGTGACGTGGCGTTACGTTGTCAGAAGACAGTGTAGTGAGAGAGAGAGAGGGAGACAGAGAGAGAGAGAGAGAGAGAGAGAGAGGGAGACAGAGAGAGAGGGAGACAGAGAGAGAGAGAGACAGAGAGAGAGAGAGAGAGAGAGAGAGAGAGAGAGAGAGAGAGGGAGGGAGAGAGAGAGAGAGAGAGAGAGACAGAGAGAGAGGGAGACAGAGAGAGAGAGAGAGAGAGAGAGGAGGCAGGTAAGACTTATTTAAGAAGGATTACTAAATCGGTGTCGTAGAGTTAGAGAGCCGGTCAATCCGTGTTAACTTTTAGGACCAGGTAATCACTCTACCTTAAATATGACTTCAAATCCCTGTCAGTTGAGCTGATGTGTCCTGAGTCACAGTCTGTGTCTGAGTGGAAGTGAAAACACTGAAAGCCCGGTGTCCGATAAAGGGTGTTTTTTTTTGTTCCTCCTGACAGAACAAAATGTAGGTTTTTAAATGATGAACCTTTGGTAGAAGTAGTGACAGGTTTAGACGTGATTTAATTATGTTTTCTGTATGGACCATTCTCATCGCCTTCTCCTTCTCCACAGACTCAACAGTCCAAGCTAAGTTTGTGCGGGGTAGTAAACGCTATGGCCGACACTCTACACCGGAGTTCATAGACACCGTCACCGACTTCTCAGAGGTGCTCAGCTCAAACGCTACAGGGCAAGACCCAGAAGATCATGAAGACTCTACTGTGCCCAGGAAACGTGAGGTAAACACCTACCTTTTTTTATTATTATTTTTATTTATCTCACCTTTATTTAACCAGGTGGGCTAGTTGAGAACACCTTTATTTAACCAGGTGGGCTAGTTGAGAACACCTTTATTTAACCAGGTAGGCTAGTTGAGAACACCTTTATTTAACCAGGTGGGCTAGTTGAGAACACCTTTATTTAACCAGGTGGGCTAGTTGAGAACACCTTTATTTAACCAGGTGGGCTAGTTGAGAACACCTTTATTTAACCAGGTGGGCTAGTTGAGAACACCTTTATTTAACCAGGTGGGCTAGTTGAGAACACCTTTATTTAACCAGGTGGGCTAGTTGAGAACACCTTTATTTAACCAGGTAGGCTAGTTGAGAACACCTTTATTTAACCAGGTAGGCTAGTTGAGAACACCTTTATTTAACCAGGTAGGCTAGTTGAGAACACCTTTATTTAACCAGGTAGGCTAGTTGAGAACACCTTTATTTAACCAGGTAGGCTAGTTGAGAACACCTTTATTTAACCAGGTAGGCTAGTTGAGAACACCTTTATTTAACCAGGTAGGCTAGTTGAGAACACCTTTATTTAACCAGGTAGGCTAGTTGAGAACACCTTTATTTAACCAGGTAGGCTAGTTGAGAACACCTTTATTTAACCAGGTAGGCTAGTTGAGAACACCTTTATTTAACCAGGTAGGCTAGTTGAGAACACCTTTATTTAACCAGGTAGGCTAGTTGAGAACACCTTTATTTAACCAGGTAGGCTAGTTGAGAACACCTTTATTTAACCAGGTAGGCTAGTTGAGAACACCTTTATTTAACCAGGTAGGCTAGTTGAGAACACCTTTATTTAACCAGGTAGGCTAGTTGAGAACACCTTTATTTAACCAGGTAGGCTAGTTGAGAACACCTTTATTTAACCAGGTAGGCTAGTTGAGAACACCTTTATTTAACCAGGTAGGCTAGTTGAGAACACCTTTATTTAACCAGGTAGGCTAGTTGAGAACACCTTTATTTAACCAGGTAGGCTAGTTGAGAACACCTTTATTTAACCAGGTGGGCTAGTTGAGAACACCTTTATTTCACCAGGTAGGCTAGTTGAGAACACCTTTATTTAACCAGGTAGGCTAGTTGAGAACACCTTTATTTAACCAGGTGGGCTAGTTGAGAACACCTTTATTTCACCAGGTAGGCTAGTTGAGAACACCTTTATTTAACCAGGTAGGCTAGTTGAGAACACCTTTATTTAACCAGGTGGGCTAGTTGAGAACACCTTTATTTCACCAGGTAGGCTAGTTGAGAACACCTTTATTTAACCAGGTGGGCTAGTTGAGAACACCTTTATTTAACCAGGTGGGCTAGTTGAGAACACCTTTGTTTCACCAGGTAGGCTAGTTGAGAACACCTTTATTTAACCAGGTGGGCTAGTTGAGAACACCTTTATTTAACCAGGTAGGCTAGTTGAGAACACCTTTATTTAACCAGGTAGGCTAGTTGAGAACACCTTTATTTAACCAGGTAGGCTAGTTGAGAACACCTTTATTTAACCAGGTGGGCTAGTTGAGAACACCTTTATTTAACCAGGTAGGCTAGTTGAGAACACCTTTATTTAACCAGGTAGGCTAGTTGAGAACACCTTTATTTAACCAGGTGGGCTAGTTGAGAACACCTTTATTTAACCAGGTAGGCTAGTTGAGAACACCTTTATTTAACCAGGTAGGCTAGTTGAGAACACCTTTATTTAACCAGGTAGGCTAGTTGAGAACACCTTTATTTAACCAGGTAGGCTAGTTGAGAACACCTTTATTTAACCAGGTAGGCTAGTTGAGAACACCTTCATTTAACCAGGTAGGCTAGTTGAGAACACCTTTATTTAACCAGGTAGGCTAGTTGAGAACACCTTTATTTAACCAGGTAGGCCAGTTGAGAACACCTTTATTTAACCAGGTAGGCTAGTTGAGAACACCTTTATTTAACCAGGTAGGCCAGTTGAGAACACCTTTATTTAACCAGGTAGGCTAGTTGAGAACACCTTTATTTAACCAGGTAAGCTAGTTGAGAACACCTTTATTTAACCAGGTAGGCTAGTTGAGAACACCTTTATTTAACCAGGTAGGCTAGTTGAGAACACCTTTATTTAACCAGGTAGGCTAGTTGAGAACACCTTTATTTAACCAGGTAGGCCAGTTGAGAACACCTTTATTTAACCAGGTAGGCTAGTTGAGAACACCTTTATTTAACCAGGTAGGCTAGTTGAGAACACCTTTATTTAACCAGGTAGGATAGTTGAGAACACCTTTATTTAACCAGGTAGGCTAGTTGAGAACACCTTTATTTAACCAGGTAGGCTAGTTGAGAACACCTTTATTTAACCAGGTAGGCTAGTTGAGAACACCTTTATTTAACCAGGTAGGCTAGTTGAGAACACCTTTATTTAACCAGGTAGGATAGTTGAGAACACCTTTATTTAACCAGGTAGGCTAGTTGAGAACACCTTTATTTAACCAGGTAGGCTAGTTGAGAACACCTGTATTTAACCAGGTAGGATAGTTGAGAACACCTGTATTTAACCAGGTAGGATAGTTGAGAACACCTTTATTTAACCAGGTGGGCTAGTTGAGAACACCTTTATTTAACCAGGTAGGCTAGTTGAGAACACCTTTATTTAACCAGGTGGGCTAGTTGAGAACACCTTTATTTAACCAGGTAGGCTAGTTGAGAACACCTTTATTTAACCAGGTGGGCTAGTTGAGAACACCTTTATTTAACCAGGTAGGCCAGTTGAGAACACCTTTATTTAACCAGGTAGGCTAGTTGAGAACACCTTTATTTAACCAGGTAGGCTAGTTGAGAACACCTTTATTTAACCAGGTAGGCTAGTTGAGAACACCTTTATTTAACCAGGTAGGCTAGTTGAGAACACCTTTATTTAACCAGGTAGGATAGTTGAGAACACCTTTATTTAACCAGGTAGGCTAGTTGAGAACACCTTTATTTAACCAGGTAGGCTAGTTGAGAACACCTGTATTTAACCAGGTAGGATAGTTGAGAACACCTGTATTTAACCAGGTAGGATAGTTGAGAACACCTTTATTTAACCAGGTGGGCTAGTTGAGAACACCTTTATTTAACCAGGTAGGCTAGTTGAGAACACCTTTATTTAACCAGGTGGGCTAGTTGAGAACACCTTTATTTAACCAGGTAGGCTAGTTGAGAACACCTTTATTTAACCAGGTGGGCTAGTTGAGAACACCTTTATTTAACCAGGTAGGCCAGTTGAGAACACCTTTATTTAACCAGGTAGGCCAGTTGAGAACACCTTTATTTAACCAGGTAGGATAGTTGAGAACACCTTTATTTAACCAGGTAGGCTAGTTGAGAACACCTTTATTTAACCAGGTAGGCCAGTTGAGAACACCTTTATTTAACCAGGTAGGCTAGTTGAGAACACCTTTATTTAACCAGGTAGGCTAGTTGAGAACACCTTTATTTAACCAGGTGGGCTAGTTGAGAACACCTTTATTTAACCAGGTAGGCCAGTTGAGAACACCTTTATTTAACCAGGTAGGCCAGTTGAGAACACCTTTATTTAACCAGGTAGGATAGTTGAGAACACCTTTATTTAACCAGGTAGGCTAGTTGAGAACACCTTTATTTAACCAGGTAGGCCAGTTGAGAACACCTTTATTTAACCAGGTAGGCTAGTTGAGAACACCTTTATTTAACCAGGTAGGCTAGTTGAGAACACCTTTATTTAACCAGGTAGGATAGTTGAGAACACCTTTATTTAACCAGGTGGGCTAGTTGAGAACACCTTTATTTAACCAGGTAGGCCAGTTGAGAACACCTTTATTTAACCAGGTAGGCTAGTTGAGAACACCTTTATTTAACCAGGTAGGCTAGTTGAGAACACCTTTATTTAACCAGGTAGGCCAGTTGAGAACACCTTTATTTAACCAGGTAGGCTAGTTGAGAACACCTTTATTTAACCAGGTAGGCTAGTTGAGAACACCTTTATTTAACCAGGTAGGATAGTTGAGAACACCTTTATTTAACCAGGTAGGCTAGTTGAGAACACCTTTATTTAACCAGGTAGGCTAGTTGAGAACACCTTTATTTAACCAGGTAGGCTAGTTGAGAACACCTTTATTTAACCAGGTAGGCTAGTTGAGAACACCTTTATTTAACCAGGTAGGATAGTTGAGAACACCTTTATTTAACCAGGTAGGCTAGTTGAGAACACCTTTATTTAACCAGGTAGGCTAGTTGAGAACACCTGTATTTAACCAGGTAGGATAGTTGAGAACACCTGTATTTAACCAGGTAGGATAGTTGAGAACACCTTTATTTAACCAGGTGGGCTAGTTGAGAACACCTTTATTTAACCAGGTAGGCTAGTTGAGAACACCTTTATTTAACCAGGTGGGCTAGTTGAGAACACCTTTATTTAACCAGGTAGGCTAGTTGAGAACACCTTTATTTAACCAGGTGGGCTAGTTGAGAACACCTTTATTTAACCAGGTAGGCCAGTTGAGAACACCTTTATTTAACCAGGTAGGCCAGTTGAGAACACCTTTATTTAACCAGGTAGGATAGTTGAGAACACCTTTATTTAACCAGGTAGGCTAGTTGAGAACACCTTTATTTAACCAGGTAGGCTAGTTGAGAACACCTGTATTTAACCAGGTAGGATAGTTGAGAACACCTGTATTTAACCAGGTAGGATAGTTGAGAACACCTTTATTTAACCAGGTGGGCTAGTTGAGAACACCTTTATTTAACCAGGTAGGATAGTTGAGAACACCTGTATTTAACCAGGTGGGCTAGTTGAGAACACCTTTATTTAACCAGGTGGGCTAGTTGAGAACACCTGTATTTAACCAGGTAGGATAGTTGAGAACACCTGTATTTAACCAGGTAGGATAGTTGAGAACACCTGTATTTAACCAGGTAGGCTAGTTGAGAACACCTTTATTTAACCAGGTAGGCTAGTTGAGAACACCTGTATTTAACCAGGTAGGATAGTTGAGAACACCATTATTAAACCAGGTAGGCTAGTTGAGAACACCTTTATTTAACCAGGTAGGCTAGTTGAGAACACCTGTATTTAACCAGGTAGACTAGTTGAGAACACCTTTATTTAACCAGGTAGGATAGTTGAGAACACCTTTATTTAACCAGGTAGGCTAGTTGAGAACACCTTTATTTAACCAGGTAGGCTAGTTGAGAACACCTTTATTTAACCAGGTAGGCTAGTTGAGAACACCTTTATTTAACCAGGTAGGCTAGTTGAGAACACCTTTATTTAACCAGGTAGGCCAGTTGAGAACACCTTTATTTAACCAGGTGGGCTAGTTGAGAACACCTTTATTTAACCAGGTAGGCCAGTTGAGAACACCTTTATTTAACCAGGTAGGCCAGTTGAGAACACCTTTATTTAACCAGGTAGGCTAGTTGAGAACACCTTTATTTAACCAGGTAGGCCAGTTGAGAACACCTTTATTTAACCAGGTAGGCTAGTTGAGAACACCTTTATTTAACCAGGTAGGCCAGTTGAGAACACCTTTATTTAACCAGGTAGGCCAGTTGAGAACACCTTTATTTAACCAGGTGGGCTAGTTGAGAACACCTTTATTTAACCAGGTGGGCTAGTTGAGAACACCTTTATTTAACCAGGTGGGCCAGTTGAGAACACCTTTATTTAACCAGGTGGGCTAGTTGAGAACACCTTTATTTAACCAGGTAGGCCAGTTGAGAACACCTTTATTTAACCAGGTAGGCCAGTTGAGAACACCTTTATTTAACCAGGTAGGCTAGTTGAGAACACCTTTATTTAACCAGGTAGGCCAGTTGAGAACACCTTTATTTAACCAGGTAGGCTAGTTGAGAACACCTTTATTTAACCAGGTAGGCTAGTTGAGAACACCTTTATTTAACCAGGTAGGCTAGTTGAGAACACCTTTATTTAACCAGGTAGGCCAGTTGAGAACACCTTTATTTAACCAGGTAGGCTAGTTGAGAACACCTTTATTTAACCAGGTAGGCTAGTTGAGAACACCTTTATTTAACCAGGTAGGCTAGTTGAGAACACCTTTATTTAACCAGGTGGGCCAGTTGAGAACACCTTTATTTAACCAGGTGGGCCAGTTGAGAACACCTTTATTTAACCAGGTGGGCTAGTTGAGAACACCTTTATTTAACCAGGTGGGCTAGTTGAGAACACCTTTATTTAACCAGGTAGGCTAGTTGAGAACACCTTTATTTAACCAGGTAGGCTAGTTGAGAACACCTTTATTTAACCAGGTAGGCTAGTTGAGAACACCTTTATTTAACCAGGTAGGCTAGTTGAGAACACCTTTATTTAACCAGGTAGGCTAGTTGAGAACACCTTTATTTAACCAGGTAGGCTAGTTGAGAACACCTTTATTTAACCAGGTAGGCTAGTTGAGAACACCTTTATTTCACCAGGTAGGCTAGTTGAGAACACCTTTATTTCACCAGGTAGGCTAGTTGAGAACACCTTTATTTA
Organism: Oncorhynchus clarkii lewisi; assembly: GCF_045791955.1. NCBI lineage: Eukaryota > Metazoa > Chordata > Actinopteri > Salmoniformes > Salmonidae > Oncorhynchus > Oncorhynchus clarkii. The sequence goes on from NC_092165.1 coordinate 60,463,699, forward strand.
ACCAGGTAGGCTAGTTGAGAACACCTTTATTTAACCAGGTAGGCCAGTTGAGAACACCTTTATTTAACCAGGTAGGCTAGTTGAGAACACCTTTATTTAACCAGGTAGGCCAGTTGAGAACACCTTTATTTAACCAGGTAGGCCAGTTGAGAACACCTTTATTTAACCAGGTGGGCTAGTTGAGAACACCTTTATTTAACCAGGTGGGCTAGTTGAGAACACCTTTATTTAACCAGGTGGGCCAGTTGAGAACACCTTTATTTAACCAGGTGGGCTAGTTGAGAACACCTTTATTTAACCAGGTAGGCCAGTTGAGAACACCTTTATTTAACCAGGTAGGCCAGTTGAGAACACCTTTATTTAACCAGGTAGGCTAGTTGAGAACACCTTTATTTAACCAGGTAGGCCAGTTGAGAACACCTTTATTTAACCAGGTAGGCTAGTTGAGAACACCTTTATTTAACCAGGTAGGCTAGTTGAGAACACCTTTATTTAACCAGGTAGGCTAGTTGAGAACACCTTTATTTAACCAGGTAGGCCAGTTGAGAACACCTTTATTTAACCAGGTAGGCTAGTTGAGAACACCTTTATTTAACCAGGTAGGCTAGTTGAGAACACCTTTATTTAACCAGGTAGGCTAGTTGAGAACACCTTTATTTAACCAGGTGGGCTAGTTGAGAACACCTTTATTTAACCAGGTAGGCTAGTTGAGAACACCTTTATTTAACCAGGTAGGCTAGTTGAGAACACCTTTATTTAACCAGGTAGGCTAGTTGAGAACACCTTTATTTAACCAGGTAGGCTAGTTGAGAACACCTTTATTTAACCAGGTAGGCTAGTTGAGAACACCTGTATTTAACCAGGTAGGCTAGTTGAGAACACCTTTATTTAACCAGGTAGGATAGTTGAGAACACCTTTATTTAACCAGGTAGGCTAGTTGAGAACACCTTTATTTAACCAGGTAGGCTAGTTGAGAACACCTTTATTTAACCAGGTAGGCTAGTTGAGAACACCTTTATTTAACCAGGTAGGATAGTTGAGAACACCTTTATTTAACCAGGTAGGCCAGTTGAGAACACCTTTATTTAACCAGGTGGGCTAGTTGAGAACACCTTTATTTAACCAGGTAGGCCAGTTGAGAACACCTTTATTTAACCAGGTAGGCCAGTTGAGAACACCTTTATTTAACCAGGTAGGCTAGTTGAGAACACCTTTATTTAACCAGGTAGGCCAGTTGAGAACACCTTTATTTAACCAGGTGGGCCAGTTGAGAACACCTTTATTTAACCAGGTGGGCCAGTTGAGAACACCTTTATTTAACCAGGTGGGCTAGTTGAGAACACCTTTATTTAACCAGGTAGGCTAGTTGAGAACACCTTTATTTAACCAGGTGGGCTAGTTGAGAACACCTTTATTTAACCAGGTGGGCTAGTTGAGAACACCTTTATTTAACCAGGTAGGCTAGTTGAGAACACCTTTATTTAACCAGGTAGGCTAGTTGAGAACACCTTTATTTAACCAGGTAGGCTAGTTGAGAACACCTTTATTTAACCAGGTAGGCTAGTTGAGAACACCTTTATTTAACCAGGTGGGCTAGTTGAGAACACCTTTATTTAACCAGGTGGGCCAGTTGAGAACACCTTTATTTAACCAGGTGGGCCAGTTGAGAACACCTTTATTTAACCAGGTAGGCCAGTTGAGAACACCTTTATTTAACCAGGTAGGCTAGTTGAGAACACCTTTATTTAACCAGGTAGGCCAGTTGAGAACACCTTTATTTAACCAGGTAGGCTAGTTGAGAACACCTTTATTTAACCAGGTAGGCCAGTTGAGAACACCTTTATTTAACCAGGTGGGCCAGTTGAGAACACCTTTATTTAACCAGGTGGGCCAGTTGAGAACACCTTTATTTAACCAGGTGGGCTAGTTGAGAACACCTTTATTTAACCAGGTAGGCTAGTTGAGAACACCTTTATTTAACCAGGTGGGCTAGTTGAGAACACCTTTATTTAACCAGGTGGGCTAGTTGAGAACACCTTTATTTAACCAGGTAGGCTAGTTGAGAACACCTTTATTTAACCAGGTAGGCTAGTTGAGAACACCTTTATTTAACCAGGTAGGCTAGTTGAGAACACCTTTATTTAACCAGGTAGGCTAGTTGAGAACACCTTTATTTAACCAGGTGGGCTAGTTGAGAACACCTTTATTTAACCAGGTGGGCTAGTTGAGAACACCTTTATTTAACCAGGTAGGCTAGTTGAGAACACCTTTATTTAACCAGGTAGGCTAGTTGAGAACACCTTTATTTAACCAGGTAGGCTAGTTGAGAACACCTTTATTTAACCAGGTGGGCTAGTTGAGAACACCTTTATTTAACCAGGTGGGCTAGTTGAGAACACCTTTATTTAACCAGGTAGGCTAGTTGAGAACACCTTTATTTAACCAGGTAGGCTAGTTGAGAACACCTTTATTTAACCAGGTAGGCTAGTTGAGAACACCTTTATTTAACCAGGTGGGCTAGTTGAGAACACCTTTATTTAACCAGGTAGGCTAGTTGAGAACACCTTTATTTAACCAGGTAGGCTAGTTGAGAACACCTTTATTTAACCAGGTGGGCTAGTTGAGAACACCTTTATTTAACCAGGTAGGCTAGTTGAGAACACCTTTATTTAACCAGGTGGGCTAGTTGAGAACACCTTTATTTAACCAGGTAGGCCAGTTGAGAACACCTTTATTTAACCAGGTAGGCCAGTTGAGAACACCTTTATTTAACCAGGTAGGCTAGTTGAGAACACCTTTATTTAACCAGGTAGGCTAGTTGAGAACACCTTTATTTAACCAGGTGGGCTAGTTGAGAACACCTTTATTTAACCAGGTAGGCTAGTTGAGAACACCTTTATTTAACCAGGTAGGCTAGTTGAGAACACCTTTATTTAACCAGGTAGGCTAGTTGAGAACACCTTTATTTAACCAGGTAGGCTAGTTGAGAACACCTTTATTTAACCAGGTAGGCTAGTTGAGAACACCTTTATTTAACCAGGTAGGCTAGTTGAGAACAAGTTCTCATTTACAACTGCGACCTGGCCAAGATAAGGCATAGCAGTGTGAACAGACAACACAGAGTTACACATGGAGTAAACAATTAACAAGTCAATAACACAGTAGAAAAAAGGGGAGTCTATATATACATTGTGTGCAAAAGGCATGAGAAGGTAGGCAAATAATTACAATTATGCAGATTAACACTGGAGTGATAAATGATCAGATGGTTATGTACAGGTAGAGATATTGGTGTGCAAAAGAGCAGAAAAATAAATAAAAACAGTATGGGGATGAGGTAGGTGAAAATGGGTGGGCTATTTACCAATAGACTATGTACAGCTGCAGCGATCGGTTAGCTGCTCAGATAGCAGATGTTTGAAGTTGGTGAGGGAGATAAAAGTCTCCAACTTCAGCGATTTTTGCAATTCGTTCTGAATTGAGAATGGATGGATGGAGGGAGGGAGGGACGGAGGGAGGGAGGGAGGGGTCAATGGATGGATGGATGGGTGAAGGGAGGGAGGGAGGGAGGGAGGGAGGGGTGAATGGATGGATGAATGGGTGAATGGGTGAATGGAGGGAGGGATGATTGGATGGAGGGAGGGAGGGAGGGAGGGGTGAATGGATGGATGGAGGGAGAGAGGGAGGGAGGGATGAATGGGGGGAGGGAGGGATGATTGGATGGATGGATGAATGGATGGAGGGAGGGAGGGAGGGAGGGAGGGAGGGATATACTAATATTCATCACCTCAGTTTCAACTCTTGCTGTTATTCTTCACATACGGTGTCACCACTTTCTACCAGTACCATCGGTATTGGGCTTCGGTTCTCCTTCTACTGCCAACACACAATGATAAAGACACGGACCCTATCAGCTAAATCAACAGTCGATATGGTTCTGTATGTTCCATGATCTCCTCTCTGCTTTCTACGTGTCGAGCACTTTGACCCTGCATTAGAGATACATCAGACAACCTCAGGAGCTGTACCAGGAACTGCCTGTACCAGAAGGCTGCTTTGTGGAGACGGGCCTAGACTCAAGGCTACCTGCTGTCCTTGCCTTTCTCGGTCCTTGTCTCTCTCTGTCCTCGTCTCTCTCTCTCTGTCCTCGTCTCTCTGTTCTCGTCTCTCTGTCCTCGTCTCTCTCTGTGTCCTCCTCTTACTCTGTCCTTGTCTCTCTCTCTGTCCTCATCTCTCTGTCCTCATCTCTCTCTTTCCTTGTCTCTCTCTGTCATCGTCTCTCTCTCTGTCCTCATCTCTCTGTCCTCATCTCTCTCTTTCCTTGTCTCTCTCTGTCATCGTCTCTCTCTGTGTCCTCCTCTCTCTCTCTGTCCTCCTCTCTCTCTGTGTCCTTGTCTCTCTCTGTGTCCTCGTCTCTCTCTCTGTCCTCATTCTCTCTCTGTCCTCGTCTCTCTCTGTGTCCTCCTCTCACTCTGTCCTTGTCTCTCTCTCTCTGTCCTCATCTCACTCTTTCCTTGTCTCTGTCCTCGTCTCTCTCTGTCCTCGTCTCCTCCTCTCTCTGTCCTCGTCTCTCTCTGTGTCCTCCTCTCACTCTGTCATCCTCTCTCTGTGTCCTCCTCTCTCTCTCTGTCCTCATTTTCTCTCTGTCCTCGTCTCTCTCTGTGTCCTCATTCTCTCTCTGTCCTCGTCTCTCCCTATCCTTGCATGTTGTGTGTTTTCTCAGTAGCCCGGAGTAAGGCTGAAGGTTGAAGGCTGATAGGAGCATGTTGGTGTTATTGCTAGATAATCAGCTTAGTGCCAGATCTTTAAATGAAATGTAGGCACGCACACACACACACACACACTCCTCTAACACAAAGCCTTCACAAGGTTCCTCTCTGGCTATTCTCAACTATGTCTATCTATGAATTGTCTATATATCAATAACAGCGATGCTAAAGTATACCAGAGAACTTAAGATGATCAACCTCGGCCCACTTCTACACTGTACTTCAACAGAAATAGCACCTCTTGTTTTGTCATTGCTGACACTTGTAGGTCAACACCTGTCTACGGTAACTGGACATTCGTTGGTCTTTGTTGTTGTACAGATTGATTCAGCTATGCAGCTAGCGACTGGAACAAGTTACAAAAACAAACCACTCCAACTGGACAGTTTTTATCTCCATCACTTCGTTCAAAGACTCAATCATGGACACTCTTACTGACAGTTGTGGCTGCTTTGTGTGATGTATTGTCGTCTCTACCTTCTTGCCCGTTGTGTTGTTGTCTGGGACCAAGAATGTTTGTACCATGTTTTGTTCTGCTACCATGTTGTGTTGCTACCATGTTGTCGTCATGCTGTATTGCTACCATGTTGTTGTCATGTTGTGTTGCTACCATGTTGTTGTCATGTTGTGTTGCTACCATGTTGTTGTCATGTTGTGTTGCTACCATGTTGTGTTGCTATCATGTTGTTGTTGTGTTGCTACCATGTTGTTGTCATGTTGTGTTGCTACCATGTTGTGTTGCTATCATGTTGTGTTGCTACCGTGTTGTTGTCATGTTGTGTTGCTACCATGTTGTGTTATACTGTGTTGCTACCATGTTGTTGTCATGTTGTGTTGCTACCATGCTGTTGTTGTGTTGCTACCATGTTGTTGTCATGTTGTGTTGCTACCATGTTGTTGTCATGTTATGTTGCTACCATGCTGTGTTATACTGTGTTGCTACCATGTTGTTGTCATGTTGTGTTGCTACCATGCTGTGTTGTCATGTGTTGCTGCCTTGCTATGTTGTTGTGTTAGGTATCTCTTTATGTAGTGTTGTGGTGTCTCTCTTTATGTAGTGTTGTGGTGTCTCTCTTCATGTAGTGTTGTGGTGTCTCTCTTCATGTAGTGTTGTAGTGTCTCTCTTCATGTAGTGTTGTGGTGTCTCTCTTGTCGTGATGTTTTGTCCTATATTTTTATTTTTAATCCCAGGCCACGCCCCCACAGGAGGCCTTTTGTCTTCTGGTAGGCCGTCATTGTAACATAAGAATTTGTTCGTAACTGACTTGCCTAGTTAAAACAAAGTTAAATAAAAAGACATGATTGACTCTTAATATAATACTGTATGTACACTGATTAGGAACCAGGGTACTTTGAACCTTGCTCTGTGTGTGTGTGTGTGTGTGTGTGTGTGTGTGTGTGTGTGTGTGTGTGTGTGTGTGTGTGTGTGTGTGTGTGTGTGTGTGTGTGTGTGTGTGTGTGTGTGTGTGTGTGTGTGTGTGTGTGTGTGTGTGTGTGCGTGCGCGTGCGTGTGTGTGTGTGCTCACTATGCTGCCAGTGTTGTGGTGGTCAAGACAACGACAGTGTTTTATCCCCCTCCACATCTTCATGTTGAGACAGGCCAGGGATTTCAGCTGACAAAGAATTAAGGGGTGGGGAGGAGGAGACGACGAGAGGGAGAGAGAGTCATGGAGGAGAGTAGAGAGGGATAGAGAGAATCATGGATGAGGAGTAGAGAGAGTCATGGGAGATGGGAGGGAGAGAGAGACATGGAGGAGAGTAGAGAGGGAGAGAGAGAATCATGGATGAGGAGTAGAGAGAGTTATGGGAGAGGAGAGGGAGAGAGACATGGAGGAGGAGGAGGAGGAGAGACTGAGATGGGGAGAGATTCATGAGAGAGGAGAGAGAGAGAGTCATGGGAGAGGAGAGGGAGAGAGAGACATGGAGGAGGAGAGACTGAGATGGGAGAGAGAGACATGGAGGAGGAGAGACTGAGATGGGGGAGAGAGTCATGGGAGAGGAGAGAGAGAGAGAGTCATGGGAGAGGAGAGAGAGACATGGAGGTGGAGGAGGAGAGAGAGAGACATGGAGGAGGAGAGAGAGAGAGACATGGAGGAGGAGAGAGAGAGAGACATGGAGGAGGAGAGACTGAGATGGAGGAGGAGAGAGTCAAGGGACTCTCCTCTTTTTTTAAATGTATTTTTAATTTCACCTTTATTTAACCAAGTAGGCTAGTTGAGAACACCTTTATTTAACCAGGTAGGCTAGTTGAGAACACCTTTATTTAACCAGGTAGGCCAGTTGAGAACACCTTTATTTAACCAGGTAGGCTAGTTGAGAACACCTTTATTTCACCAGGTAGGCTAGTTGAGAACACCTTTATTTAACCAGGTAGGCTAGTTGAGAACACCTTTATTTAACCAGGTAGGCTAGTTGAGAACACCTTCATTTAACCAGGTAGGCTAGTTGAGAACACCTTTATTTAACCAGGTAGGCTAGTTGAGAACACCTTTATTTAACCAGGTAGGCTAGTTGAGAACACCTTTATTTAACCAGGTAGGCTAGTTGAGAACACCTTTATTTAACCAGGTAGGCTAGTTGAGAACACCTTTATTTAACCAGGTAGGCCAGTTGAGAACAAGTTCTCATTTACAATTGCGACCTGGCCAAGATAAAGCACAGCAGTTCGACACATACAACAACACAGAGTTACACATGTGGAACGACATTTATTGGATATTTCAAACTTTTTTAACAAATCAAAAACTGAAAAATTGGGCGTGCAAAATTATTCAGCCCCTTTACTTTCAGTGCAGCAAACTCTCTCCAGAAGTTCAGTGAGGATCTCTGAATGATCCAATGTTGACCTAAATGACTAATGATGATAAATACAATCCACCTGTGTGTAATCAAGTCTCCGTATAAATGCACCTGCACTGTGATAGTCTCAGAGGTCTGTCAAAAGCGCAGAGAGCATCATGAAGAACAAGGAACACACCAGGCAGGTCCGAGATACTGTTGTGAAGAAGTTTAAAGCCGGATTTGGATACAAAAAGATTTCCCAAGCTTTAAACATCCCAAGGAGCACTGTGCAAGCGATAATATTGAAATGGAAGGCGTATCAGACCACTGCAAATCTACCAAGACCTGGCCGTCCCTCTAAACTTTCAGCTCATACAAGGAGAAGACTGATCAGAGATGCAGCCAAGAGGCCCATGATCACTCTGGATGAACTGCAGAGATCTACAGCTGAGGTGGGAGACTCTGTCCATAGGACAACAATCAGTCGTATATTGCACAAATCTGGCCTTTATGGAAGAGTGGCAAGAAGAAAGCCATTTCTTAAAGATATCCATAAAAAGTGTCGTTTAAAGTTTGCCACAAGCCACCTGGGAGACACACCAAACATGTGGAAGAAGGTGCTCTGGTCAGATGAAACCAAAATTGAACTTTTTGGCAACAATGCAAAACGTTATGTTTGGCGTAAAAGCAACACAGCTCATCACACTGAACACACCATCCCCATTGTCAAACATGGTGGTGGCAGCATCATGGTTTGGGCCTGCTTTTCTTCAGCAGGGACAGGGAAGATGGTTAAAATTGATGGGAAGATGCATGGAGCCAAATACAGGACCATTCTGGAAGAAAACCTGATGGAGTCTGCAAAAGACCTGAGACTGGGACGGAGATTTGTCTTCCAACAAGACAATGATCCAAAACATAAAGCAAAATCTACAATGGAATGGTTCAAAAATAAACATATCCAGGTGTTAGAATGGCCAAGTCAAAGTCCAGACCTGAATCCAATCGAGAATCTGTGGAAAGAACTGAAAACTGCTGTTCACAAATGCTCTCCATCCAACCTCACTGAGCTCGAGCTGTTTTGCAAGGAGGAATGGGAAAAAATGTCAGTCTCTCGATGTGCAAAACTGATAGAGACATACCCCAAGCGACTTACAGCTGTAATCGCAGCAAAAGGTGGCGCTACAAAGTATTAACTTAAGGGGGCTGAATAATTTTGCACGCCCAATTATTCAGTTTTTGATTTGTTAAAAAAGTTTGAAATATCCAATAAATGTCGTTCCACTTCATGATTGTGTCCCACTTGTTGTTGATTCTTCACAAAAAAATACAGTTTTATATCTTTATGTTTGAAGCCTGAAATGTGGCAAAAGGTCAGTGGGGGGCCGAATACTTTCGCAAGGCACTGTAGATGAGCTATGTACAGGTGCAGTAATCTGTGAGCTGCTCTGACAGCTGGTGCTTAAAGCTAGTGAGGAAGATAAGAGTCTCCAGCTTCAGTGATTTTTGTCATTCGTTCCAGTCATTGGCAGCAGCTCTCCGATAACTCTCTCCATGGTTGTCAACAATACCACCTACAATGTCTCTCACAAGAAGAAAAGTATTTTCCTAGATTAGGAAGCCATATTAAATCTAGCCTGGGACATGCTTTTGGCCATCAATCAATCAAATGTATTTATAAAGCCCTTCTTACATCAGCTGATATATCAAAGTGCTGTACAGAAACCCAGCCTAAAACCCCCAACAGCAAGCAATGCAGGTGTAGAAGCACGGTGGCTAGGAAAAACTCCCTAGAAAGGCAGGAACCTAGGAAGAAACCTAGAGAGGAACCAGGCTATGAGGGGTGGCCAGTCCTCTTCTGGCTGTGCCGGGTGGAGATTATAACAGAACATGGCCAAGATGTTCAAATGTTCATAAATGACCAGCATGGTCAAATAATAATAATCACAGTAGTTGTCGAGGGTAAAGCACGTCAGCACCTCAGGAGTAAATGTCAGTTGGCTTTTCATAGCCGATCATTGAGAGTATCTCTACCGCTGCTGCTGTCTCTAGAGAGTTGGAAACAGCAGGTCTGGGACAGGTAGCACGTCCGGTGAACAGGTCAGGGTTCCATAGCCGCAGGCAGAACAGTTGAAACTGGAGCATCAGCACGACCAGGTGGACTGGGGACAACAAAGAGTCATCAGGCCAGGTAGTCCTGAGGCATGGTCCTTGGACTCAGGTCTTCCAAGAGAGAGAGAGAGATAGAGAGAGAGAAAAACAGAGAGAGAATAGAAGAGATAGTATTAGAGAGAGCATACTTAAATTCACACAGGACCCCGGATATGACAGGAGAAATACTCCAGATATAACAGACTGACCCTAGCCCCCCGACACATAAACTACTGCAGCATAAATACTGGAGGCTGAGACAGGAGGGGTCAGGAGACACTGTGGCCCCATCTGACAGGGCCAAACAGGAAGGATATAACCCCACCCACTTTGCCAAAGCACAGCCCCCACACCACTAGAGGGATATCTTCAACCACTAACTTACTATCCTGAGACAAATCCGAGTATAGCCCACGAAGATCTCCCCCACGGCACAACCCAAGGGTGGAGCGCCAACCCCGGACAGAAAGATCACGTCAGTGACTCAACCCACAATGATGAACCTGTAAGGTTAAATCCCCCTGTTATAAGACATGGTTAGAATATGTGCTGCTGTAACCCTGGTCAGCTGCTTGATCTTCTAGTTTCGGATAATCTACCTGGTCCCAGATCTGTTTGTGTTGTTTTGCCAGTGGCTCGTGACAATAACTGTAGGAGTTGGTTAGAAGGCGCAAGCTGATCTGGGACCAGGGGGTTAGGGATGATCTTATCTCTTGGTGGCAGGTGCTGGTTTAAGCTGCTCGATGGCAAGGTTGATCTTGATCGAACACTAGATATACAGCCGTATGTGGACAGCCCTTCAAACTAGTGGGTTCGGCTATTTCAGACCAACCCGTTGCTGACAGGTGTTTAAAATCGAGCACATGGCCATGCGATCTCCATAGACAAACATTGTCAGTAGAATGGCCTTACTGAAGAGCTCAGTGAATTTCAACGTGGCACTTTACCCAACAAGTCAGTTTCGTCAAATTTCTGCCCTGCTAGAGCTGCCTGCACCTGGCAGTCCGATGGACGAATCTGGGTTTGGCGGATGTCAGGAGAACGCTACCTGCCCCCAATGCATTGTGCCAACTGTAAAGTTTGGTGGAGGAGGAATAATGGTCTGGGTCTGTGCTTCATGGTTCGGGCCCCTTAGTTCCAGAGAAGGGAAATCTTAACACTACAGCATAAAATGACATTCTAGATGATTCTGTGCTTCCAACTTTGTGGCAACAGTTTGGGGAAGGCCCTTTCCTGTTTCAGCATGAAAATGCTCCCGTGCACAAAGCGAGGTCCATACAGAAATGGTTTGTCAAGATTGGTGTGGAAGAACTTGACTGGCCTGGACAGAGTCCTGACCTCAAGTCAAATCGGACACCTTTGGGATGAATTGGAACACCGACTGCAAGCCAGGCCTTATCCCCCAACATCAGTACCGACCTCACTAAGAGAGAGAGCAGGAGATTATTATTGTCATACTGCTCCCTGTAGGTTAGTATTATCATACTGCTCTCTGTAGCTGGAGGTTAGTATTATCATACTGCTCTCTGTAGCTGTAGGTTAGTATTGTCATACTGCTCTCTGGAGGTTAGTATTATCATACAGCTCTCTGGAGGTTAGTATTATCATACTGCTCTCTGTAGCTGGAGGTTAGTATTATCATACTGCTCTCTGGAGGTTAGTATTATCATACAGCTCTCTGGAGGTTAGTATTATCATACTGCTCTCTGGAGGTTAGTATTATCATACTGCTCTCTGGAGGTTAGTATTATCATACTGCTCTCTGGAGGTTAGTATTATCATACTGCTCTCTGGAGGTTAGTATTATCATACTGCTCTCTGGAGGTTAGTATTATCATACTGCTCTCTGGAGGTTAGTATTATCATACTGCTCTCTGGAGGTTAGTATTATCATACTGCTCTCTGGAGGTTAGTATTATCATACTGCTCTCTGGAGGTTAGTATTATCATACTGCTCTCTGTAGGTTAGTATTATCATACTGCTCTCTGGAGGTTAGTATTATCATACTGCTCTCTGGAGGTTAGTATTATCATACTGCTCTCTGTAGCTGGAGGTTAGTATTATCATACTGCTCTCTGTAGGGTAGTATTATCATACTGCTCTCTGTAGCTGGAGGTTAGTATTACCATACAGCTCTCTGGAGGTTAGTATTATCATACTGCTCTCTGGAGGTTAGTATTATCATACTGCTCTATGTAGCTGGAGGTTAGTATTATCATACTGCTCTCTGGAGGTTAGTATTATCATACTGCTCTCTGTAGCTGGAGGTTAGTATTTTGTTTTGTGTCATTATTTCACCTTTCTCCACCCGTGTCAAACATTGTGAGACACTGACGAGGAACACAGCGTGCCGGGATACTGACTAATCTGGGATTGTTTCTCCACAGGACTGCAGGCAGCCTAGTGGTTAAGAGCGTTGGCCCGGTAACCGAAAGGTTTGAATCCTTAGCCGACTAGATGATAAAAATCTGTCTGTGCCCTTGAACAAGGCACTCAACCCTAATTGCTTCTGTAAGTCGCTCCGGATAAGAGAGTCTGCTAAAATGACTGTAATGTCAATGTAGTGGGACCCAATCCCCTACATAGTGCACTACTTTTCATCCTACATAGTGCACTATCTTTCATCCTACATAGTGCACTACTTTTCATCCTACATAGTGCACTACTTTTCATCCTACATAGTGCACTACTTTTCATCCTACATAGTGCACTAGTTTTCATCCTACATAGTGCACTACTTTTCATCCTACATAGTGCACTACCTTTCATCCTACATAGTGCACTACTTTTCATCCTACATAGTGCACTACTTTTCATTCTACATAGTGCACTACTTTTCATCCTACATAGTGCACTACTTTTCATCCTACATAGTGCACTACTTTTCATCCTACATAGTGCACTACTTTTCATCCTACATAGTGCACTACTTTTCATCCTACATAGTGCACTACTTTTCATCCTACATAGTGCACTACCTTTCATCCTACATAGTGCACTACCTTTCATCCTACATAGTGCAATACCTTTCATCCTACATAGTGCACTACTTTTCACCAGAGCCCTGGGTGCCATTTGGGATGAACAATGCCCAGCCTCCAGCCTGGTGCACCAGAAGATGGGGAAGGGTCAGGGGGCTCTTCCTGATCTGGGAGGGGCTTTTTTTAGGGGTCTGGCGGAGGAACAATGAGCTTCACCCCTCCCTCACAGATGCCTATATACCCAGTGATAGAATAGAGAGTTGAAGAGAGAGCCATCTGTTCTTCATTCCTTCACTGTGTTTCCCTCCCAGGCAATAGATGTCTTGGACGCCTGATTACTGTCTCTGGGATTGAGCGCGATAGATCACTACACTCCAGTAACCCCCAAAATATGGGAACTTGGGGGGATATTATTCTGCTATTTACCATATTTATTATCACAAACAATTTGACTCTTTTAGTTTGTAAAAAAAAAAGTGACGTTATATTTTTTGTGACGCAGCAGACATACACCTATGATGTAGATTGTGCAAGTCAAAATTTAACGTTTTTTTTTTTTTGTCAATATAGGCTTTCTTGGAGAATTGTCCTTAAAATAGATTAGGAAAAATACTGAATAAAAGAGGGTTTAGAGAGAGAGAGAGAGAGAAAGAGAAACATAGTAAGACAACTGTGAGGGTTTTTAATCAACTTGGGATCGGTCTCTCTCTTTAATTCTCTGTTATGGTTGACCATCTCTAGCTTCACCTTTGACCATCAGAGGGGCCTCTGCCGTTGTCCTATTGGTTGGACACCCTGCCTGCTCCTACCCCCCCCCCCCCTCCACGGAGAGAGAGAGCAGTGTTTTGAAGACTGCTGACTAGCACACGACAAAGTAGGTTGTCTTGTCTGGGTGTTTTAATGCAATGTTTTACTAACGCTGTTGTTACCTCCTTCAACAGCGCTGGAATGCTCATGAAAGCGGAACGGAAGAGTACGAGGCAGAAGGTGAGTGTAAAGATACGATAAAGTTATTGCATTTATTGTAAAGTTACTAAATGTATTGTAAAGTTGTCGCATTTATTGTAAAGTTACTAAATGTATTGTAAAGTTGTCGCATTTATTGTAAAGTTACTGCATATGTTTACAATAAATGCGACAACTTTACAATACATTTAGTAACTTTACAATAAATGCCCCCCTACCCCAGGCCTCCCGACTCCTCCCGACCCCAGGCCTCCCGACTCCTCCCGACCCCAGGCCTCCTGACCCCAGGCCCCCCGACTCCTCCCGACCCCAGGCCTCCTGACCCCAGGCCCCCCTACCCCAGGCCTCCCGACTCCTCCCGACCCCAGGCCTCCCGACCCCAGGCCTCCTGACCCCAGGCCTCCTGACCCCAGGCCTCCCGACCCCAGGCCTCCCGACCCCAGGCCTCCTGACCCCAGGCCCCCTGACCCCAGGCCTCCTGACCCCAGGCCTCCCGCAGTGCTTGAGGCGTCACTACAGACCCAGGTTCGATCCCAGGCTGTAACACAGCCAGCCACGACCGGGAAACCTGACTTCGGTCGCCAGCTAGATGGTGTTTCCTCCGACACATTGGTGCGGCTGCCTTTCCGGGTTAAGCGAGCAGTGTGTCAAGAAGCAGTGCGGCTTGGTTGGGTTGTGTTTCGGAGGACGCATGGCTCTCGACCTTCGCCTCTCCCCAGTCCGTAGGGCAGTTGCGGCGATGAGACAAGACTGTAACTACCATTTGGATATCCTGAAATTAGGGAGAACATAAATAAATAAAAACAAAGTAGAACTGATCCTGATCATAGGAGTGAGATGGAGGACATTCAACGCCTATGCTCAGGAAAGAGTCTCAGGGAGCCAGGGTCTTAAGTCAAGTCTTATCATTGTGTGTGTGTGTGTGTAGGCCAGCTGCACCTGTGGAACCCTGATGAACCCTCTACCCCACGGGGCTCTATCACACCCCTCTCAGACCACCAGGAGGAGAGGTTTCGGGAGGCCTGCGAGGAGCTGGCCATGCCCTGGGATGGATGTGCCAGCCACCATGAGCTACTGGCTCTCTGTGACCACCTGGGCCTGGAGGTGAGGAAAGAGTCTGTAATGGTACCCTTATCTTTATAGTGTGGAATAGGGTGCCATTTTGGATTCAACCAAAGTTCATTTTGGGCTCAGCTGGTCCCAATTTACTCCTCATCCCATCCTCTTGGCCCTAATCCTTCCATGTTTGCCGATCTGCAATTTTTATTTTATTTTACCTTTATTTAACTAGGCAAGTCAGTTAAGAACAAATTCTTATTTTCAATGATGGCCTATTTTGGACATAACCCCAAGTGGAGGTCTGAGAGTCTGAGTAGATGCTGGGAAATGTTTCTGATTGTTGTTTATTTTTTGTCTCCAGGTGACGGAGGATGTCCTCCAGGTTCTAAGTGGTGATGAGGTCATGAGCGTTCAGGCGTTTACTTCCTGGGTTCTGAACCATGCCAAGCCCCCCACCCCGTCTGCCTCCACACCTTACAGACAGCTCAAAAGACTACACTCCTCACAGGTACAGTGAAGCTCACCATTTTAGGTCTAGTTCTCATGTCAAAGCTAGACATCGGTACCACGTTTTAGTGATTTTTTTCCAAACTCCTGATTTACAATTTTTTTTTTAACATGCTGGGAACGGCGTTACAATATTTCCTATTTAGAGTCACTCTTGAATTAACAAATGGATGGATGAAGGATTGAATGAATGTACTAACAAATGAATGAATCAATTATTGAATGAATGTACTAACAAATTAATGAATCAATTATTGAATGAATGTACTAACAAGTGAATGAATGCATGTATTAGACAATTAAAATAGATACTGCCACACACCAATGCAATGACAAGTACACATACAGTATCTTGCTATAGTATCTGGTCATATTTATGAGGTGTTCCCCATCTCTCCTTGCAGCCATTCGATGAGACGGGCCGTAGAACCAGCGCTATGACGAGCACCATCGGGACGCGTCTGTTCTCCACTCTGGACGATGGGACAGGGTCCGCTCCTGCTGAGGACATCCTGGATGTCTGGATGGAGGAGGGCATCGAGAACAGCCCAGAGATTCTACAGGTGATAACATGTTACCTCTCATTCTGGAAGTAGGGAGGTAGAACGGTAGAGAGGGAGGGAGGTAGAAAGAGGGAGGGAGGTAGAGAGAAAGGTAGAGAGAGAGGGAGGGAGGTAGAGAGGGAGGGAGGGAGGTAGAGAGAGAGGGAGGGAGGTAGAGAGGGGGGGTTGAGGTAGAGAGAAAAGTAGAGAGGGGGGAGGGAGGTAGAGAGAGAGAGGGAGGGAGGTAGAGAGAAAGGTAGAGAGAGAGGGATGGAGGTAGAGATGGGGTAGGGAGGTAGAGAGAAAGGTAGGGAGGGAGGTAGAGAGGGAGGTGGGGAGGTAGAGAGAAAGGTAGAGAGAGAGGGAGGGAGGTAGAGAGGGGGGAGGGAGGTAGAGAGAGAGGGAGGGAGGTAGAGAGAGAGGGAGGGAGGTAGAGAAGGGGAGGGAGGGAGGTAGAGAGGGAGGGAGGTACAGAGGGGGAGGGAGGGAGGTAGAGAGGGAGGGAGGGAAGTAGAGAGAAAGGTAGAGAGGGAGGTAGAGAGGGAGGGAGGCTTGAGATGTTGACACTGTGTATGTGTCTGTCTATGTTTGTGTTGTAGGCCTTGGATTTTGACCTGGAAGGTAAAGTGAACCTCAGGGAGCTGACTGTGGCTCTGGAGAACGAGCTCCTCGTCACTAAGAATGGGATCCACCAGGCTGCACTGGCCAGCTTTAAGGCTGAGATCAGATACCTACTGTGAGTATGAGGAGATACCTACTGGCCAGCTTTAAGGCTGAGATTAGATACCTACTGTGAGTATGAGGAGATACCTACTGGCCAGCTTTAAGGCTCAGATCAGATACCTACTGGCCAGCTTTAAGGCTGAGATCAGAAACCTACTGGCCAGTTTTAAGGCTGAGATCAGATACCTACTGGCCAGCTTTAAGGCTGAGATCAGTACCTACTGGCCAGCTTTAAGGCTGAGATCAGATACCTACTGGCCAGCTTTAAGGCTGAGATCAGTACCTACTGGACAGATTTAAGGCTAATATCAGTACCTACTAGCCAGCTTTAAGGCTGAGATCAGTACCTACTGGCCAACTTTAAGGCTGAGATCAAAAACCTACTGGCCAGTTTTAAGGCTGATATCAGTACCTACTGGCCAACTTTAAGGCTGAGATCAGTACCTACTGGACAGATTTAAGGCTAATATCAGTACCTACTAGCCAGTTTTAAGGCTGATATCAGTACCTACTGGCCAACTTTAAGGCTGAGATCAAAAACCTACTGGCCAGCTTTAAGGCTGATATCAGTACCTACTGGCCAACTTTAAGACCAGTAGTGACTGGGTAAGAGGGGAGGTAATAAGTGAGGTAATGGGAGTCCAGGTGTGCCTCACGATACGCGTAATGATTGATGCCAGGTGTGCGTAATGATGGATCCCAGGACCGGTGGTCGGTAAACCGGCAACGCCGAACGCCGGAGGGGCAGGAGCGGTAGTAGAGTGACCGTAACACGCGCTTTCTCTTTTCGTAGCGTTGCTACAGCCTGTCTCGTCTGTGCGTATCATTCATAATATAATCAAATATTTGATTAACCGGCTGATTGTTCTTCAGTGAACGTGTAGATCGGGAGCTCCGAGAGAAAGAGAAGACTCGTTCTGACCTGGACAAAGCAGAGAAGTTAAAAACCCAGCTGGCTTCTGAGGTGGACGAGCATCACTCTGCCATCGAACACATGAATGACCTCAACCTGAGGTAACACACACATCACTCTGCCATCAAACGCATGAAGGACCTCAACCTGAGGTAACACACACACAGCATCACTCTGCCATCGAACACATGAATGACCTCAACCTGAGGTAACACACACACACACACAGCATCACTCTGCCATCGAACATATGAATGACCTCAACCTGAGGTAACACACACACAGCATCACTCTGCCATCGAACATATGAATGACCTCAACCTGAGGTAACACACACACAGCATCACTCTGTCATCGAACGCCTGAATGACCTCAACCTGATGTAACACACACACAGCATCACTCTGCCATCGAACACATGAATGACCTCATCACCTCGTCTTTCCCTCCTTTTTTCCCTTCTATTCCCTCACTTTTCTGCCTGTGACCTTCCCCTTCTATGGGCCTGTGACCTTCCCCTTCTATAGGCCTGTGACCTTCCCCTTCTATGGGCCTGTGACCTTAATCTGCTCTGTGGACATGTGACCTTCCCCTTCTATGGGCCTGTGACCTTCCCCTTCTATGGGCCTGTGACCGCCCTCTGTTCTATAGGCCTGTGACCTTCCTCCGTTCTATAGGCCCGTGACCTTCCTCTGTTCTTTAGGCCTGTGACCTTCCTCTGTTCTATAGGCCTGTGACCTTCCCCTTCTATGGGCCTGTGACCTTCCGCTGTTCTATGGGCCTGTGACCTTCCTCTGTTCTATCGGCCTGTGACGTTCCTCTGTTCTATGGACATGTGACCTTCCCCTTCTATGGGCATGTGACCTTCCCCTTCTATGGGCCTGTGACCTTCCTCTGTTCTATGGGCCTGTGACCTTCCTCTGTTCTATGGGCCTGTGACCTTCCCCTTCTATGGGTCCGTGACCTTCCCCTTCTATGGGCTTGTGACCTTCCCCTTCTATGGGCCTGTGACCTTCCTCTGTTCTATGGGCCTGTGACCTTCCTCTGTTCTATGGGCCTGTGACCTTCCCCCTCTGTGGGCCTGTGACCTTCCCCTTTTATGGGCCTGTGACCTTCCCCTTCTATGAGCATGTGACCTTCCCCTTCTATGGGCCTGTGACCTTCCTCTGTTCTATGGGCCTGTGACCTTCCCCTTCTATGGGCTTGTGACCTTCCCCTTCTATGGGCATGTGACCTTCCCCTTCAATGGGCCTGTGACCTTCCCCTTCTATTGGCCTGTGACCTTCCCCTTCTATGGGCCTGTGACGTTCCTCTGTTCTATGGACATGTGACCTTCCCCTTCTATGGGCATGTGACCTTCCTCTGTTCTATGGGCCTGTGACCTTCCCCTTCTATGGGCCTGTGACCTTCCCCTTCTATGGGCCTGTGACCTTCCTCTGTTCTATGGGCCTGTGACCTTCCCCTTCTTTGGGCCTGTGACCTACCCCTTCTATGGGCCTGTTGCCTTCCCCTTCTATGGGCCTGTGACCTTCCCCTTCTATGGGCATGTGACCTTCCTCTGTTCTATGGGCCTGTGACCTTCCTCTGTTCTATGGGCCTGTGACCTTCCCCTTCTTTGGGCCTGTGACCTTCCCCTTCTATGGGCCTGTGACCTTCCCCTTCTATTGGCCTGTGACCTTCCCCTTCTATGGGCCTGTGACCTTCCCCTTCTATGGGCCTGTGACCTTGTCTCTCCAGTCATTGATGTCTGTAGGATGTTACTTGTAAACTAACAATTGCCTCTGGGAAAAACAGAGGGGATAAATTGCATTTAATCAAATTTAATTGAGTCGGTTGTGTGTGTGTGTGTGCGTGTGCGTGCGTGTGTGCGCATGTGTGTGTGTGTATTGTAGGAAGCTGGAGCAGGAACACAGGGAGAAGCTGGTGTCTGTCCGGTCAGAGCTCATTAAAGAGATGGACCAGATTCAGCAGCAGACTGGTCAGCAGAGAGAGAAACTAGAGGCAGAGATGGAGAAGCTCAGAGACGACGAGACCTTCCTCAGAGACCACCTCTCACTCACTGTCAAGGTAACTAACACAGACCACCTCTCACTCACTGTCAAGGTAACCAACACAGACCACCTTTCACTCACTGTCAATTCCAACCCTACCTCCAACTCTTAACTCCATCTCTAACCTCCATCTCTAACCCCAACCCTAACCTCCAACTCTAAACCCCAACTTTAAACCCTAACCCCAACTTTAAACCCTACCTCCAACTTTAACCTCAAACCCTAAACTCCAACTTTAACCTCCAAACCCAACTCCAACTCTAACCCCCAACCCTACCTCAAACTTTAACCTCCAACTCTAACCCCCAACCCTACCTCCAACTTTAAACCCTACCTCCAACTTTAACCTCCAACTCTAACCCCCAACCCTACCTCCAACTTTAAACCCTAACCCCAACTTTAAACCCTAACCCCAACTCTAACCTCCAACTCTAAACCCCAACTTTAAACCCTAACCCCAACTCTAACCTCAAACCCTAACTTTAACTTTAAACCCCAAACCCAACTTTAACCTCCAACCCTAACTAACCCTAACCTTAACTCCAACTTTAACCTCCAACCCTAACTAACCCTAACCTTAACTCCACCTTTATCCTCCAACACTAACTAACCCTAACCGTAACTCTAAACCCCCAACTCTAACTTTAAAACCCTCAGGAGAGTAGGCGTCTGGAGATGGAGCTGCTGGACAGCACTGAGAAACTGGTAGAGGCAGAAAACCAGGTCAGCAAACTGCAGAGGAACCTGGACAACATCCTGACGGAAAAGGTGAAAGACCATTCTCTTCCACAGTATCAATATATTCACTTTCAGACAAAAACCAAAGTGTAAAAGAACACGTTTTCCAGGCTAGCGTCTTCTGATCAGCAATATGTAATAATCCACATTAATCTCATGTCATATTTAGGTGCTATACTCTGCTGTTCATCAGCAATAATCTGGAGAGATTCAGTACTGGCTAATTGCTATGCAGGTGCTTCTACACCTGCATTGCTTGCTGTTTTCTGGGTTTTTAGTCTGGGTTTCTGTACACCACTTTGAGGTATCAGCGGATGTAAGAAGGGCTATATAAATACATTTGATTTGATATATGAATGAGAATTTATCTGAAGTATAAGTATCTGTCCCTAAGAAACTCCCTTGGTGTTGGTTCTGTTTGCTCAGTTTGGGGATCTGGACCTGGGCAGTGCTGAGTTCTTCCTACAGGAGGAGAGTCTCAGACGGCTACGCAGTAGCTATGAGGAACAGTGTCGGGTGAGAACGCTTACTGGAAACACACACCAAATCGAATTCGTCACATGCTTGGTAAACAACAGGTGTAGACTTAACAGTGAAATGTTTGGTAAACAACAGGTGTAGACTAACAGTGAAATGTTTGGTAAACAACAGGTGTAGACTAACAGTGAAATGTTTGGTAAACAACAGGTGTAGACTAACATGGAAATGCTTTGTAAACAACAGGTGTAGACTAACAGTGAAATGTTTGGTAAACAACAGGTGTAGACTAACAGTGAAATGTTTGGTAAACAACAGGTGTAGACTAACAGTGAAATGTTTGGTAAACAACAGGTGTAGACTAACATGGAAATGCTTTGTAAACAACAGGTGTAGACTAACATGGAAATGCTTTGTAAACAACAGGTGTAGACTAACATGGAAATGCTTTGTAAACAACAGGTGTAGACTAACATGGAAATGCTTTGTAAACAACAGGTGTAGACTAACATGGAAATGCTTTGTAAACAACAGGTGTAGACTAACATGGAAATGCTTTGTAAACAACAGGTGTAGACTAACATGGAAATGCTTTGTAAACAACAGGTGTAGACTAACATGGAAATGCTTTGTAAACAACAGGTGTAGACTAACATGGAAATGCTTTGTAAACAACAGGTGTAGACTAACATGGAAATGCTTTGTAAACAACAGGTGTAGACTAACATGGAAATGCTTTGTAAACAACAGGTGTAGACTAACATGGAAATGCTTTGTAAACAACAGGTGTAGACTAACATGGAAATGCTTGGTAAACAACAGGTGTAGACTAACATGGAAATGCTTGGTAAACAACAGGTGTAGACTAACATGGAAATGTTTGGTAAACAACAGGTGTAGACTAACATGGAAATGTTTGGTAAACAACAGGTGTAGACTAACATGGAAATGTTTGTAAACAACAGGTGTAGACTAACATGGAAATGTTTGGTAAACAACAGGTGTAGACTAACATGGAAATGTTTGGTAAACAACAGGTGTAGACTAACAGTGAAATGTTTGGTAAACAACAGGTGTAGACTAACAGTGAAATGTTTGGTAAACAACAGGTGTAGACTTAACAGTGAAATGTTTGGTAAACAACAGGTGTAGACTAACAGTGAAATGTTTGGTAAACAACAGGTGTAGACTAACAGTGAAATGTTTGGTAAACAACAGGTGTAGACTAACAGTGAAATGTTTGGTAAACAACAGGTGTAGACTAACAGTGAAATGTTTGGTAAACAACAGGTGTAGACTAACATGGAAATGCTTGGTAAACAACAGGTGTAGACTAACATGGAAATGTTTGGTAAACAACAGGTGTAGACTAACATGGAAATGTTTGGTAAACAACAGGTGTAGACTAACAGTGAAATGTTTGGTAAACAACAGGTGTAGACTAACAGTGAAATGTTTGGTAAACAACAGGTGTAGACTTAACAGTGAAATGTTTGGTAAACAACAGGTGTAGACTAACAGTGAAATGTTTGGTAAACAACAGGTGTAGACTAACAGTGAAATGTTTGGTAAACAACAGGTGTAGACTAACAGTGAAATGTTTGGTAAACAACAGGTGTAGACTAACAGTGAAATGTTTGGTAAACAACAGGTGTAGACTAACAGTGAAATGTTTGGTAAACAACAGGTGTAGACTAACAGTGAAATGTTTGGTAAACAACAGGTGTAGACTAACAGTGAAATGTTTGGTAAACAACAGGTGTAGACTAACAGTGAAATGTTTGGTAAACAACAGGTGTAGACTAACAGTGAAATGTTTGGTAAACAACAGGTGTAGACTAACATGGAAATGTTTGGTAAACAACAGGTGTAGACTAACAGTGAAATGTTTGGTAAACAACAGGTGTAGACTAACAGTGAAATGTTTGGTAAACAACAGGTGTAGACTTAACAGTGAAATGTTTGGTAAACAACAGGTGTAGACTAACAGTGAAATGTTTGGTAAACAACAGGTGTAGACCAACATGGAAATGCTTTGTAAACAACAGGTGTAGACTAACAGTGAAATGTTTGGTAAACAACAGGTGTAGACTAACAGTGAAATGTTTGGTAAACAACAGGTGTAGACTAACAGTGAAATGTTTGGTAAACAACAGGTGTAGACTAACATGGAAATGTTTGGTAAACAACAGGTGTAGACTAACATGGAAATGTTTGGTAAACAACAGGTGTAGACTAACAGTGAAATGTTTGGTAAACAACAGGTGTAGACTAACAGTGAAATGTTTGGTAAACAACAGGTGTAGACTAACAGTGAAATGTTTGGTAAACAACAGGTGTAGACTAACAGTGAAATGTTTGGTAAACAACAGGTGTAGACTAACAGTGAAATGTTTGGTAAACAACAGGTGTAGACTAACATGGAAATGCTTGGTAAACAACAGGTGTAGACTAACATGGAAATGTTTGGTAAACAACAGGTGTAGACTAACATGGAAATGTTTGGTAAACAACAGGTGTAGACTAACAGTGAAATGTTTGGTAAACAACAGGTGTAGACTAACAGTGAAATGTTTGGTAAACAACAGGTGTAGACTAACAGTGAAATGTTTGGTAAACAACAGGTGTAGACTAACATGGAAATGTTTGGTAAACAACAGGTGTAGACTAACAGTGAAATGTTTGGTAAACAACAGGTGTAGACTAACAGTGAAATGTTTGGTAAACAACAGGTGTAGACTTAACAGTGAAATGTTTGGTAAACAACAGGTGTAGACTAACAGTGAAATGTTTGGTAAACAACAGGTGTAGACTAACATGGAAATGCTTTGTAAACAACAGGTGTAGACTAACAGTGAAATGTTTGGTAAACAACAGGTGTAGACTAACAGTGAAATGTTTGGTAAACAACAGGTGTAGACTAACATGGAAATGTTTGGTAAACAACAGGTGTAGACTAACATGGAAATGTTTGGTAAACAACAGGTGTAGACTAACAGTGAAATGTTTGGTAAACAACAGGTGTAGACTAACATGGAAATGCTTGGTAAACAACAGGTGTAGACTAACAGTGAAATGTTTTGTAAACAACAGGTGTAGACTAACATGGAAATGCTTGGTAAACAACAGGTGTAGACTAACAGTGAAATGCTTGGTAAACAACAGGTGTAGACTAACAGTGAAATGTTTGGTAAACAACAGGTGTAGACTAACATGGAAATGCTTGGTAAACAACAGGTGTAGACTAACATGGAAATGTTTGGTAAACAACAGGTGTAGACTAACAGTGAAATGTTTGGTAAACAACAGGTGTAGACTAACATGGAAATGTTTGGTAAACAACAGGTGTAGACTAACAGTGAAATGTTTGGTAAACAACAGGTGTAGACTAACAGTGAAATGTTTGGTAAACAACAGGTGTAGACTAACATGGAAATGTTTGGTAAACAACAGGTGTAGACTAACAGTGAAATGTTTGGTAAACAACAGGTGTAGACTAACATGGAAATGTTTGGTAAACAACAGGTGTAGACTAACAGTGAAATGTTTGGTAAACAACAGGTGTAGACTAACAGTGAAATGTTTGGTAAACAACAGGTGTAGACTAACAGTGAAATGTTTGGTAAACAACAGGTGTAGACTAACAGTGAAATGTTTGGTAAACAACAGGTGTAGACTAACAGTGAAATGTTTGGTAAACAACAGGTGTAGACTAACATGGAAATGCTTGGTAAACAACAGGTGTAGACTAACATGGAAATGTTTGGTAAACAACAGGTGTAGACTAACAGTGAAATGTTTGGTAAACAACAGGTGTAGACTTAACAGTGAAATGTTTGGTAAACAACAGGTGTAGACTAACATGGAAATGTTTGGTAAACAACAGGTGTAGACTAACAGTGAAATGTTTGGTAAACAACAGGTGTAGACTAACATGGAAATGTTTGGTAAACAACAGGTGTAGACTAACAGTGAAATGTTTGGTAAACAACAGGTGTAGACTAACAGTGAAATGTTTGGTAAACAACAGGTGTAGACTTAACAGTGAAATGTTTGGTAAACAACAGGTGTAGACTAACAGTGAAATGTTTGGTAAACAACAGGTGTAGACCAACATGGAAATGCTTTGTAAACAACAGGTGTAGACTAACAGTGAAATGTTTGGTAAACAACAGGTGTAGACTAACAGTGAAATGTTTGGTAAACAACAGGTGTAGACTAACAGTGAAATGTTTGGTAAACAACAGGTGTAGACTAACATGGAAATGTTTGGTAAACAACAGGTGTAGACTAACATGGAAATGTTTGGTAAACAACAGGTGTAGACTAACAGTGAAATGTTTGGTAAACAACAGGTGTAGACTAACATGGAAATGCTTGGTAAACAACAGGTGTAGACTAACAGTGAAATGTTTTGTAAACAACAGGTGTAGACTAACATGGAAATGCTTGGTAAACAACAGGTGTAGACTAACAGTGAAATGCTTGGTAAACAACAGGTGTAGACTAACAGTGAAATGTTTGGTAAACAACAGGTGTAGATAACATGGAAATGCTTGGTAAACAACAGGTGTAGACTAACAGTGAAATGTTTGGTAAACAACAGGTGTAGACTAACATGGAAATGTTTGGTAAACAACAGGTGTAGACTAACAGTGAAATGTTTGGTAAACAACAGGTGTAGACTAACATGGAAATGTTTGGTAAACAACAGGTGTAGACTAACAGTGAAATGTTTGGTAAACAACAGGTGTAGACTAACAGTGAAATGTTTGGTAAACAACAGGTGTAGACTAACAGTGAAATGTTTGGTAAACAACAGGTGTAGACTAACAGTGAAATGTTTGGTAAACAACAGGTGTAGACTAACAGTGAAATGTTTGGTAAACAACAGGTGTAGACTAACATGGAAATGCTTGGTAAACAACAGGTGTAGACTAACATGGAAATGTTTGGTAAACAACAGGTGTAGACTAACAGTGAAATGTTTGGTAAACAACAGGTGTAGACTAACAGTGAAATGTTTGGTAAACAACAGGTGTAGACTAACAGTGAAATGTTTGGTAAACAACAGGTGTAGACTAACAGTGAAATGTTTGGTAAACAACAGGTGTAGACTAACAGTGAAATGTTTGGTAAACAACAGGTGTAGACTAACATGGAAATGTTTGGTAAACAACAGGTGTAGACTAACAGTGAAATGTTTGGTAAACAACAGGTGTAGACTAACAGTGAAATGTTTGGTAAACAACAGGTGTAGACTTAACAGTGAAATGTTTGGTAAACAACAGGTGTAGACTAACAGTGAAATGTTTGGTAAACAACAGGTGTAGACTAACATGGAAATGCTTTGTAAACAACAGGTGTAGACTAACAGTGAAATGTTTGGTAAACAACAGGTGTAGACTAACAGTGAAATGTTTGGTAAACAACAGGTGTAGACTAACATGGAAATGTTTGGTAAACAACAGGTGTAGACTAACATGGAAATGTTTGGTAAACAACAGGTGTAGACTAACAGTGAAATGTTTGGTAAACAACAGGTGTAGACTAACATGGAAATGCTTGGTAAACAACAGGTGTAGACTAACAGTGAAATGTTTTGTAAACAACAGGTGTAGACTAACATGGAAATGCTTGGTAAACAACAGGTGTAGACTAACAGTGAAATGCTTGGTAAACAACAGGTGTAGACTAACAGTGAAATGTTTGGTAAACAACAGGTGTAGACTAACATGGAAATGCTTGGTAAACAACAGGTGTAGACTAACATGGAAATGTTTGGTAAACAACAGGTGTAGACTAACAGTGAAATGTTTGGTAAACAACAGGTGTAGACTAACATGGAAATGTTTGGTAAACAACAGGTGTAGACTAACAGTGAAATGTTTGGTAAACAACAGGTGTAGACTAACAGTGAAATGTTTGGTAAACAACAGGTGTAGACTAACATGGAAATGTTTGGTAAACAACAGGTGTAGACTAACAGTGAAATGTTTGGTAAACAACAGGTGTAGACTAACATGGAAATGTTTGGTAAACAACAGGTGTAGACTAACAGTGAAATGTTTGGTAAACAACAGGTGTAGACTAACAGTGAAATGTTTGGTAAACAACAGGTGTAGACTAACAGTGAAATGTTTGGTAAACAACAGGTGTAGACTAACAGTGAAATGTTTGGTAAACAACAGGTGTAGACTAACAGTGAAATGTTTGGTAAACAACAGGTGTAGACTAACATGGAAATGCTTGGTAAACAACAGGTGTAGACTAACATGGAAATGTTTGGTAAACAACAGGTGTAGACTAACAGTGAAATGTTTGGTAAACAACAGGTGTAGACTTAACAGTGAAATGTTTGGTAAACAACAGGTGTAGACTAACATGGAAATGTTTGGTAAACAACAGGTGTAGACTTAACAGTGAAATGTTTGGTAAACAACAGGTGTAGACTAACAGTGAAATGTTTGGTAAACAACAGGTGTAGACTAACAGTGAAATGTTTGGTAAACAACAGGTGTAGACTAACAGTGAAATGTTTGGTAAACAACAGGTGTAGACTAACATGGAAATGCTTGGTAAACAACAGGTGTAGACTAACATGGAAATGTTTGGTAAACAACAGGTGTAGACTAACAGTGAAATGTTTGGTAAACAACAGGTGTAGACTTAACAGTGAAATGTTTGGTAAACAACAGGTGTAGACTAACATGGAAATGTTTGGTAAACAACAGGTGTAGACTTAACAGTGAAATGTTTGGTAAACAACAGGTGTAGACTAACAGTGAAATGTTTGGTAAACAACAGGTGTAGACTAACATGGAAATGTTTGGTAAACAACAGGTGTAGACTTAACAGTGAAATGTTTGGTAAACAACAGGTGTAGACTTAACAGTGAAATGTTTGGTAAACAACAGGTGTAGACTTAACAGTGAAATGTTTGGTAAACAACAGGTGTAGACTAACAGTGAAATGTTTGGTAAACAACAGGTGTAGACTAACATGGAAATGTTTGGTAAACAACAGGTGTAGACTAACAGTGAAATGTTTGGTAAACAACAGGTGTAGACTTAACAGTGAAATGTTTGGTAAACAACAGGTGTAGACTAACATGGAAATGTTTGGTAAACAATGCAGGTAAAGATTTTTTATTTATTTCATGAAATTGGAAATAGTGACGAGGAATAAATACACTGTGAATAATGAGTAAAAATAACAGAGTCTATCAGAGTCAATGTGCAGGGGTACCAGGTAATAACATGACTATATACAGGGAGTACCTGTACCGAGTCAATGTGCAGGGGTACCAGGTAATAACATGACTATATACAGGGAGTACCTGTACCGAGTCAATGTGCAGGGGTACCAGGTAATAACATGACTATATACAGGGAGTACCTGTACCGAGTCAATGTGCAGGGGTACCAGGTAATAACATGACTATATACAGGGAGTACCTGTACCGAGTCAATGTGCAGGGGTACCAGGTAATAACATGACTATATACAGGGAGTACCTGTACCGAGTCAATGTGCAGGGGTACCAGGTAATAACATGACTATATACAGGGAGTACCTGTACCGTGTCAATGTGCAGGGGTACCAGGTAATAACATGACTATATACAGGGAGTACCTGTATCGTGTCAATGTGCAGGGGTACCAGGTAATAACATGACTATATACAGGGAGTACCTGTACCGTGTCAATGTGCAGGGGTACCAGGTAATAACATGACTATATACAGGGAGTACCTGTATCGTGTCAATGTGCAGGGGTACCAGGTAATAACATGACTATATACAGGGAGTACCTGTACCGAGTCAATGTGCAGGAGTACGAGGTAATTGAGGTAGCTATGTACATATAGGTAGGGTTAAAGTAACTAGGAAACAGGATAGATGCAGTAGCAACAGTGTGTGTGTGTGTGTGTGTGTGTGTGTATAGAGTCAGTGCAAGGGTTAGTGCAAAAACAACACACACACACACACACTGGACTCTACCCACACACTGGACTCTACCCACACACACACACACACACACTGGACTCTACCCACACACACACACACACACTGGACTCTACTACCCCCCCCCCCACACACACACACACACTGGACTCTACCCCCCACACACGCACACACACACTGGACTCTACCCACACACACACACACACTCACACACGGTGCAGTGCCAGGTAATAGCTCTCACTGGAGCAAATCAAATCAACGTGTTAACTGTTTCAGACAGTGCACTTCCAAAGATAAATTACCTGCTTTTAGATACTAATCTTTCTGTTTTGATTTGTGGTGAATGTGACAGGAGCTGCAGGATCGTATCGATGAGCTTCAAGCAGAGCTGCAGGAGTACCACAACCTGGGCCGCACCTCTCAGCTCTGTCTCAAACCCTCTCTCTCTGAGGACCTGGAGAGTAAGAGTCCTGGCATGGAGTCAGACCCAGGTACGTACAAATCATTTAATCAAATGTATTTTATAAAGTCCTTTTCGTAACATCAGATTTCACAAAGGGCTTTACAGATACCCCTGCCTAAAACTCCAACGGGCTTTACAGACACCCCTGCCTAAAACTCCAACGGGCTTTACAGAGACCCCGCCTAAAACTCCAACGGGCTTTACAGACACCCCTGCCTAAAACTCCAACGGGCTTTACAGACACCCCTGCCTAAAACTCCAACGGGCTTTACAGAGACCCCGCCTAAAACTCCAACGAGCTTTTCAGACACCCGGCCTAAAACTCCAACGAGCTTTACAGACACCCCTGCCTAAAACTCCAACGAGCAATGCGGAGGCAGAAATATAGCACAACATAGGTTCCATCCCAAATGTTAGCCCCTTGGACCCTGGTGGTAAGTAGCACTGTAATATATTCATGCCCATATCTTATCCTCATCCAATATAGTGTTTAGGGGGGAATCTGTTTGAGCAATGCAAGATGGAAAATCTTGATCACCTAATGAGTAGTTATTTGGGATGCAAGGTGATATGTAGATCAGTGATTCTGGCCAGTCAAATGCAATGCGCCTCCCATAGTCTGTTCTCGACTTGGGGACTGTGACGAGACCTCTGGTGGTGCTAGGATTCTGCTTCTGCATTGGCTAGTCTTTTGTGGGTTTTTTAGGCTGGTAATCTGTAAACCACTTTGTGACAGCTGCGGATTTTTAAAAAGGGGCTTTATAAAATAAATTTGATTGATTTGAGTGTCTCCAGGTCTAGGCTCAGAGGAGGGCCAGCCGTTGTTCAACATGAGCCTGGAGGCAGAGATGATGCTGGAGCGGCTGAAAGAGAAGCACCTCCGAGAGATGGAGGAGCTACAGGCTCAGCTGGAGAGCAAGGTGACAGATTCATATCTAGCAGTGTTTCAACCGTATTCTTAAACCATGCCATGTTTACCTTCTCAGAGATTTGATGTAGCTAGATGGGGCAGTCTCACTCCTTTTGTATTTTTTTGTGATTTTAGATTGGACCGTTGTTACGGCTGTGTAAGGGAGGCGAAGTCAGGTGCAGGAGAGCAGAGTAGAGTTAACAGGCACACTTTTATTCCGGTCAAGATATAGGCACAAAATGATATCAAAGTGCCCCAAAAAAACACGGAACATGATACTAAAGTCTAGCGCGTGAACATACTCACACAACAATAAACAATTACACACAAAGACATGGAGGGGAACAGAGGACTAAATACATGCAGTGTGATTATGGAATGAAAACCAGGTGTGTAATGAAACAAGACAAAACAAATGGAACAATGAGAAAATGGAGCGGCGATGGCTAGAAAGCCTGTGACGTCGAACACTGAACGAACAAGGAGAGGAGCCGACTTCAGCAGAAGTCGTGACAACCGTAGTCGTAGTAGTAGTAGACAAGGATGATAGGGGGGGGTAGAGTCATAGGGCTGTGGGTCGGAGTCAAACCCTGACTAGATGGGTGCCGTTGGACCACACAGGTTTTCTGTCCCAGAGACGGATCTGATTTAGCTACATTGGATTTTCCCCCGTCTCATTGCAGGTGAGTGAGTTTGACCAGAAGGTGGAGGAGCAGAAAGCCGACCTGGAGGCCCAGAAGGTAGCCTTGTCCCTGCAGTACCTGGAGGAGATCCAGGTGTGTGTACATGTATGATCATTTATTTTGCTACTGCAGTTTATAACACACTGTAAATGAAATCTTTGAGTCAGGAATACGCTGTTTTTATAAGTTCATGTGAACTGGGCATCCTGAAAATACAATACACTTTAATAACAAAATCAATCATTCCAGGCACTACGAGGGGAGATGTCCATCATCCAGAACCGAGCCCTGGCGCTTCAGGCCCAACTAGACAATGCTGAGGAGGAGCGGGCCGGTCTAGAGCAGAGACAGGCTGGGGTGAAGGAGAAGCAGGAGCACCAGGAGGAGGAGGTGAGTGGCTTAGTTGATAAAGGCATGGAGCTAACAATGCTAGGGTTGTGGGTTCGATTCCTACTCGGCCAACCGTATGAAAATGTAAGCACTCACTGAAGTAAGTCCCCTTTTTTTTAAAGCATCTGCCAAATGGCATAGTAGGCTTATACAGTTGAAGTCGGAAGTTTACATACACTTAGGTTGGAGTCATTAAAACTCATTTTTCAACCACTCCACAAATGTCTTGTTAATAACTATAGTTTTGGCAAGTCGGTTAGGACATCTACTTTGTGCATGACACAAGTAATTTTTCCAAGATTTTTGTTGACAGACAGATTATTTTACTTATAATTCTGTGTATCACAATTCCAGTGGGTCAGAAGTTTACATACACTAAGTTGACTGCCTTTAAACAGCTTGGAAAATTGATGTCATGGCTTTAGAAGCTTCTGATAGGCTAATTGACATCATTTGAGTCGATTGGAGGTGTACCTGTGGCTGTTTTTCTAGGCCTACTTTCAAACTCAGTGCCTCTTTGCTTGACATCATGGGAAAATCAAAAGAAATCAGCCAAGACCTTAGAAAAAAAATTGTAGACCTCCACAAGTCTGGTTCATCCTTGGGAGCAATTTTCAAACGCCTGAAGGTACCACATTCATCTGTACAAACAATAGTACGCAAGTATAAACACCATGGGACCCCGCAGCTGTCATACCGCTCAGGAAGGAGATGCGTTCTGTCTCCTAGAGATTAACTTACTTCGGTGCGAAAAGTGCAAATCAATCCCAGAACAACAGCAAATGACATTGTGAAGAAACAGGTACAAAAGTATCTATATCCACAGTAAAAACGAGTCCCATATTGACATAACCTGAAAGGCTGCTCATAAAAAAAAAGCCAGACTACGGTTTGCAACTGCACATGTGGACAAATATCGTACTTTTTAGAGAAATGTCCTTTGGTCTGATGTAACAGAAATAGAACTGTTTGGCCATAATGACCATCGTTATGTTTGGAGGAAAAAGGGGGAGGCTTGCAAGCCAAAGAACACCATCCTAACCATGAAGCATGGGGGTGGTAGCATCATGTTGTGTGGGTGCTTTGCTGCAGGAGGGACTGGTGCACTTCACAAAATAGATGGCTTCATGAGGAATGAAAATGATGTGGATATATTGAAGCAACATCTCAAGACATCAGTTAGGAAGTTAACGATTGGTCGCAAATGGGTCTTCCAAATGGACAATGACCCCAAGCATACTTCCAAAGTTGTGGCAAAATGGCTTAAGGACAACAAAGTCAAGGTATTGTAGTGGCCATCACAAAGCCCTGACCTCAATCCCATAGAACATTTGTGGGCAGAACTGAAAAAGCGTGTGCGAGCAAGGAGGCCTACAAACCTGACTCAGTTACACAAGCTCTGTCAGGAGGAATGGTCCAAAATTCACACAACTTATTGTGGGAAGCTTGTGCAAGGCTACCCAAAACGTTTGACCCAAGTTAAACAATTTCAAGGCAATGCTACCAAATACTAGTTGAGCGTATGTAAACTTCTGACCCACTGGGAATGTGATGAAAGAAATAAAAGCTGAAATAAATCATTCTCTCTACTATTATTCTGACATTTCACATTCTTAAAATAAAGTGGTGATCCTAACTGACCTAAGACAGGGAATTTTTTACTAGGATTAAATGTCAGGAATTGTGAACAATTGAGTTTAAATGTATTTGGCAAACAGGCTGACCACACCGCTCGCATCGCATGTGTGAGCGTTGCAAAATACATTTTAAAATCTATATTATTCAATTATTGCACCCACACGCTCAAGCGCGGCAAGGAACGTCTGCGTTGCCAAGGGCTAAAATAGAGGTCAGTTCTATTTCTGACTCAGATCGCGCTGCAAGTCCTGCCTCTCCCATCTCCTCATTCGTTTATAGAAGCGGGTACCCACATGCCATCTCCTCATTGGTTATACCCACGTAGGTGACTGAAAGAACAACGAGGTCGGTGGCAGTAATGCACCTAATTTCTGAAAGTTGCCTGGAAGAAGGAGAGATGACTAGAAACGATTCAGTTGACCGTTTTATGTGTGGATTAATTGTCGGAGTAGAGGACCATGTGCATTTCAGGGAAAAATAACAACTCAATGTTTATATCCCAGGACAAATTAGCTAGCAACAGCAAGCTAGCTAAATAGGACAAATTAGCTAGCAAGTGCAAATTGCCATAAATGTTTAATGCTTTTCGACCTGTCCCAAAATTAATGTAATTGGTTCAGAGTTTATTTTGATATTTTAACCTGCGTGTCGTGATCGCGTTTGGTGTTGGGGGGACAAAATAAATGTATGTTTGATGGTGCACGCGCGCAGCCGGTTTGGGTTCCGTGTAAGGTGTATGTAAACTTCCAACTTCAACTGTAACTATTCCTCAGGTTGTTGCTGTAAATG
Organism: Oncorhynchus clarkii lewisi; assembly: GCF_045791955.1. Taxonomy (NCBI): domain Eukaryota; kingdom Metazoa; phylum Chordata; class Actinopteri; order Salmoniformes; family Salmonidae; genus Oncorhynchus; species Oncorhynchus clarkii. The sequence continues at coordinate 60,497,197 of NC_092165.1, forward strand.
AGAATGTGTTCTCAGTCAACGTACCTGGTAAAAAAACAAGTGTAAATGTACAAATATGTATTATTCTATTAGGTGAGCAGCCTGAGACAGGAGCTCCTGGAGTCCCGCATCCAGATTTCTGACCTGGAGGAGCAGCTGAAAGTCCTGGAGGCCCAACAAGCGAAGGCTGAGCTGGGCTTGGACACAGAGATGCAGGAGCTGAGGAAACTTCACGCCTTGGAACTCAACAAGCTGGACGTGCAGCACGACAACATCCTTCAGGTCAGGCTGGAAGAAGAGAAGGGGAATCTACAGGAGGAGCTGGAGAAGGTGGAGAGGAAACTGTTACAGGAGTGGGAGAGGGAGAAGATGGAGTTACAGCAGAGCCACGAGGAGGCGATGAAGGCTAGGATAGAGGAGGTGAGTTTGAAGTTCCAGGCAGAGCGAGAGGAGTTAGAGATGCGACTCACAGAGGAGTGGGAGAGGGAGAAGGCTCAGCTGGATGAGCAGAGTAACGAGTCGCTCCAGACCGTGTTAGAGGAGGAGATGTTACGTCTAGTCAAGGAGCAGGACAGTAGGGAGATACGGCTCACTGAGCAGTGGGAGCTGGAACAAGTTCAGCTCAAGGAGTGTCTGGAGGAGACTCTCCTCACCCGGTTGGCGGAGGAGAAGCTGAAGCAGCAGGAGCAGCAGGAGGAGGTGGAGAGGAGGCTCAGGGAGGACTGGGACAGGGAGAGACTCCAGCTGGAGGAGGACTATGAGGTGATGCTGCAGGAACAGCTGCAGGAGGACAGGGAGAGGCTTGCGGGAGAGAAGGAGGAGGTGGAGAAGAGGCTGGAGCAGATGATGGAGGAGGAGAAGGAGCGCCTGGAGGAGGCCCACAGACAGGCCGTGCAGGAACTGAGTGCCAAACACAGCGAGGAGAGGGAACAGCTCAGCGGTCTGCTGGACAAACTGCGAGAGGATATCGCTGAGGAAAGGTAAGACAGCTTAACTGTTATGAAATCAGTGTAAGATTTCTGTTCTTAAATGGTCCCAGCATTGTCCATGAAAACCTTAATCATATTTACTTAATGTAGTGAACCACTTGACAATTGTAACTACAGCTATGCTATGGAAGTAGATTTAGGTGAGTATTTCTGAGGGTGTGGGAACTGTGGTCCATAACTCTTGCTGATTAACCATGTACAGGAAAGAACTAGAGAGCCACTTTTCCCAGAAAATCAGGGAGGTGGAGGCCCGGTTCTCAGGCGACCAAGACGCTGTCGCAGAGCGCTTCCAAACCGACGTTTCCAACCTGGAGAAGCACTATCAGAGCGAGCTGAAGGCACTCACTGACAACCACGCTGAGCAGAAAACCAAATGGGATGCGGAAACGGAGGAAGCCCTTCAGAAAGCTGAAGAGCAGAGGAGAGTTCTGCAGGAAACCAGAGAACAAGAGCGAGAGACCATCACCCAGGACCTGGTGAAAGAGAGGGAGCAGCTAGAGAGTGTCCATAAGGAAGAGATGGGTGCATTGGTTGCGAAGAACCATGAACTCCAAAAGGAGCTGGAGAGTTTCATCAGTTTAGCCCAGACCAAAGAGATTGAGCTGAGTAGGCAGCTGAATGATCTTCACAATAGGCTGCAGGAGAACCTGGACACTAAAGACGAGCTTCTGGCCAAGTCTGAGAAGAAAGCCCAGGAGATCGAGCTTCTGCTTAACCAGGCCGTGGAGGACTTCAAGCAGGAGAGGGCAGAACTTCAGGGAAACCTTTCTGAATTAGAGGTGAGGCACTCCTTGGCTGAGAAGCAGCTTGAGGAGATGAGTGAGCTGCTCTCAGAACATGATAACCAGAAGTTGAAGATCAAAGAACTGGAAAAGCTCCTGAGACAGGCAGCTGTGGACTTTCAGTTTGAGAGGCTGGAGCTGCAAGAGAACATCTCGGACCTGGAACTGAAGCTGAAGGAGAGCCGTCCTTCCTCTGATCTGCAGGACAATGAGAAAGGAGAGCTTCTGGTCGAGAGAGACCAGCTTAGTATTAGAATTCAGGAAATCGAGAATGAGCTCAACCAACTTCTAGACTCTGCAGACATAACAGGGGGCAAAGAAATGGGAGAATCAAATGAAGTAAATATAGCACCACTAGGAGAGGAACATATAGAGGCTGCAGCTCTTGAAGAACAAGTAGGTTCAGAAAACATTACCGTTAGTGATGAGACATGTGACAATGTTGTTCCAGAGGACTGTGAAGGCCTTGACGTAGAATATGTATTCCCTATGGAGCAGGGACCAAATGACAAAGTTGAGATTATTACTGTATCACCTCATGAGATGGAGATTTCTGAGAACATCATTGCAGAAGTTTGTGATCAAGAAATAACTGTTACATCAGACAACCTGAATGTCTTAGTAGACGCATCTGAAACCTGTGGTGAACAAGGACAAGATGATGAGGTGGAGATGATACCTGAAACTCCAAATAGGTTAGAGGAATGTCCTGAAGACACCATAACTCTTCATTTTGATGGGACATGTGATGATGAAACTTCTGTGGACGATGGCCAAGACCCAGTGGTCGAATCTGTTGCCGTTGAGGAGCAAGCACAAGATGACAACGCTAGCGAGGGAAGGATGAATGCTGAAACCTCTGAAGACATTGAGGTATGTCCTGAAAACATTATCAGTGTTGAGGCATGCAATGGTGAAGTCGCTGCTATTCCAGAAGAATGCCAAGACCTTGTTGAGGAATCCCAATCGTCTGAATGCCAATGTCAGGCTGAGGACAACATGGACGAAGACACTAACGATGACATTGTAGCAATGTCCATTCCAGAGGAGAAACCTCAAAGTGATGACATTGATGGAGATGTCTGTCCCTCTGAGATTAAGTGTAAAGACTCCTCCCCTGATAAGATTGGACAGAATGATGCTAGTGTACAAGAAACTGTTTTCGATGATAAGCCTGAAGAGGAGGAACTTCAAGATGATCTGATTAATGAAGAAGTGAAGAGTTATGTGTCTCTGGTTGTCTCTTCAGCCCTAGAGGAGATAGGTCATGACACTGACGATACCAAAGTGGCTTGTCTTTTCGAGGAAACTCAAGATCTAGAGAAAAAGCCTGTGGAACTGATTCCTCAGCTGCAGCAGAGGTGCAAAGAAGCAGTGAATGAGCGAGATGACTATATCCGTGAAATCCTGGAGCTCCATGAGCAAGTCAGTCAGTTGGAGAGCGAGGCCAGTCTTCTGGCTCAGCTACAGAGCCAGTATGACACTGCCACTGAGGAGAACCTGGCGCTACAGCAGAAGATCTCCGAGCTTCAGCAGAAGTCGGATGCACTAGAGAGTCTTTCAGCAGAAAACGATCAGCAAGCTTTAGAGGAAAACGACACCTTCAAAGCTCAGGTCAACGAGATCAAGGTGACGTCTTCAGATATGACCTCGCTTCAGATCCGATACGAGGAGTGCATCTGTGAAAACGCCAAGCTTGAGGAACAAAACTGTCGGCTGGAGAAGAGAGTTGTGGGCCTCGAGAGCAAGATGCACATCATCCAAGACTTCCAAGATCAGCAAGTAGCGTTGGTGGACGAGATCACCAGGATGAGAGAGGAGAATTGTAAGCTGACTGAGCTAGTCAGTGAGTTAGAGAGGCAGGATGAGATTCTTATGGCTCTGCAGCTGGAGGCCGAGTCCGAGGAAGACGCCACCACAGAACAAGAACAAGAGTCCTTCCTGGACCTGAACTCCCAACTGGAGGCTAAGATACAAGTGGTGTCGGAGCTGGAGGACTGCTGCACGGAGTTCGAGAAGCAGAACGCCAAGCTCCGCAGAGCCCTAACAGACCTGCAGGACAAGTCGCTGAAGATGCATGAAAAGATGCAGACCCATAGGTAACTTGGATGTATGATCCCAGTTACCGACCCTTTGCACCTGCTGCTTTCTGAATCCCATCCCTGCTGCAATAATGTGCTTGGCTTATTAATGCTGTCATTGGCTAACGCAACTTCCTGTGGCACCAGAAGTAGTGCTGTCATTGGCTGACGCAACTTCCTGTGGCACCAGAAGTAGTGCTGTCATTGGCTAACGCAACTTCCTGTGGCACTAGATGTAGTGCTGTCATTGGCTAACGCAACTTCTTGTGGCACCAGAAGTAGTGCTGTCATTGGCTAACGCAACTTCCTGTGGCACTAGATGTAGTGCTGTCATTGGCTAACGCAGCTTCCTGTGGCACTAGATGTAGTGCTGTCATTGGCTAATGCAACTTCTTGTGGCACCAGAAGTAGTGCTGTCATTGGCTAATGCAACTTCCTGTGGCACTAGATGTAGTGCTGTCATTGGCTAACGCAACTTCCTGTGGCACTAGATGTAAGTACTGTCATTGGCTTATTAATGTAACTTCCTGTAGCATTGCTGTGACGTCTGTGTTTTGAAGTAGATCTGTGACGTCAATTCTCTTGTAATTCATATTTCTAGTTCAGAAAGTTGCATGTGAAGCAACAGCTATAATAACAGGCCATGTTGTGGCCTTGCCACTGTACAATCCCACCCTGTTGCTATGCAACACCCTTTGTGAAACTGTCCTGTCCTGTCATTGGTGCATGTTGTTTGTGGACTACTAGAGCACATCTACCCCCTGATATATGGGGTTCTGCTTTTAAACACCTCAATTAATGGTTCAGTTTACTTTATATACTTAATTCACTCTGCGTTAACAACATTTTAACTAACTCTTAAATAGTCTGAGTTTTATCAAATTAGCTAGCATGACTTGAGGTCTTCTGTTGGCTGATGTGGTTTCTTCTTGTTGGCTGTAGGAATGAAGCGGGTCGTTTAGCAGAGGAGAACCTCTTACTCAGACACAAGATCTCCGTGCTGAAGGAAGAGGACCTGAGAGAGACCCGGGAGGAGACGCTGTAAGAAACATCATGCCAATATACGATATTAAAACATATTAAGCCCCCGGTCCCAGAAATGTTGGTCCGCCCTCACCCCACAAACATTTCCCCTGGGATTTCCCGTGGTATTACTGCATGGTGTAGGTTTCATGTCATTGGGTCATATGAATTGACACGTCCCTCTCCCCTACCTTAGCTTGAAACTGGAGCGTTTCAGGAAGGAGAAGATATCTGCACAAAAGAAAGCAGAGAGTTTCAAGAGACAGGTAAAGACTAAAGTAAACCCACTCAAAATGTGACCCTATAACATGGTTCTCCTCTATATGTGGCTCCACTTCTGCATTGCAACAAGACAGCTGTTTCTAAAGCCTATGTAGCTTGATTTCAAGAAAGACCTGTAGTAGAGCCATCAGCAATAAAGAGCTAATCTAATACATCTGTCTGTGTCAGACATGGCAACCTATTCCCTATATAGTGCACTACTTTTGGCACCGGGCCTGGTCAAAAGTAGTACACTATGTAGGTAATATAGGGTACTGTTTCTGATGCAGATATTCTGAATGGAAATAAACCAGAACAACGACATCCAGTAGAGGCACCCACACGAGAAAACAAGTCCTGACCTTTCACCTCGGTAAGGTGTATTTTATACTGTAATAAGCTAACCTAAATCTGCATTCCCCCCCCCCCCCCCCCCCCCCCCCCTTGTAGATCTCTGAGCTGCGTCTCCGCAGTCAGCAGCTGGAGGATGAGAACGGGGTGCTGTCGGAGAAGAACGCCCAGAATGCAGCAGGAGTGGATGGGTTGAGCCAACAGCTGGGGGAACTGCTCAGACAGAGTGAGAGACAGGAGGCTGTCAGAGACCAGCAGCACAATGAACCAGAGGACAACAGGACCAAGGTAAAACTGTCAGAGTCCATTTTCAGAGTCCGCCTGTCCATTTTCAGGCTTTTTGCGCTTTTTCATAATTAGTATTTGTTCGATTCCTTGCTCTTCGCTCCTCGCCTCTTCCTCAAAAGGCATTGTACAAGAAGATTCAAGGTCCCTGCCTTCTTCTCCGATGCGTTTTGAGTAGGAAGCAAGGAAAGGTACCCTGCTCTCTGGCCTTCTTCTCCGAAGTGTTTTGACTAGAAAGCGAGGAAAGGTACCCTGCTCTCTGGCGTTCTTCTCCGATGCGTTTTGAGTAGGAAGCGAGGAAAGGTCCCTGCTCTCTGGCCTTCTTCTCCGATGTGTTTTGAGTAGGAAGCGAGGAAAGGTCCCTGCTCTCTGGCCTTCTTCTCCGATGTGTTTTGAGTAGGAAACAAGGAAAGGTCCCTGCTCTCTGGCCTTCTTCTCCGATGTGTTTTGAGTAGGAAGCGAGGAAAGGTACCCTGCTCTCTGTCCTTCTTCTCCGATGCGTTTTGAGTAGGAAGCGAGGAAAGGTACCCTGTTCTCTGGCCTTCTTCTCCGATGTGTTTTAAGTAGGAAGCGAGGAAAGGTACCGTGCTCTCTGGCCTTCTTCTCCGATGTGTTTTGAGTAGGAAGCGAGGAAAGGTACCCTGTTCTCTGTCCTTCTTCTCCGATGCGTTTTGAGTAGGAAGCGAGGAAAGGTACCCTGCTCTCTGGCCTTCTTCTCCGATGCGTTTTGAGTAGGAAGCGAGGAAAGGTCCCTGCTCTCTGGCCTTCTTCTCCGATGCGTTTTGAGTAGGAAGCGAGGAAAAGTACCCTGCTCTCTGGCCTTCTTCTCCGATGTGTTTTGAGTAGGAAGCGAGGAAGAGTACCCTGCTCTCTGGCCTTCTTCTCCGATGTGTTTTGAGTAGGAAGCGAGGAAAAGTACCCTGCACTCTGGCCTTCTTCTCCGATGCGTTTTGAGTAGGAAGCGAGGAATGCGGATAGTAGAAATAGAGCAAAGACATATTGAGGGAAAAGTATTGGATTCCTATTGGCTAACGACTTGTTCTTCTGTGTCAGATGGCAGTGTGTGCGTCTGCCCTGGAGGCGGAGCTAACCAACGCTGTGGAAGGGACTGTACTACTAGAGGAGGGCAAGGCTCAGCTGGTGCTACAAATCACCACCCTCCGCGATAAGGTGAGACAAGAGCAGACACACATCATGGGTGTTTGAATATCTATAGAACTTACTAGGTGTGTGTGTGTGTTGTGTGTTGTGTTGTGTGTGTGTGTGTGTGTGTGTGTGTGTGTGTGTTGTGTGTGTGTGTGTGTGTGTTGTGTGTGTGTGTGTGTGTGTGTGTGTTATAGGTAACGCCTGTCCTCAGCTGGAAAGATTTAGTATTTTTATTAAGATAGAAAGTTACAATTGGGAAGGCGAAATGGATAAGGAGGGAAATATGAAGGCACGGATGGGGTGTGAATGCAATGTGAGACGTGCGTGTAGTATTTTAGGTGTGGTACTTAACTTTACCACACTCCTCTTCCCTGTGTCCATCTGTAGGTGGCTAAGATGGGGGCTGTGGAGTGCCAGCTCTCCCTCCTCCTGCAGGAACACAAGGCTTTGGAGAAACTAACCCAGGGATTACGCAATCAGCTTGCCAAGTCTCAGGAGAGGGTAAGGATGCTCTGTTCAGTCTGGCAACCTTTGACTCTTGCCTTGTTTCCTGTCAACCACTTATGACACTGCTATAGTCTATAATTCAACGTGTCGCTACTTTCATTCTAAGTTGTCGTCATTTAGAATGTCTGTTCTATGTGTGTCAAGCCAAAGACAAATTTGTCACGTGGACAATAAAGTTTTTTCGAATTCATTCTGATTTGTTAGAATTATGTAAAAGTATGTATTTTTGGGGGGGGGGGGGGAATAATACTGGGGCATCTAAGGAAAAGGTTTGTAAATCTATTAATGACCAAAGTATTCTCCTCCTCTTTCAGACTCATGTGTTGGATGAAAGTCTCCAGTCCGTTAACCTCCAAAACGCCCGTCTCAAGTCAGACCTCCGCGTGTCACAGCAGGAGAAGGACGCCCTCAAACAGGAAGTGATGTCACTGCACAAACAGCTGCAGAATGCCAACGATAAGGTAAGGCCTTCTTTTGACGACACGCTGATCGTTTGGTTGGCTGGGTGGTTGGTTGGTTCGCTGGGTGGTTGTTTAGGTGGGTAATTGGTTCGTTGGTTGGCTGGGTGGGTGGTTGGTTCGCTGGGTGGTTGTTTAGGTGGGTAATTGGTTCGTTGGCTGGGTGGGTGGTTGGTTGTTTAGGTGGGTAATTGGTTTGTTGGCTGGGCGGTTGGTTCGCTGGTTGGTTGTTTAGGTGGGTAATTGGTTCGTTGGCTGGGTGGGTGGTTGGTTGTTTAGGTGGGTAATTGGTTCATTGGCTGGTTGATTGGTTGGTTGTTTAGGTGGGTAATTGGTTCGTTGGCTGGGTGGTTGGTTCGCTGGTTGGTTGTTTAGGTGGGTAATTTGTCCGTTGGCTGGGTGAGTGGTTGCTTGATTGGTTGTTTAGATGGGTAATTGGTTCGTTGGCTGTGTGAGTGATTGATTGGTTGGTTGTTTAGGTGGGTAATTGGTTCATTGGCTGGGTGGTTGTTTAGGTGGGTAATTGGTTCGTTGGCTGGGTGGGTGGTTGATTGGTTGGTTGTTTAGGTGGGTAATTGGTTCATTGGCTGGGTGGTTGATTGGTTGGTTGTTTAGGTGGGTAATTGGTTCATTGGCTGGGTGGGTGGTTGATTGGTTGGTTGTTTAGGTGGGTAATTGGTTCATTCGCTGGGTGGGTGGTTGATTGGTTGGTTGTTTAGGTGGGTAATTGGTTCGTTGGCTTGGTGGGTGGTTGATTGGTTGGTGTGGTGACATTCATTAGAGTTATTTATATACACCTCGTCTTTAACCAGACACCCTGTAGCAATACACCCAAACCAGGAGGCCATCTCAGCTACATTTCTGATTGGTTGATTAGACAAGCCGGATAGACCTGTGGTGATTCAACTGTCCACATTGGCACCTATATTTATCGTCTAGTGACCTTTTATGTCAATTAGTATCACCAAATAAAATGACTAGGGCATAAAAAAATACAATTACTAGATCTAGTGAAATTGCTGTGGTCTGAGCGGCTTTGTCTTTTCCGGTAATTATTCAGTCCAGGTGTCCTGACCTCAATGAGATTGATTGGTTAAATTAAAAATGTAGTTATTTCTAAGGGGCAGAGAATGCTCAGCCTGGTTGTTTCCTTAAATCAGAACCAGGTTCTGGAGATGGCCCTGCATTCCAGCGGATACCAGAGCCAGCACAAGAAGTTGTACCGGGACGAGCTGGCCAGGTTGGTGGAACAGGAGCAGCAGCTGCTGAGGCAGGAGAACGAGAGGCTGACCATGGAGCTCCACAACACCAAGGACGACCTTCACCACAGCAGGGACAAGGTGAGATAACAGAGGCAAATCAAATGCAGACATAATCAAATTGATTTTTGATGTCTCAAGGTCTAGGGGCCAGTATTTTCTCCAGACACAGAGCTTTTAATGGAGATTCTGATCTGAGCTTGGATTTCAGTCAAGGTCTAGGCTTTAATGTGTGTCCAGGAAACCGTCCCCTTTACGTTCTAGAGATTTTATAGAACCGTACACCCTGCATATGAATACCTTTTTGAAACACTGTATTGTCTTTCCACAGACACGTCAGCTGGAGGCAGCCATCTTAACCGTCAAGCAGCAGAAACAGCAGGGCCAGTCCAGCGTGGTGAAGACTGTGGAACAGGAGAAGACTGCTCTGAAGAGAGAGCTGAACGTGATGCATCAGGAGCTACTCTCTGCTCAGAACAAGGTCATTTATACAGGAGGATCTGTTATTATATTTATGTATACTGTTATGATTTCTTGATCGTTTTTTTTCACGTTTTATTTGAAATTCAGACATTTCATCCAGTACTTTTTTATTTATTTTTATTGATAACAAATTTTCCTTGATTATTAATTGGATAAACCTAATGTCGAAAATATGGAAAACAAAACTCACAACAATGCTTACTTCCCACCTACCTACCATTCATAAGTAACATGTATTTCTGAAGCAGTTCTCACTTTTTTGACAATGCGTTTGTTATGTTTGTTATGTCTTTCCTTTTCTCATGGCCTTGTGTGGTGGTTGTCAGGTGTGTGAGGTCCAGAGAGAGCTGGAGAGTCTTCGTCAGGAGAACGAAGGTCTGAAGACCCAACAGGCCCAGCTACAGGCACGGCTTCTGGAGGTCAGTTCTCTACCGACCTTCCCTAACTTCCCCCACACATACGCTCCTCTCATCTAATCTCACTGCATCTGTCTTTCCCTGTCCAACACCCAGACTCCCTTTTAATGTCTCCTTTTCTTCTTCTGTCGTTTTCTATAAAACTAGTTTTATAACTACCATGTAACTCCAGCAGTTTTCCAGAAACACAGTTGGCCTGGCAACAGTTGGCCTGGCAACAGTTGGGCTGGCAACAGTTGGGCTGGCAACAGTTGGCCTGGCAACAGTTGGGCTGGCAACAGTTGGCCTGGCAACAGTTGGCCTGGCAACAGTTGGACTGGCAACAGTTGGCCTGGCAACAGTTGGCCTGGCTCCTCCTGTCCTCACACTCATGTCCCTTGTCCTCACACTCATGTCCCTTGTCCTCACACTCATGTCCCTTTGACATAACCTTCATCTATCTAATCTCTCTCCCTCCCACCCTACATTACGTCCTTTCTCTCTGTCTCTCTCTCTTCTCTCCCTGTGTTTACTTCTCTTTTTCGGTCTCTCTTCTTTTCTCTGTGTCTCTCCTTGTCTCTCTCATCTCTCTCCTGACTGTCTGTCTGTCTGGTGTCTCCAGGCCCTCCAAGTTCAGCTGGTTGGTCTGCTGCCCACATCCCCTCGCAGGATGCCTGGTGAGCGGAGAGAGCAACACCACAGGGACGACCTCAACCCAGAGAACATACAGGTGAGAGAGAGAGAGATCAGGGCTACCCATCACATCCCGTAGCAGGCTAATCATGCCACTAACTATAACTGAATCCTAATTCTACAGTGCCTTGCGAAAGTATTCGGCCCCCTTGAACTTTGCGACCTTTTGCCACATTTCAGGCTTCAAACATAAAGATATAAAACTGTATTTTTTTGTGAAGAATCAACAACAAGTGGGACACAATCATGAAGTGGAACGACATTTATTGGATATTTCAAACGTTTTTAACAAATCAAAAACTGAAAAATTTGGCGTGCAAAATTATTCAGCCCCTTTACTTTCAGTGCAGCAAACTCTCTCCAGAAGTTAAGTGAGGATCTCTGAATGATCCAATGTTGACCTAAATGACTAATGATGATAAATACAATCCACCTGTGTGTAATCAAGTCTTCGTATAAATGCACCTGCACTGTGATAGTCTCAGAGGTCCGTTAAAAGCGCAGAGAGCATCATGAAGAACAAGGAACACACCAGGCAGGTCCGAGATACTGTTGTGGAGAAGTTTAAAGCCGGATTTGGATACAAAAAGATTTCCCAAGCTTTAAACATCCCAAGGAGCACTGTGCAAGCGATAATATTGAAATGGAAGGAGTATCAGACCACTGCAAATCTACCAAGACCTGGCCGTCCCTCTAAACTTTCAGCTCATACAAGGAGAAAACTGATCAGAGATGCAGCCAAGAGGCCCATGATCACTCTGGATGAACTGCAGAGATCTACAGCTGAGGTGGGAGACTCTCTCCATAGGACAACAATCAGTCGTATATTGCACAAATCTGGCCTTTATGGAAGAGTGTCAAGAAGAAAACCATTTCTTAAAGATATCCATAAAAAGTGTCGTTTAAAGTTTGCCACAAGCCACCTGGGAGACACACCAACCATGTGGAAGAAGTTGCTCTGGTCAGATGAAACCAAAATTGAACTTTTTGGCAACAATGCAAAACGTTATGTTTGGCGTAAAAGCAACACAGCTCATCACCCTGAACACACCATCCCCACTGTCAAACATGGTGGTGGCAGTATCATGGTTTGGGCCTGCTTTTCTTCAGCAGGGACAGGGAAGATGGTTAAAATTGATGGGAAGATGGATGGAGCCAAATACAGGACCATTCTGGAAGAAAACCTGATGGAGTCTGCAAAAGACCTGAGACTGGGACGGAGATTTGTCTTCCAACAAGACAATGATCCAAAACATAAAGCAAAATCTACAATGGAATGGTTCAAAAATAAACATATCCAGGTTTTAGAATGGCCAAGTCAAAGTCCAGACCTGAATCCAATCGAGAATCTGTGGAAAGAACTGAAAACTGCTGTTCACAAATGCTCTCCATCCAACCTCACTGAGCTCGAGCTGTTTTACAAGGAGGAATGGGAAAAAAATTCAGTCTCTCGATGTACAAAACTGATAGACATACCCCAAGCGACTTACAGCTGTAATCGCAGCAAAAGGTAGCGCTACAAAGTATTAACTTAAGGGGGCTGAATAATTTTGCACACCCAATTTTTCAGTTTTTGATTTGTTAAAAAAGTTTGAAATATCCAATAAATGTCGTTCCACTTCATGATTGTGTCCCACTTGTTGTTGATTCTTCACAAAAAAATACAGTTTTATATCTTTATGTTTGAATCCTGAAATGTGGCAAAAGGTTGCAAAGTTCAAGGGGGCCGAATACTTTCGCAAGGCACTGTATATGCCATTCCTGCTCTTTGAATCAATATGCAGTTGGCATATCTGGTGATCTACAATCTAGCACTTAGTATACAGTATCATCACTCTCACTGTGTTCAGCAGCTCATTACTGACACATTCACACTTTACCGTTGATTATGGGGATACCTGGACCTTCTGATCTGCCTTGATTATACTCTGATGGGACCTGGACCTTCTGATCTGCCTTGATTACACTCTGATGGGACCTGGACCTTCTGATCTGCCTTGATTACACTCTGATGGGACCTGGACCTTCTGATCTGCCTTGATTACACTCTGATGGGACCTGGACCTTCTGATCTGCCTTGATTATACTCTGATGGGACCGGAACCACAAACACCTTGATTACACTCTGATGGGACCTGAACCACAAACACCTTGATTACACTCTGATGGGACCTGAACCACAAACACCTTGATTACACTCTGATGGGACCTGAACCACAAACACGTTGATTACACTCTGATGGGACCTGAACCACAAACACGTTGATTACACTCTGATGGGACCGGAACCACAAACACGTTGATTACACTCTGATGGGACCTGGATCTTCTGATCTGCCTTGATTACACTCTGATGGGACCTGAACCACAAACACGTTGATTACACTCTGATGGGACCTGAACCACAAACACCTTGATTACACTCTGATGGGACCTGAACCTTCTGATCTGCCTTGATTACACTCTGATGGGACCTGAACCACTAACACGTTGATTACACTCTGATGGGACCTGAACCACAAACACGTTGATTACACTCTGATGGGACCTGAACCACAAACGCGTTGATCACACTCTGATGGGACCTGAACCACAAACACGTTGATTACACTCTGATGGGACCGGAACCACAAACACGTTGATTACACTCTGATGGGACCTGAACCACAAACACGTTGATTACACTCTGATGGGACCTGAACCACAAACACGTTGATTACACTCTGATGGGACCTGAACCACAAACACGTTGATTACACTCTGATGGGACCTGAACCACAAACACCTTGATTACACTCTGATGGGACCTGAACCTTCTGATCTGCCTTGATTACACTCTGATGGGACCTGAACCACTAACACGTTGATTACACTCTGATGGGACCTGAACCACAAACACGTTGATTACACTCTGATGGGACCTGAACCACAAACGCGTTGATCACACTCTGATGGGACCTGAACCACAAACACGTTGATTACACTCTGATGGGACCGGAACCACAAACACGTTGATTACACTCTGATGGGACCTGAACCACAAACACGTTGATTACACTCTGATGGGACCTGAACCACAAACACGTTGATTACACTCTGATGGGACCTGAACCACAAACACGTTGATTACACTCTGATGGGACCTGGATCTTCTGATCTGCCTTGATTACACTCTGATGGGACCTGAACCTTCTGATCTGCCTTGATTACACTCTGATGGGACCTGAACCACTAACACGTTGATTACACTCTGATGGGACCTGAACCACAAACACGTTGATTACACTCTGATGGGACCTGAACCACAAACACGTTGATTACACTCTGATGGGACCTGAACCACAAACACGTTGATTACACTCTGATGGGACCTGAACCACAAACACCTTGATTACACTCTGATGGGACCTGAACCTTCTGATCTGCCTTGATTACACTCTGATGGGACCTGAACCACTAACACGTTGATTACACTCTGATGGGACCTGAACCACAAACACGTTGATTACACTCTGATGGGACCTGAACCACAAACACGTTGATTACACTCTGATGGGACCTGAACCACAAACACGTTGATTACACTCTGATGGGACCGGAACCACAAACACGTTGATTACACTCTGATGGGACCTGAACCACAAACACGTTGATTACACTCTGATGGGACCTGAACCACAAACACGTTGATTAGACTCTGATGGGACCTGAACCACAAACACGTTGATTACACTCTGATGGGACCTGAACCACAAACACGTTGATTACACTCTGATGGGACCGGAACCACAAACACGTTGATTATACTCTGATGGGACCTGGATCTTCTGATCTGCCTTGATTACACTCTGATGGGACCTGAACCTTCTGATCTGCCTTGATTACACTCTGATGGGACCTGAACCACAAACACGTTGATTACACTCTGATGGGACCTGAACCACAAACACCTTGATTACACTCTGATGGGACCTGAACCTTCTGATCTGCCTTGATTACACTCTGATGGGACCTGAACCACTAACACGTTGATTACACTCTGATGGGACCTGAACCACAAACACGTTGATTACACTCTGATGGGACCTGAACCACAAACACGTTGATTACACTCTGATGGGACCTGAACCACAAACACGTTGATTACACTCTGATGGGACCGGAACCACAAACACGTTGATTACACTCTGATGGGACCTGAACCACAAACACGTTGATTACACTCTGATGGGACCTGAACCACTAACACCTTGATTACACTCTGATGGGACCTGAACCACAAACACGTTGATTACACTCTGATGGGACCTGAACCACAAACACGTTGATTAGACTCTGATGGGACCTGAACCACAAACACGTTGATTAGACTCTGATGGGACCTGAACCACAAACACGTTGATTACACTCTGATGGGACCTGAACCACAAACACGTTGATTAGACTCTGATGGGACCTGAACCACAAACACGTTGATTAGACTCTGATGGGACCTGAACCACAAACACGTTGATTACACTCTGATGGGACCTGAACCACAAACACGTTGATTACACTCTGATGGGACCTGAACCACTAACACGTTGATTACACTCTGATGGGACCGGAACCACAAACACCTTGATTACACTCTGATGGGACCTGAACCACTAACACGTTGATTACACTCTGATGGGACCTGGACCTTCTGATCTGCCTTGATTACACTCTGATGGGACCTGAACCACAAACACGTTGATTACACTCTGATGGGACCTGAACCACTAACACCTTGATTACACTCTGATGGGACCTGAACCTTCTTATCTGCCTTGATTACACTCTGATGGGACCTGAACCACAAACACGTTGATTACACTCTGATGGGACCTGAACCACAAACACGTTGATTACACTCTGATGGGACCTGAACCACAAACACGTTGATTACACTCTGATGGGACCTGAACCACTAACACCTTGATTACACTCTGATGGGACCTGAACCACAAACACGTTGATTACACTCTGATGGGACCTGAACCACAAACACGTTGATTATACTCTGATGGGACCTGAACCACTAACACCTTGATTACACTCTGATGGGACCTGAACCACTAACACGTTGATTACACTCTGATGGGACCGGAACCACAAACACATTGATTATACTCTGATGGGACCTGAACCACTAACACATTGATTACAATCTGATGGGACCGGAACCACAAACACATTGATTATACTCTGATGGGACCTGAACCACTAACACCTTGATTACACTCTGATGGGACCTGAACCACTAACACGTTGATTACACTCTGATGGGACCTGAACCACTAACACGTTGATTACACTCTGATGGGACCTGGACCTTCTGATCTGCCTTGATTACACTCTGATGGGACCTGAACCACAAACACGTTGATTACACTCTGATGGGACCTGAACCACAAACACGTTGATTACACTCTGATGGGACCTGAACCACAAACACGTTGATTAGACTCTGATGGGACCTGAACCACAAACACGTTGATTACACTCTGATGGGACCTGAACCACAAACACGTTGATTACACTCTGATGGGACCTGAACCACTAACACGTTGATTACACTCTGATGGGACCGGAACCACAAACACCTTGATTACACTCTGATGGGACCTGAACCACTAACACGTTGATTACACTCTGATGGGACCTGGACCTTCTGATCTGCCTTGATTACACTCTGATGGGACCTGAACCACAAACACGTTGATTACACTCTGATGGGACCTGAACCACTAACACCTTGATTACACTCTGATGGGACCTGAACCTTCTGATCTAACTTGATTACACTCTGATGGGACCTGAACCACAAACACGTTGATTACACTCTGATGGGACCTGAACCACAAACACGTTGATTACACTCTGATGGGACCTGAACCACAAACACGTTGATTACACTCTGATGGGACCTGAACCACTAACACCTTGATTACACTCTGATGGGACCTGAACCACAAACACGTTGATTACACTCTGATGGGACCTGAACCACAAACACGTTGATTATACTCTGATGGGACCTGAACCACTAACACCTTGATTACACTCTGATGGGACCTGAACCACTAACACGTTGATTACACTCTGATGGGACCGGAACCACAAACACATTGATTATACTCTGATGGGACCTGAACCACTAACACATTGATTACAATCTGATGGGACCGGAACCACAAACACATTGATTATACTCTGATGGGACCTGAACCACTAACACCTTGATTACACTCTGATGGGACCTGAACCACTAACACGTTGATTACACTCTGATGGGACCTGAACCACTAACACGTTGATTACACTCTGATGGGACCTGGACCTTCTGATCTGCCTTGATTACACTCTGATGGGACCTGAACCACAAACACGTTGATTACACTCTGATGGGACCTGAACCACAAACACGTTGATTACACTCTGATGGGACCTGAACCACAAACACGTTGATTACACTCTGATGGGACCTGAACCACTAACACCTTGATTACACTCTGATGGGACCTGAACCTTCTGATCTGCCTTGATTACACTCTGATGGGACCTGAACCACAAACACGTTGATTACACTCTGATGGGACCTGAACCACTAACACCTTGATTACACTCTGATGGGACCTGAACCACTAACACCTTGATTACACTCTGATGGGACCTGAACCTTCTGATCTGCCTTGATTACACTCTGATGGGACCTGAACCACTAACACGTTGATTACACTCTGATGGGACCTGAACCACAAACACGTTGATTACACTCTGATGGGACCTGAACCACAAACACGTTGATTACACTCTGATGGGACCTGAACCACAAACACGTTGATTACACTCTGATGGGACCGGAACCACAAACACGTTGATTACACTCTGATGGGACCTGAACCACAAACACGTTGATTACACTCTGATGGGACCTGAACCACAAACACGTTGATTACACTCTGATGGGACCTGAACCACAAACACGTTGATTAGACTCTGATGGGACCTGAACCACAAACACGTTGATTACACTCTGATGGGACCTGAACCACAAACACGTTGATTACACTCTGATGGGACCGGAACCACAAACACGTTGATTATACTCTGATGGGACCTGGATCTTCTGATCTGCCTTGATTACACTCTGATGGGACCTGAACCTTCTGTTCTGCCTTGATTACACTCTGATGGGACCTGAACCACAAACACGTTGATTACACTCTGATGGGACCTGAACCACAAACACGTTGATTACACTCTGATGGGACCTGAACCACTAACACCTTGATTACACTCTGATGGGACCGGAACCACAAGAACATTGATTATACTCTGATGGGACCTGAACCACTAACACCTTGATTACACTCTGATGGGACCTGAACCACTAACACGTTGATTACACTCATATGGGACCTGAACCACTAACACGTTGATTACACTCTGATGGGACCTGGACCTTCTGATCTGCCTTGATTACACTCTGATGGGACCTGAACCACAAACACGTTGATTACACTCTGATGGGACCTGAACCACAAACACGTTGATTACACTCTGATGGGACCTGAACCACAAACACGTTGATTACACTCTGATGGGACCTGAACCACTAACACCTTGATTACACTCTGATGGGACCTGAACCACAAACACGTTGATTACACTCTGATGGGACCTGAACCACAAACACGTTGATTACACTCTGATGGGACCTGAACCACAAACACGTTGATTATACTCTGATGGGACCTGAACCACTAACACCTTGATTACACTCTGATGGGACCTGAACCACTAACACGTTGATTACACTCTGATGGGACCTGAACCACAAACACGTTGATTACACTCTGATGGGACCTGAACCACTAACACCTGACAAAATATCTCTCATTTTTAACTTTGGGGAATATAAATATTTGATAAGAGAAGTGACAAATTATGTGGCTTTCATATTCTGCCTCTATATTAGTTGAGGAATATAAATAAATTATATTCTACCTCTATAACAGTTGGATAATATAAATATATTGTATATTCTACCTCTATAACAGTTGGATAATATAAATATATTATATTCTACCTCTATAACAGTTGGATAATATAAATAAATTATATTCTACCTCTATAACAGTTGGATAATATAAATATATTGTATATTCTACCTCTATAACAGTTGGATAATATAAATATATTATATTCTACCTCTATAACAGTTGGATAATATAAATATATTATATATTCTACCTCTATAACAGTTGGATAATATAAATATATTATATTCTACCTCTATAACAGTTGGGGAATATAAATATATATTTTCATGCCATTCAATATGTTATTATTTTATTTCTGTAGCTGGAACATTTTATCCTGGTTTCATCACTACACCACCTTCATCACTACATCACCTTCATCACTACACCATCTGCATCACTACACCACCTTCATCACTACATCACCTTCATCACTACACCATCTGCATCACTACACCACCTTCATCACTACATCACCTTCATCACTACACCACCTTCATCACTACACCACCTTCATCACTACACCACCTGCATCACTACACCACCTTCATCACTACACCACCTTCATCACTACACCACCTGCATCACTACACCACCTTCATCACTACACCACCTTCATCACTACACCACCTACATCATTACACCACCTTCATCACTACACCACCTTCATCACTACACTACCTTCATCACCACACCACCTGCATCACTACACCACCTTCATCACTACACCACCTTCATCACTACACCACCTTCATCACTACACCACCTGCATCACTACACCACCTTCATCACCACACCACCTTCATCACTACACCACCTTCATCACTACACCAGCTTCATGTTCTCATACGTGTGTGTGTGTGTGTGTGTGTGTGTGTGTGTGTGTGTGTGTGTGTGTGTGTGTGTGTGTGTGTGTGTGTGTGTTGTTTTTGGGTGCAGTGTTCTTTGATGTAGAGCTCTGATATGGTGGTCGTAGTCTGGGATGGTGTGGGGTGATCAAAGTGTGGGATGATCGTAGTGTGGGGTGATCGTAGTGTGGGATGATCGTAGTGTGGGGTAATCAAAGTGTGGGATGATCGTAGTGTGGGGTGATCGTAGTGTGGGATGATCGTAGTGTGGGATGATCGTAGTGTGGGATGATCGTAGTGTGGGGTGTTCATGGTGTGGGGTGATTATAGTCTGGACTGGTGATACTGGACTGTTCATGTGTCTCCTGTTTAATGAAGCAGAACCATCCTCCTCCCTCTGAATAGCAGTAGGCCTTGTCTCTGTCATGGCCTCTCTAACATTTTGAGGTGGTAAAGAAATAGCCTGGCATAATTGTATGCCATCTACCAATTTTAGTTAGTTTTGCTATAGTCTGGTCATCTAACTGTTTAGCCCTGGTCTCAGATTGCACTGAGTCCTTCAGTTGTCCCAGACAGAGGGGACTATTTAAAGCTGTGCTATTTGCATAGCCCTGCCTTTAGAAGCTTCATGTATTAGAGGACTGGATGGAGGGGTGAGCCCTGGTGAAGTGTACCTGCCTTCTCTCTCCAGGGTGCTGCAATGCCAGAACCGAGGGCCGCTCATGCAGACAGCTACCGGAGGATCGGTGGACTCTGACAGACAGCAAGCAACTTGGCAGCTTCTAACATCACGTTCCCCCAGTCCTCCAAACCTTTTCCCCTGCCTGACTCATCTAACCCCCAAATCCTGCCTCTATCCTTCAAGACTCCCTGAATTATTGTCCAGTCCTCTTCACATGTCGCCCCCCAGTCCTCCAAACCTTTCTCTCTGTCCGTCCTTCTCACATCAACTAACCCCGCCCCCCCCCCCCCCCCCCCCCCAGTCCTCCAAACCTTTCTCTCTGTCTGTCCTTCTCACATCAACTAACCCCGGCCCCACCCAGTCCTCCTTTCTCTCTGTCTGTCCTTCTCACATCAACTAACCCCGCCCCCCCCCCCCCCCCCCCCCAGTCCTCCAAACCTTTCTCTCTGTCTGTCCTTCTCACATCAACTAACCCCAGCCCCACCCAGTCCTCCTTTCTCTCTGTCTGTCCTTCTCACATCAACTAACCCCGGCCCCCCCCAGTCCTCCAAACCTTTCTCTCTGTCTGTCCTTCTCACATCAACTAACCCCAGTCCCACCCAGTCCTCCTTTCTCTCTGTCTGTCCTTCTCACATCAACTAACCCCAGCCCCACCCAGTCCTCCTTTCTCTCTGTCTGTCCTTCTCACATCAACTAACCCCAGCCCCACCCAGTCCTCCTTTCTCTCTGTCTGTCCTTCTCACATCAACTAACCCCAGCCCCACCCAGTCCTCCTTTCTCTCTGTCTGTCCTTCTCACATCAACTAACCCCAGCCCCACCCAGTCCTCCTTTCTCTCTGTCCATCCTTCTCACATCAACTAACCCCAGTCCCACCCAGTCCTCCAAGTCTCCATTCTCTGTCCCCTGACCTCGTCCCCCTGCCCCACCCAGTCTCCATTCTCTGTCCCCTGACCTCGTCCCCCTGCCCCACCCAGTCTCCATTCTCTGTCCCCTGACCTCGTCCCCCTGCCCCACCCAGTCTCCATTCTCTGTCCCCTGACCTCGTCCCCCTGCCCCACCCAGTCTCCATTCTCTGTCCCCTGACCTCGTCCCCCTGCCCCACCCAGTCTCCATTCTCTGTCCCCTGACCTCGTCCCCCTGCCCCACCCAGTCTCCATTCTCTGTCCCCTGACCTCGTCCCCCTGCCCCACCCAGTCTCCATTCTCTGTCCCCTGACCTCGTCCCCCTGCCCCACCCAGTCTCCATTCTCTGTCCCCTGACCTCGTCCCCCTGCCCCACCCAGTCTCCATTCTCTGTCCCCTGACCTCGTCCCCCTGCCCCACCCAGTCTCCATTCTCTGTCCCCTGACCTCGTCCCCCTGCCCCACCCAGTCTCCATTCTCTGTCCCCTGACCTCGTCCCCCTGCCCCACCCAGTCTCCATTCTCTGTCCCCTGACCTCGTCCCCCTGCCCCACCCAGTCTCCATTCTCTGTCCCCTGACCTCGTCCCCCTGCCCCACCCAGTCTCCATTCTCTGTCCCCTGACCTCGTCCCCCTGCCCCACCCAGTCTCCATTCTCTGTCCCCTGACCTCGTCCCCCTGCCCCACCCAGTCTCCATTCTCTGTCCCCTGACCTCGTCCCCCTGCCCCACCCAGTCTCCATTCTCTGTCCCCTGACCTCGTCCCCCTGCCCCACCCAGTCTCCATTCTCTGTCCCCTGACCTCGTCCCCCTGCCCCACCCAGTCTCCATTCTCTGTCCCCTGACCTCGTCCCCCCTGCCCCACCCAGTCTCCATTCTCTGTCCCCTGACCTCGTCCCCCTGCCCCACCCAGTCTCCATTCTCTGTCCCCTGACCTCGTCCCCCTGCCCCACCCAGTCTCCATTCTCTGTCCCCTGACCTCGTCCCCCTGCCCCACCCAGTCTCCATTCTCTGTCCCCTGACCTCGTCCCCCTGCCCCACCCAGTCTCCATTCTCTGTCCCCTGACCTCGTCCCCCTGCCCCACCCAGTCTCCATTCTCTGTCCCCTGACCTCGTCCCCCTGCCCCACCCAGTCTCCATTCTCTGTCCCCTGACCTCGTCCCCCTGCCCCACCCAGTCTCCATTCTCTGTCCCCTGACCTCGTCCCCCTGCCCCACCCAGTCTCCATTCTCTGTCCCCTGACCTCGTCCCCCTGCCCCACCCAGTCTCCATTCTCTGTCCCCTGACCTCGTCCCCCTGCCCCACCCAGTCTCCATTCTCTGTCCCCTGACCTCGTCCCCCTGCCCCACCCAGTCTCCATTCTCTGTCCCCTGACCTCGTCCCCCTGCCCCACCCAGTCTCCATTCTCTGTCCCCTGACCTCGTCCCCCTGCCCCACCCAGTCTCCATTCTCTGTCCCCTGACCTCGTCCCCCTGCCCCACCCAGTCTCCATTCTCTGTCCCCTGACCTCGTCCCCCCTGCCCCACCCAGTCTCCATTCTCTGTCCCCTGACCTCGTCCCCCTGCCCCACCCAGTCTCCATTCTCTGTCCCCTGACCTCGTCCCCCTGCCCCACCCAGTCTCCATTCTCTGTCCCCTGACCTCGTCCCCCTGCCCCACCCAGTCTCCATTCTCTGTCCCCTGACCTCGTCCCCCTGCCCCACCCAGTCTCCATTCTCTGTCCCCTGACCTCGTCCCCCTGCCCCACCCAGTCTCCATTCTCTGTCCCCTGACCTCGTCCCCCCTGCCCCACCCAGTCTCCATTCTCTGTCCCCTGACCTCGTCCCCCCTGCCCCACCCAGTCTCCATTCTCTGTCCCCTGACCTCGTCCCCCTGCCCCACCCAGTCTCCATTCTCTGTCCCCTGACCTCGTCCCCCCTGCCCCACCCAGTCTCCATTCTCTGTCCCCTGACCTCGTCCCCCTGCCCCACCCAGTCTCCATTCTCTGTCCCCTGACCTCGTCCCCCCTGCCCCACCCAGTCTCCATTCTCTGTCCCCTGACCTCGTCCCCCTGCCCCACCCAGTCTCCATTCTCTGTCCCCTGACCTCGTCCCCCTGCCCCACCCAGTCTCCATTCTCTGTCCCCTGACCTCGTCCCCCTGCCCCACCCAGTCTCCATTCTCTGTCCCCTGACCTCGTCCCCCGGCCCCACTTATGCTTGAAGCACTGGAAGAAAAAATCAGAGTGTTACAGTACAGTGGACAGTGATTGGAATGGGATGTTAGAACTACTTAACCGCAAGGGCATGAATGTGTAATGATGGGGTGCCGCCACTAGGTGGCAGTGTACCAGCGTAAAACAGGGTAGTCCTTGGTTATTTTCCTCAGATCAAAGGGCTTTTTGAGCTCCGTAACAGTAGGTGAACTACAACGACCTACTATCCTTAAAGATCCATGAAATATACTCCGATTTGCAGTAGATTCCTAGTTTCAACAGAATGTATTCTTGGATGTATTTTTCCAGACCTGCAAATTGATATTTAACATTTTTAAAAACGATAGTTTTTTGTTTTTATCTTTTTATTTATTTATTTGTATTTATTTTGACCTTTATTCAATCAGGCAAGTCAGTTAAGAACGAATTCTTATTTTCAATGACGGCCTAGGAACAGTGGGTTAACTGCCTTGTTCAGGGGCAGAACGACAGATTTTAACCTTGTCAGCTCGGGGATTCGATCTTGCAACCTTCCGGTTACTAGTCCAACGTTCTTGCGGTACCAGTTAGTTACCAACAGTATTGAACTCAACAATAGTTTGATAGTAAACAAATGGGAAACATTTTCATTTGTAATTATGCAAATGTTTTGATTCCTGTTCTTCCATCAGTTTTATTATGTTCATGTAGCATTTCCTGTTTACTGTAGAAGCTCAGATAAGAAGTCTCAGGGTCTTCAGAAGTCAAGATTCTATTCTCTATTGCACTGTGTGTGTGTTTGACTTCTTATGTTTATGATTGTTTTGTAGATTGTATTTTAAAGTTTCTGGATCAAATAATTTTATATTTATATATTAGTTTTTTGTTTGTTTTTTATCTATTTATTTAGCTGTGATGTCACTTTGTAATAAATGCAGTACAATGTATTTCACCGGAGGAGAATCAAGACTTAATAAAGCATCTAGTTTCATGCGTTTTTGTGTTCACCGGCCTCCTTCCTTGGTATTATATACCGCAGGATCTGATGGTATCCTCGCTCAGATGTTATCTTGACACATCTTTGCTATTGTAAGAATAGATTACCACATAGAACACAATCTTTTGGAGTATTTACAGCATATTACTGAGCTATGAGTATTTATAGCATATCACTCAGCTATGAGTATTTACAGCATATCACTCAGCTATGAGTATTTACAGCATATTACTAAGCTATGAGTATTTACAGCATATCACTCAGCTATGAGTATTTACAGCATATCACTCAGCTATGAGTATTTATAGCATATCACTCAGCTATGAGTATTTACAGCATATCACTCAGCTATGAGTATTTATAGCATATCACTCAGCTATGAGTATTTATAGCATATCACTGAGCTATGAGTATTTATAGCATATCACTCAGCTATGAGTATATATAGCATATCACTCAGCTATGAGTATTTACAGCATATCACTCAGCTATGAGTATTTATAGCATATCACTCAGCTATGAGTATTTACAGCATATCACTCAGCTATGAGTATTTATAGCATATCACTCAGCTATGAGTATTTATAGCATATCACTCAGCTATGAGTATTTATAGCATATCACTCAGCTATGAGTATTTATAGCATATCACTCAGCTATGAGTATTTATAGCATATCACTCAGCTATGAGTATTTATAGCATATCACTCAGCTATGAGTATTTATAGCATATCACTCAGCAATAGTATTTACAGCATATTACTCAGCTATGAGTATTTATAGCATATCACTCAGCTATGAGTATTTACAGCATATTAGTCAGCTATGAGTATTTTGCAGTACATACAGCCAGACATATATAGTGTTTTAAAAATGATTTCCTAATTAATTAAACCGTGTATTGATTTATTTTTCTTTCCTTTTTTAACATGGCAGATGATATGTTAAAGATGGTTATAAAGATAAATAAAGATAAAGATGGTTATAATATATAAGATGGTTGTACCCTAAACACGGGGCAGAACTAAACGATATCAAACAAGTTGCTGTAAATGACACAAAGTGATTTAAGGCCACAGATCATTTCCTACATTCTCTACAACGGAGCCTAATACCCCGTCTCATCTGTGTACCTCTTCTCCGTCACCAGAACGAGAGGGCGACGACGATGATGATGATGATGAAGATGGAGGAACGCATGAGGGAGATAGAGCTGTCACTGCATAATGTCAAGCTGCTGCTCAAGGAGAAGGTCTGCCAACTCAAAGATCAGGTACACTTGTTATCGATGTGTTTTTTTATTTTGATGTCGACGTTCAGCTGTAATATCAAGAAAAGGTTTCCTGTAATCTCAACAGTCTTATTTCTATGTTAATCAGTTTGCTGTAAGTATTAGTTTTACTGGTGAAGTTTGCTAACAGCAAACACACGTCTCTGGGACAACGACAAAGGAAAGAATTGTATTAAAAGGTATAGACTATTTATATACACAGTACCAAGGTGAGGTTCCCTCTCCGTTCTGTCTCTAGCTCCACAAGAACGGCAAAGCTGATTCGTTGATCAAGGACCTGTACGTGGAGAACGCCCAGCTGCTGAAGGCCTTGGAGATGACCGAGCGGAGACAGAAAGTATCAGAGAAGAAGAACTACCTACTGGAAGAGAAGATCTCCAGCCTCAACAAGATAGTCAGAGACCTAAGTCCCTCACCCCTAGCCCCCATGCCCTATCATTTCACCTGTTCCTAATACTACGCTTTGACCCCTGACCCCAGTAGCTGGACGGAACATGGATCTAATACTAAACTTTGACCCCTGACCCCAGTAGCTGGACGGAACATGGATCTAATACTACACCTTGACCCCTGACCCCAGTAGATGGACGGAACATGGATCTAATACTAAACTTTGACCCCTGACCCCAGTAGCTGGACGGAACATGGATCTAATACTAAACTTTGACCCCTGACCCCAGTAGCTGGACGGAACATGGATCTAATACTAAACTTTGACCCCTGACCCCAGTAGCTGGACGGAACATGAAACTAATACTACACTTTGACCCCTGACCCCAGTAGCTGGAAGGAACATGGATCTAATATTACACTTTGACCCCTGACCCCAGTAGCTGGAAGGAACATGGATCTAATATTACACATTGACCCCTGACCCCAGTAGCTGGACGGAACATGGAACTCGAGTGTTACATTAACATTCCACCTGAGCCCCTTAACTCTCAGTCCTCTTCCCCCCTTGCCCTACCACTAACAGCTGAGCCCCTTAACCCTCAGTCATCCCTACCACTAATAGTTGAGCCCCTTAACCCTCAGTCCTCCATACCACTAATAGTTGAGCCCCTTAACTCTCAGTCCTCTTCCCCCTTTGCCCTACTACTAACAGCTGAGCCCCTTAACCCTCAGTCCTCCCTACTACTAACAGCTAAGCCCCGTAACCCTCAGTCCTCCCTACTACTAACAGCTGAGCCCCTTAACCCTCAGTCCTCCCTACTACTAACAGCTGAGCCCCTAAACCCTCAGTCCTCCCTACTACTAACAGCTGAGCCCCTTAACCCTCAGTCCTCCCTACTACTAACAGCTGAGCCCCTTAACCCTCAGTCCTCCCTACCACTAACAGCTGAGCCCCTTAACCCTCAGTCCTCCCTACTACTAACAGCTAAGCCCCGTAACCCTCAGTCCTCTCTACCACTAACAGCTGAGCCCCTTAACCCTCAGTCCTCCCTACTACTAACAGCTGAGCCCCTAAACCCTCAGTCCTCCCTACTACTAATAGCTGAGCCCCTTAACCCTCAGTCCTCCCTACTACTAACAGCTGAGCCCCTTAACCCTCAGTCCTCCCTATTACTAACAGCTGAGCCCCTAAACCCTCAGTCCTCCCTACTACTAACAGCTGAGCCCCGTAACCCTCAGTCCTCCCTACTACTAACAGCTGAGCCCCTAAACCCTCAGTCCTCCCTACTACTAACAGCTGAGCCCCTT
This sequence comes from Oncorhynchus clarkii lewisi, assembly GCF_045791955.1. Classification (NCBI taxonomy): domain Eukaryota; kingdom Metazoa; phylum Chordata; class Actinopteri; order Salmoniformes; family Salmonidae; genus Oncorhynchus; species Oncorhynchus clarkii. The sequence goes on from NC_092165.1 coordinate 60,524,547, forward strand.
AACCCTCAGTCCTCCCTACTACTAACAGCTGAGCCCCTTAACCCTCAGTCCTCCCTACTACTAACAGCTGAGCCCCTAAACCCTCAGTCCTCCCTACTACTAACAGCTGAGCCCCTTAACCCTCAGTCCTCCCTACTACTAACAGCTGAGCCCCTTAACCCTCAGTCCTCCCTATTACTAACAGCTGAGCCCCTTAACCCTCAGTCCTCCCTACTACTAACAGCTGAGCCCCTTAACCCTCAGTCCTCCCTACCACTAACAGCTGAGCCCCTTAACCCTCAGTCCTCCCTACTACTAACAGCTAAGCCCCGTAACCCTCAGTCCTCTCTACCACTAACAGCTGAGCCCCTTAACCCTCAGTCCTCCCTACTACTAACAGCTGAGCCCCTAAACCCTCAGTCCTCCCTACTACTAACAGCTGAGCCCCTTAACCCTCAGTCCTCCCTACTACTAACAGCTGAGCCCCTAAACCCTCAGTCCTCCCTACTACTAATAGCTGAGCCCCTTAACCCTCAGTTCTCCCTACTACTAACAGCTGAGCCCCTTAACCCTCAGTCCTCACTACTACTAACAGCTGAGCCCCTTAACCCTCAGTCCTCAGTCCAGACCTCTACCCTACTGTCATACCCAACCACCAAGACTACTGTCTATGGTGACCTCTACCCTACTGTCATACCCAAACACCAAGACTACTGTCTATGGTGACCTCTAGCCTACTAGACTACTGTCTATGGTGACCTCTACCCTACTGTCATACCCAACCACCAAGACTACTGTCTATGTTGACCTCTACCCTACTGTCATACCCCGAACACGAAAACTACTGTCTATGGTGACCTCTACCCTACTGCCATACCCCGAACACCAAGACTACTGTCTATGTTGACCTCTACCCTACTAGACTACTGTCTATGGTGACCTCTACCCTACTAGACTACTGTCTATGGTGACCTCTACCCTACTAGACTACTGTCTATGTTGACCTCTACCCTACTGCCATACCCCGAACACGAAGACTACTGTCTATGGGGACCTCTACCCTACTGCCATACCCCGAACACGAAGACTACTGTCTATGTTGACCTCTACCCTACTAGACTACTGTCTATGGTGACCTCTACCCTACTAGACTACTGTCTATGGTGACCTCTACCCTACTAGACTACTGTCTATGGTGACCTCTACCCTACTGCCATACCCCGAACACGAAGACTACTGTCTATGGGGACCTCTACCCTACTGCCATACCCCGAACACCAAGACTACTGTCTATGTTGACCTCTACCCTACTGCCATACCCAACCACCAAAGTACCGGAGCACTAAGTTGATCACAAAAGTTGTCACTGATGAAGTTTTTTTTTTTACCATGACACTAAACCAGATACTGAAGTGCACTTCAGGGTTGGGGGTCCATTCCATTTCAGTTACAATCAATTCAGGAAGTAAACCAAATTCCAATTCCACATTTTCCTAATTGAAAAGCATTGAAGAGATTTGGAATGTCAGTGTACTTCCTGAATTGATTGGAGTTGAAATGGAATTAATCCCAAACCCTGATACAATTGGTTGTCTGAGAGATTTTAAGGTCCCTGTTCAACACTATGGGAATCAATACTGTCACTTTTCAGTTATTATAGCCGGAATAATGAGGGTGTATTTAAATGCACAATAAATGGTATAATCATGTATACAAATCACTTTGTAAATTGAATAAACTGTATGTTTTGTTATATATGGTTGTTAGTGTCACCAGTTTTATTTAACAGACAGAAAGGGAAGTATTGTGTCCAAAGTTATGTACTTAATTGTATATGAAGGACAACACATTTTTTATTTTACCTTCATTTAACCAGGCAAGTCAGTTAAGAACAAATTCTTATTTTCAATGACGGCCTAGGGACAGTGGGGTTAACTGCCTGTTCAGGTGGTAGAACGACAGATTTGTACCTTGTCAGCTCGGGGATTTCAACTTGCAACCTTTCGGTTACTAGTCCAACGCTCTAACCGCTAGGCTACCCTGCCGCCCCACATACTACTTATGTGAATGGAATAAAGGGTATTTCAACTGCTGCAATAACAGATACTTGGCTAAAGGGCTCATTCCCGGATAAGGATATTGACATTGCTGATTACAACATCATTACAACATATGTGAAATCAACTCTTGTGGCATCCCCCCAAAAATGTCCGATTTTGGATATAGATGTGGCCATAAGCCAAAATACAATTTTTGGGCCCCCCCCCCCCAAGAAAAACTGACTCTGTAACTGAGTGGCAGTATTTCAGGCTATTGAGAAATAGATGCACTTCCTCAATAACGAAATCTGAATATAGAAATTGAAATATAGAAATAGAAATATAGAATCTGAATCTAGAAATCTACATCTAGAAATCTGAATCTAGAAATCTGAATCTAAAAATCTACATCTAGAAATGTACATCTAGAAATCTAAAAATCTGAATCTAGAAATCTGAATCTAGAAAGATAAATTTAGAAATCTAAATCTAGAAAGATCAATCTAGAAAGATCAATCTAGAAATCTAAATCTAGAAATCTAGCTACTTTATAAGTTCTATCTCAGATTGCTGGTGATTGCTCAGTATTTTGGAAAAACTTTAATGCACTGAAGTGTGGAAAATCCTCTGCTTTCCCTGCCAAAGCAAGTTGTGCCAAACTCTGGCATCATCACTGAGAAAAAATGAGAAGTGACGCTTTTAATCAGCATTTTATCTCGCCAGTTTTATTTGAAAGAAATTGTGGTTTAACTGACCCTGGTCACAGCCAGTCGATTGCCTGCCCTGATTGTGGAATCATTAACATGTATTTTTAACCTTAAAATTAGTTCTGGTACCATCATGGGCATTAATATGGAGTTGGTCCCCCCCCCTTTGCTGCTATAACAGCCTCCACTCTTCTGGGAAGGCTTTCCACTAGATGTTGGAACATTGCTGCTATAACAGCCTCCACTCTTCTGGGAAGACTTTCCACTAGATGTTGGAACATTGCTGCGGGGACTTGCTTCCATTCAGCCACGAGCATTAGTGAGGTCGGGCACTGATGTTGGGCGATTGGGCCTGGCTTGCAATCGACGATCCAATTCATCCCTAAGGTGTTCGATGCGGGTGAGGTCAGGACTCTGTCCAGGCCAGTCAAGTTTTTCCACATTGATCTCGACAAGACATTTCTGTATGGACCTTGCTTTGTACACGGGGGCATTGTTATGCTGATACAAGAAAGGGCCTTTCCCAAACTATTGCGACAAAGTAAGAAGCACAGAATAATCTAGAATGTCAGTGTATGCTGTAGCGTTACGATTTCCCTTCACTGGAACTAAGGGGCCCGAACCATGAAAAACAGCCCCAGACCATTATTCCTCCTCCACCAAACTTTACAGTTGACACTATGCATTGTGGCAGGTAGCGTTCTCCTGGCATCTGCCAAATCCAGATAAGTCTGTCAGACTGCCAGATGGAAAATTGTAATTTATCACTCCAGAGAACTGTTCCATAGTCCAATGGCGCGCGAGCTTTACACCACTCCAGCCGACGCTTGGCATTGCGCATGGTGATCTTAGGCTTGTGTGCGGCTGCTCGGCCATGGAAACCCATTTCATGAAGCTCCCGACGAACAGTTATTGTGCTGAGGTTGCTTCCAGAGGCAGTTTGGAACTCTGTAGTGAGTGTTGCAACCGAGGACAGACGATTTTTATGCGCTTCAGCACTCAGTGGTCCTGTTCTGAGAGCTTGTGTGGCCTACCACTTCGCGGCTGAGCCGTTGTTGCTCCTAGACATTTCCACTTCACAATGACAACACTTACAGTTGACAGGGGCAGCTCTAGCAGGGCAGAAATTTGACGAACTGACTTGTTGGAAAGGTGGCATACTATGACGGTGCCATGTTGAATGTCACTGAACTCTTCAGTAAAGCCATTCTACTGCTAATGTTTGTCTATGCAGATTGCATGGCTGTGTGCTTGATTTATACACCTGTCAGCAATTATACACCTGTAGCCGAATCCACTAATTTGAGGGGGGTTTCCACATACTTTTATATATACACACATATATATATATACACATACACATATATATATATATACATATATATACACATATATATATATACACACATATACATAGACATATATATACATATATATACATATATATATATATGTATATATACACATATACATATATACATATACACACTACCGTTCAAAAGTTGAGTCACTTAGAAATGTCCTTGTTTTTTAAAGAAAAGCACATTTTGTGTCCATTTAAATAACATCAAATTGATGAGAAATACATTGTAGACACTGTTAATGTTGTAAATGACTATTGTAGCTGGAAACTGCATATTTTTTTATGGAATATCTACATAGGTGTACAGAGGCCCATTTTCAGCAACCATCACTCCTGTGTTCCAATGGCACGTTGTGTTAACTAATCCAAGTTGATCATTTTAAAAGGTTAATAGATCATTAGGAACTCTTTTGCAATGATGTTAGCACAGCTGAAAACTGATTAAAAAAGCAATAAAACTGGCCTTTAGACTCGTTGAGTATCTGGAGCATCAGCATTTGTGGGTTCGATTACAGGCTCAAAATGGCCAGAAACAAAGGCCTTTCTTCTGAAACTCATCAGTCTATTCTTGTTCTGAGAAATGAAGGCTATTCCATGCGAGAAATTGCCAAGAAAATTAAGATCTCGTAAAATCTTGTGTACTACTCCTTTCACAGAACAGTGCAAATGGTCTGTAGCCAGAATAGAAAGAGGAGTGGGAGGCCCCAGTGCACAACTGAGCAAGAGGACAAGTACATTAGAGTGTCTAGTTTGAGAAACAGACGCCTCACAATTCCTCAACTGGCAGCTTCATTAAATAGTACCCGCAAAACACCAGTCTCAACGTCAACAGTGAAGAGGCGACTCTGGGATGCTGGCCTTCTAGGCAGAGTTCCTCTGTCCAGTCTCAACGACAACAGTGAAGAGGCGACTCTGGGATGCTGGCCTTCTAGGCAGAGTTCCTCTGTCCAGTGTCTGCGTTCTTTTGTCCATCTTAATCTTTTATTGTTATTTGCCAGATATGGCTTTTCCTTTGCAACTTGTTTTTCAACCACTCCCCAAATGTCTTGTTAACAAACTATAGTTTTGGCAAGTCGGTTAGGACATCTACATTGTGCATGGCACAAGTAATTTGTCCAACAATTGTTTACAGACAAATTATTTCACTTATAATTCACTGTATCACAATTCCAGTGGGTCAGAAGTTTACATACACTACGTTGACTGTGCCTTTAAACAGCTTGGAAATTTCCAGAAAATTATGTCATGGCTTTAGAAGCTTCTGATAAGCTAATTGACATCATTGGAGTCAATTGGAGGTTTACCTGTGGATGTATTTCAAGGCCTACCATCAAAAAGCGTTCTGTCTCCTGAGATGAACGTACTTTCGTGTGAAAAGTGCAAATCATTCCCAGAACAACAGAAAAGGTCCTTGTGCGGATGCTGGAGGAAACAGGCACAATAGTATCTATATCCACAGTAAAACGAGTCCTATATCGACAACCTGTAAGGCCGCTCAGCAAGGAAGAAGCCACTGCGCCAAAACCGGCATAAAAAAGCCAGACTACGGTTTGCAACTGCACATGGGGACAAAGATTGTACTTTTTGGAGAAATGTCCTCTGGTCTGATGAAATAAAAATAGAACTGTTTGGCCATAATGACCATCGTTATGTTTGGAGGAAAAAGGGGGGCGCTTTTAACCCAAGAACACCATCCCAACCGTGAAGCACGAGGGTGGCAGCGTCATGCTGTGGGGGTGCTTTGCTGCAGGAGGGACTGGTGCACTTCACCAAATAGATGGCATCATGGGTGAGGAAAATATGTGGATTTATTGAAGCAACATCTCAAGACATCAGTCAGGAAGTTAAAGCTTGGTCGCAAATGGGTCTTCCAAATGGACAATGTCCCCAAGCATACTTCCAAAGTTGTGGCAAAATAGCTTAAAGACAACAAAGTCAAGGTATTGGAGTGGCCATCACAAAGCCCTGACCATAATCCTATAGAAAATGTGTGGGCAGAACTTAAAAAGCGTGTGCAAGCACGGAGGCCCACAAACCTGACTCAGTAACTGTTCTGCCTGTGGCTCTGGAAGCCTTGTCCTGTTCACCGGACGTGCTACCTGTCCCAGACCTGCTGTTTTCAACTCTCTAAAGACAGCAGCAGCGGTAGAGATACTCCGAATGATCTGCTATGAAATGCCAATTGACATTTACTCCTGAGGTGCTGACCTGTTGCACCCTCTACAACCACTGTGATTATTATTATTTGACCCTGCTGGTCATCTATGAACATTTGAACATCTTGGCCATGTTCTGTTATAATCTCCACCCGGCACAGCCAGAAGAGGACTGGTCACCCCTTATAGCCTGGTTCCTCTCTAGGTTTCTTCCTAGGTTCTGGCCTTTCTAGGGAGTTTTTCCTAGCCACCATGCTTCTACACCTGCATTGCTTGCTGTTTGGGGTTTTAGGCTGGGTTTCTGTACAGCACTTTGTGACATCAGCTGATCTAAGAAGGGCTTCATAAATCAATTTGATTGATTTGATTGAGTTACATCAGCTCTGTCAGAATGAATGGTCCTAAATTCACCCAACTTATTGTGGGAAGCTTGTAGAAGGCTACCTGAAACGTTTGACCCAAGTTAAACAATTTAAAGGCATTGCTACCAAATACTAATTGAGTGTATGTAAACTTCTGAACCACTGGGAACGTGATGAAATAAATAAAAACTGAAATAAATCCTTCTCTCTACTATTATTCTGACATTTCACATTCTTAAAATAAAGTGATTATCCCAACTGACCTAAAACAGGGAATCTTACTAGGATTAAATGTCAGGAATTGTGAACGATTGAGTTTAAATGTATTTGGCTAAGGGGTATGTAAACTTCCGACTTCAGCTGTACATATACAAAGCAGTCAAAAAGTTGGACACACTTTTTTGTGGCTGCACTTGAAGAAAGTTCTTGAAATTTTCTGGATTGACTGACCTTCATGTCTTATTGTATTGATGGACTGTCGTTTCACTTTGCTTATTTGAGCTGTTCTTGACATAATATGGACTTGGTCTTTTACCAAATAGGGCTGTCTTCTGTATACCACCCCTACCTTGTCACAACACAACTGATTGGTTCAAACGCATTAAGAAGGAAAGAAATTCCACAAATTAACTTTTATCAAGGCACACCTGTTAATTGAAATGCGTTCCAGGTGACTACCTCATGAGGCTGGTTGAGAGAATGCAAAATGTGTGCAAAGCTGTCATCAAGGCAAAGGGCGGCTACATTGAAAAATATAAAATATATTTAGATTTGTTTAACACTTTTTTGGTTACTACATGATTCCATATGTGTTATTTCATAGTTTTGATGTCTTCACTATTTTTCAACAATGTAGAAAATAGTACAAATAAAGAAAAACCCTTGAATGAGTAGGTGTGTCCAAACTTTTGACTGGAACTGTATATTGTGTTACAAAGGTCCACAGGGATCAATTCTTGGTCCGGTTCTTTTCACTATTTACTTGAACAATATTGTTAATCAACTAAAGGTTTCACCTGTATGCAGATGACACTGCTATTGCCCCCACAGCTGACCAGGCTGTGTCAGAGCTTCAATCTGCCTTTAATTGCCCTACTGAAAGCCTTTGTTGATCTGAAATTGGAACTTAAAGTGGGTAAAAACCAAGCATATGTTATTTTCCAAATTGCATTAAAAAAATGTATCTGAGGATTTAATGCATTCGTGTTTTGGATGGTGCCCTCATTGATTGTGTCCCCGGCTATAAATATCTGGGTGTCTGGATTGACGAAAAGCTGTCTTTTAAAAAGCATATTGATAAATGAGTTAAGACATTAAGAATTCAAAGTTAGTTAAGGAGAAAGTCCTATAGAAGATAGTCAAATGTTTTCAGTTTAAACTTAAATGACAAAAACCAGATATAAAGTATGTAAACAAGATAATGGACCTATATATATATATATATATATATATATATATTTAAATAAGATCATCTTTGAGAACTAACAACCAACAACATAAAAACTAGACAGTCAGGGAGAATCTAAATTTCACACAGTGTTATGTCATGGGGCCCCCATTAATTATGTTATAATGTTTGAGTCACTCTGATAGCATAAGAACAAGGCATGAGCCTTGTCCCACAGACTATTGTGTCCCCTACTGCCGTTGTCCCACAGACTATTGTGTCCCCTACTGCCATTGTCCCACAGACTATTGTGTCCCTACTGCCATTGTCCCACAGACTGTTGTGTTCCCTACTGCCATTGTCCCACAGACTATTGTGTCCCCTACTGCCGTTGTCCCAGAGACATTTGTGTCCCCTATTGCCATTGTCCCAGAGACTATTGTGTCCCCTACTGCCATTGTCCCACAGACTGTTGTGTGCCCTATTGCCATTGTCAGAGAGACTATTGTGTCCCCTACTGCCGTTGTCCCAGAGACTATTGTGTCCCCTACTGCCGTTGTCCCAGAGACATTTGTGTCCCCTATTGCCATTGTCCCAGAGACTATTGTGTCCCCTACTGCCATTGTCCCAGAGACGATTGTGTCCCCTATTGCCATTGTCCCAGAGACTATTGTGTTCCCTACTGCCGTTGTCCCACAGACTATTGTGTCCCCTATTGCCATTGTCCCAGAGACTATTGTGTCCCCTATTGCCATTGTCCCAGAGACTATTGTGTCCCCTACTGCCGTTGTCCATATTGACAACATCCCAAGTTCCTATTGAAGTCCTGACATTTTGTGAGGAGGAATGTGGCTCCTACAACAGCTGCTATTGGACCACAACGGGATGTTGTAAACTAAACACTACGCACAGTGATGCACTACTAAAGAGGGAATGACTGAGGACAGGAAATAAAGGCATTTTGTGAATACAGGGAAGCTATTTGGTTTGAGTGAATCTCCTTTTCATATTCAGTGTTCGGTCGATGTTGTATTGTTCTTGTACGGAGGTACGGTAGACTGTGGACGAGCGTCATGTCCAGGGGGTGTACTTGTACGTCAAGCTGCCTCGCACTACGGAAACAGGAGATAGACCCCTGCCTCACACTACGGAAACAGGAGATAGACCCCTGCCTCACACTACGGAAACAGGAGATAGACCCCTGCTCCTATGAGCTGTTCTCATCATGCTGCCTCGCACTACGGAAACAGGAGATAGACCCCTGCCTCACACTACAGAAACAGGAGATAGACCCCTGCTCCTATGAGCTGTTCTCATAAGCTGCCTCACTACAGAAACAGGAGATAGACCCCTGCTCCTATGAGCTGTACTCATCAAGCTGCCTCACACTACAGAAACAGGAGATAGACCCCTGCTCCTATGAGCTGTACTCATCAAGCTGCCTCACACTACGGAAACAGGAGATAGACCCCTGCTCCTATGAGCTGTTCTCATCAAGCTGCCTCACACTACAGAAACAGGAGATAGACCCCTGCCTCACACTACAGAAACAGGAGATAGACCCCTGCTCCTATGAGTCGTTCTCATCATGCTGACTCACACTACAGAAACAGGAGATAGACCCCTGCCTCACACTACAGAAACAGGAGATAGACCCTTGCCTCACACTACAGAAACAGGAGATAGACACCTGCCTCACACTACGGAAACAGGAGATAGACCCCTGCTCCTATGAGCCGTTCTCATCAAGCTGCCTCAATACAGAAACACTCTTGTTTTTTTTCTATATCAAATTGGCCCTCATGTCAGATTACTGATTACTATGGAGACATTACTATGGAGACAGATTACTATGGAGACAAATTACTATGGAGACATTACTATGGAGACATTACTATGGAGACATTACTATGGAGACATTACTATGGAGGCAGATTACTATGGAGACATTACTATGGAGACAGATTACTATGGAGACATTACTATGGAGATAGATTACTATGAAGACAGATTACTATGGAGACATTACTATGGAGACAGATTACTATGGAGACATTACTATGAAGACAGATTACTATGGAGACATTACTATGGAGACATTACTATGGAGGCAGATTACTATGGAGACATTACTATGGAGACAGATTACTATGGAGACATTACTATGGAGACAGATTACTATGGAGACATTACTATGGAGACATTACTATGGAGGCAGATTACTATGGAGACATTACTATGGAGACAAATTACTATGGAGACATTACAATGGAGACAGATTACTATGGAGACATTACTATGGAGACAGATTACTATGGAACCAGATTACTATGGAGACAGATTACTATGGAGACAGATTACTATGGAGACAAATTACTATGGAGACATTACTATGGAGACATTACTATGGAGACATTACTATGGAGGCAGATTACTATGGAGGCAGATTACTATGGAGACAAATTACTATGGAGACAAATTACTATGGAGACATTACTATGGAGACATTACTATGGAGGCAGATTACCATGGAGACAGATTACTATGGAGACAAATTACTATGGAGGCAGATTACTATGGAGACAGATTACTATGGAGACATTACTATGGATACGTTACTATGGAGGCAGATTACTATGGAGACAGATTACTATGGAGACAGATTACTATGGAGACAGATTACTATGGAGGCAGATTACTATGGAGACAGAATACTATGGAGACAGATTACCATGGAGACAGATTACTATGGAGACAGATTACCATGGAGACAGATTACTATGGAGGCAGATTACTATGGAGACAGAATACCATGGAGACAGATTACCATGGAGACAGATTACTATGGAGACAGATTACCATGGAGACAGATTACTATGGAGGCAGATTACTATGGAGACAGATTACTATAGAGACATTACTATGGAGGCAGATTACTATGGAGACAGATTACTATGGAGACAGATTACTATGGAGACAGATTACTATGGAGACAGATTACTATGGAGAAAGATCACTATGGAGGCAGATTACTATGGAGGCAGATTACTATGGAGACAAATTACCATGGAGACATTACTATGGAGACATTACTATGGAGGCAGATTACTATGGAGACAGATTACTATGGAGACAGATTACTATGGAGACAGATTACTATGGAGAAAGATTACTGTGGAGGCAGATTACTATGGAGACAGAATACTATGGAGACAGATTACCATGGAGACAGATTACTATGGAGACAGATTACCATGGAGACAGATTAGTATGGAGGCAGATTACTATGGAGACAGATTACTATGGAGACATTACAATGGAGACATTACTATGGAGGCAGATTACTATGGAGACAGATTACTATGGAGACAGATTACTATGGAGACAGATTACTATGGAGGCAGATTACTATGGAGGCAGATTACTATGGAGACAAATTACTATGGAGATATTACTATGGAGGCAGATTACTATGGAGACAGATTACTATGGAGACAGATTACTATGGAGACAGATTACTATGGAGACAGATTACTATGGAGACAAATTACTATGGAGACATTACTATGGAGGCAGATTACTATGGAGACAGATCACTATGGAGACGTTACTATGGAGGCAGATTACTATGGAGACGTTACTATGGAGGCAGATTACTATGGAGACAGATTACTATGCAGACAAATTACTATGGAGACATTACTATGGAGGCAGATTACTATGGAGACAGATTACTATGAAGACAGATTACTATGGAGACATTACTATGGAGACAGATTACTATGGACACATTACTATGAAGACAGATTACTATGGAGACATTACTATGGAGACAAATTACTATGGAGGCAGATTACTATGGAGACATTACTATGGAGACAGATTACTATGGAGACATTACTATGGAGACATTACTATGGAGACAGATTACTATGGAGACATTACTATGGAGACATTACTATGGAGGCAGATTACTATGGAGACATTACTATGGAGACAGATTACTATGGAGACAGATTACTATGGAGGCAGATTACTATGGAGACAGAATACTATGGAGACAGATTACCATGGGGACAGATTACTATGGAGCCAGATTACCATGGAGACAGATTACTATGGAGGCAGATTACTATGGAGACAGATTACTATGGAGAAATTACTATGGAGACAGATTACTATGGAGACAGATTACTATGGAGGCAGATTACTATGGAGGCAGATTACTATGGAGGCAGATTACTATGGAGGCAGATTACTATGGAGGCAGATTACTATGTAGACAGATTACTATGGAGACAAATTACTATGGAGACATTACTATGGAGGCAGATTACTATGGAGACAGATCACTATGGAGACGTTACTATGGAGGCAGATTACTATGGAGACATTACTATGGAGACGTTACTATGGAGGCAGATTACTATGGAGACATTACTATGGAGACATTACTATGGAGACATTACTATGGAGGCAGATTACTATGGAGACAGATTACCATGGAGACAGATTACTATGGAGACAGATTACCATGGAGACAGATTACTATGGAGGCAGATTACTATGGAGACAGATTACTATGGAGACATTACTATGGAGACATTACTATGGAGGCAGATTACTATGGAGACAGATTACTATGGAGACAGATTACTATGGAGACAGATTACTATGGAGGCAGATTACTATGGAGGCAGATTACTATGGAGACAGATTACTATGGAGACAAATTACTGTGGAGATATTACTATGGAGGCAGATTACTATGGAGACAGATTACTATGGAGACAGATTACTATGGAGACATTACTATGGAGGCAGATTACTATGGAGACATTACTATGGAGACATTACTATGGATACATTACTATGGATACGTTACTATGGAGGCAGATTACTATGGAGACAGATTACTATGGAGACAGATTAATATGGAGACATATTACTATGGAGACAGATTACTATGGAGACACATTACTATGGAGACAGATTACTATGGAGGCAGATTACTATGGAGGCAGATTACTATGGAGACATTACTATGGAGACATTACTATGGAGACAGATTACTATGGAGACATTACTATGGAGACATTACTATGGAGGCAGATTACTATGGAGACATTACTATGGAAACAGATTACTATGGAGACAAATTACTATGGAGACATTACTATGGAGACATTACTATGGAGACAGATTACTATGGAGACAGATTACTATGGAGACAGATTACTATGGAGACAGATTACTATGGAGACAGATTACCATGGAGACAGATTACTATGGAGACAGATTACCATGGAGACAGATTACTATGGAGGCAGATTACTATGGAGACAGATTACTATGGAGACATTACTATGGAGACATTACTATGGAGGCAGATTACTATGGAGACAGATTACTATGGAGACAGATTACTATGGAGACAGATTACTATGGAGGCAGATTACTATGGAGGCAGATTACTATGGAGACAGATTACTATGGAGACAAATTACTGTGGAGATATTACTATGGAGGCAGATTACTATGGAGACAGATTACTATGGAGACAGATTACTATGGAGACATTACTATGGAGGCAGATTACTATGGAGACATTACTATGGAGACATTACTATGGATACATTACTATGGATACGTTACTATGGAGGCAGATTACTATGGAGACAGATTACTATGGAGACAGATTAATATGGAGACATATTACTATGGAGACAGATTACTATGGAGACACATTACTATGGAGACAGATTACTATGGAGGCAGATTACTATGGAGGCAGATTACTATGGAGACATTACTATGGAGACATTACTATGGAGACAGATTACTATGGAGACATTACTATGGAGACATTACTATGGAGGCAGATTACTATGGAGACATTACTATGGAAACAGATTACTATGGAGACAAATTACTATGGAGACATTACTATGGAGACATTACTATGGAGACAGATTACTATGGAGACATTACTATGAAGACATATTACTATGGAGACATTACTATGGAGACATTACTATGGAGGCAGATTACTATGGAGACATTACTATGGAGACAGATTACTATGGAGACATTACTATGGAGACAGATTACTATGGAGACATTACTATGGAGACATTACTATGGAGGCAGATTACTATGGAGACATTACTATGGAGACAAATTACTATGGAGACATTACAATGGAGACAGATTACTATGGAGACATTACTATGGAGACAGATTACTATGGAACCAGATTACTATGGAGACAGATTACTATGGAGACAGATTACTATGGAGACAAATTACTATGGAGACATTACTATGGAGACATTACTATGGAGACATTACTATGGAGGCAGATTACTATGGAGGCAGATTACTATGGAGACAAATTACTATGGAGACAAATTACTATGGAGACATTACTATGGAGACATTACTATGGAGGCAGATTACCATGGAGACAGATTACTATGGAGACAAATTACTATGGAGGCAGATTACTATGGAGACAGATTACTATGGAGACATTACTATGGATACGTTACTATGGAGGCAGATTACTATGGAGACAGATTACTATGGAGACAGATTACTATGGAGACAGATTACTATGGAGGCAGATTACTATGGAGACAGAATACTATGGAGACAGATTACCATGGAGACAGATTACTATGGAGACAGATTACCATGGAGACAGATTACTATGGAGGCAGATTACTATGGAGACAGAATACCATGGAGACAGATTACCATGGAGACAGATTACTATGGAGTCAGATTACCATGGAGACAGATTACTATGGAGGCAGATTACTATGGAGACAGATTACTATAGAGACATTACTATGGAGGCAGATTACTATGGAGACAGATTACTATGGAGACAGATTACTATGGAGACAGATTACTATGGAGACAGATTACTATGGAGAAAGATCACTATGGAGGCAGATTACTATGGAGGCAGATTACTATGGAGACAAATTACCATGGAGACATTACTATGGAGACATTACTATGGAGGCAGATTACTATGGAGACAGATTACTATGGAGACAGATTACTATGGAGACAGATTACTATGGAGAAAGATTACTGTGGAGGCAGATTACTATGGAGACAGAATACTATGGAGACAGATTACCATGGAGACAGATTACTATGGAGACAGATTACCATGGAGACAGATTAGTATGGAGGCAGATTACTATGGAGACAGATTACTATGGAGACATTACAATGGAGACATTACTATGGAGGCAGATTACTATGGAGACAGATTACTATGGAGACAGATTACTATGGAGACAGATTACTATGGAGGCAGATTACTATGGAGGCAGATTACTATGGAGACAAATTACTATGGAGATATTACTATGGAGGCAGATTACTATGGAGACAGATTACTATGGAGACAGATTACTATGGAGACAGATTACTATGGAGACAGATTACTATGGAGACAAATTACTATGGAGACATTACTATGGAGGCAGATTACTATGGAGACAGATCACTATGGAGACGTTACTATGGAGGCAGATTACTATGGAGACGTTACTATGGAGGCAGATTACTATGGAGACAGATTACTATGCAGACAAATTACTATGGAGACATTACTATGGAGGCAGATTACTATGGAGACAGATTACTATGAAGACAGATTACTATGGAGACATTACTATGGAGACAGATTACTATGGACACATTACTATGAAGACAGATTACTATGGAGACATTACTATGGAGACAAATTACTATGGAGGCAGATTACTATGGAGACATTACTATGGAGACAGATTACTATGGAGACATTACTATGGAGACATTACTATGGAGACAGATTACTATGGAGACATTACTATGGAGACATTACTATGGAGGCAGATTACTATGGAGACATTACTATGGAGACAGATTACTATGGAGACAGATTACTATGGAGGCAGATTACTATGGAGACAGAATACTATGGAGACAGATTACCATGGGGACAGATTACTATGGAGCCAGATTACCATGGAGACAGATTACTATGGAGGCAGATTACTATGGAGACAGATTACTATGGAGAAATTACTATGGAGACATTACTATGGAGGCAGATTACTATGGAGGCAGATTACTATGGAGGCAGATTACTATGGAGGCAGATTACTATGAAGGCAGATTACTATGTAGACAGATTACTATGGAGACAAATTACTATGGAGACATTACTATGGAGGCAGATTACTATGGAGACAGATCACTATGGAGACGTTACTATGGAGGCAGATTACTATGGAGACATTACTATGGAGACATTACTATGGAGGCAGATTACTACGGAGACATTACTATGGAGACATTACTATGGAGACATTACTATGGAGGCAGATTACTATGGAGACAGATTACCATGGAGACAGATTACTATGGAGACAGATTACCATGGAGACAGATTACTATGGAGGCAGATTACTATGGAGACAGATTACTATGGAGACATTACTATGGAGACATTACTATGGAGGCAGATTACTATGGAGACAGATTACTATGGAGACAGATTACTATGGAGACAGATTACTATGGAGGCAGATTACTATGGAGGCAGATTACTATGGAGACAGATTACTATGGAGACAAATTACTGTGGAGATATTACTATGGAGGCAGATTACTATGGAGACAGATTACTATGGAGACAGATTACTATGGAGACATTACTATGGAGGCAGATTACTATGGAGACATTACTATGGAGACATTACTATGGATACATTACTATGGATACGTTACTATGGAGGCAGATTACTATGGAGACAGATTACTATGGAGACAGATTAATATGGAGACAGATTACTATGGAGACAGATTACTATGGAGACACATTACTATGGAGACAGATTACTATGGAGGCAGATTACTATGGAGGCAGATTACTATGGAGACATTACTATGGAGACATTACTATGGAGACAGATTACTATGGAGACATTACTATGGAGACATTACTATGGAGGCAGATTACTATGGAGACATTACTATGGAAACAGATTACTATGGAGACAAATTACTATGGAGACATTACTATGGAGACATTACTATGGAGACAGATTACTATGGAGACAGATTACTATGGAGACAGATTACTATGGAGACAGATTACTATGGAGACAGATTACTATGGAGGCAGATTACTATGGAGACAGAATACTATGGAGACAGATTACCATGGGGACAGATTACTATGGAGACAGATTACCATGGAGACAGATTACTATGGAGGCAGATTACTATGGAGACAGATTACTATGGAGGCAGATTACTATGGAGACATTACTATGGAGGCAGATTACTATGGAGACAGATTACTATGGAGACAGATTACTATGGAGACAGATTACTATGGAGGCAGATTACTATGGAGGCAGATTACTATGGAGGCAGATTACTATGGAGGCAGATTACTATGGAGGCAGATTACTATGTAGACAGATTACTATGGAGACAAAATACTATGGAGATATTACTATGGAGGCAGATTACTATGGAGACAGATTACTATGGAGACATTACTATGGAGGCAGATTACTATGGAGACAGATCACTATGGAGACGTTACTATGGAGGCAGATTACTATGGAGACATTACTATGGAGACATTACTATGGAGGCAGATTACTATGGAGACAGATTACTATGGAGACAGATTAATATGGAGACATATTACTATGGAGACAGATTACTATGGAGACAGATTACTATGGAGAGATTACTATGGAGGCAGATTACTATGGAGGCAGATTACTATGGAGGCAGATTACTATGGAGGCAGATTACTATGGAGACAGATTACTATGGAGACAAATTACTATGGAGATATTACTATGGAGGCAGATTACTATGGAGACAGATTACTATGGAGACAGATTACTATGGAGACAGATTACTATGGAGACAGATTACTATGGAGACAAATTACTATGGAGACATTACTATGGAGGCAGATTACTATGGAGACAGATCACTATGGAGACAGATCACTATGGAGACGTTACTATGGAGGCAGATTACTATGGAGACGTTACTATGGAGGCAGATTACTATGGAGACAGATTACTATGGAGACAAATTACTATGGAGACATTACTATGGAGGCAGATTACTATGGAGACAGATTACTATGAAGACAGATTACTATGGAGACATTACTATGGAGACAGATTACTATGGAGACATTACTATGAAGACAGATTACTATGGAGACATTACTATGGAGACAAATTACTATGGAGGCAGATTACTATGGAGACATTTCTATGGAGACAGATTACTATGGAGACATTACTATGGAGACAGATTACTATGGAGACATTACTATGGAGACATTACTATGGAGGCAGATTACTATGGAGACAGATTACTATGGAGACAGATTACTATGGAGACAGATTACTATGGAGACAGAATACTATGGAGACAGATTACCATGGAGACAGATTACTATGGAAACAGATTACCATGGAGACAGATTACTATGGAGGCAGATTACTATGGAGACAGATTACTATGGAGACAAATTACTATGGAGACATTACTATGGAGGCAGATTACTATGGAGACAGATTACTATGGAGACAGATTACTATGGAGACATTACTATGGAGACAGATTACTATGGAGACAGATTACTATGGAGACAGATTACTATGGAGACAGATTACTATGGAGACATTACTATGGAGGCAGATTACTATGGAGACATTACTATGGAGACATTACTATGGAGACATTACTATGGATACGTTACTATGGAGGCAGATTACTATGGAGACAGATTACTATGGAGACAGATTAATATGGAGACATATTACTATGGAGACAGATTACTATGGAGACAGATTACTATGGAGACACATTACTATGGAACCAGATTACTATGGAGGCAGATTACTATGGAGACAGATTACTATGGAGGCAGATTACTATGGAGACAAATTACTATGGAGACATTACTATGGAGACAGATTACTATGGAGACATTACTATGGAGACAAATTAATATGGAGACAGATTACTATGGAGGCAGATTACTATGGAGACATTACTATGGAGACAAATTACTATGGAGACATTTCTATGGAGACAGATTACTATGGGGACAGATTATTATGGAGACAGATTACTATGGAGACATTACTATGGAGACAGATTACTATGGAGACATTACTATGGAGACATTACTATGGAGGCAGATTACTATGGAGACAGATTACTATGGAGACAGATTACTATGGAGACAGATTACTATGGAGACAGAATACTATGGAGACAGATTACCATGGAGACAGATTACTATGGAGACAGATTACCATGGAGACAGATTACTATGGAGGCAGATTACTATGGAGACAGATTACTATGGAGACAAATTACTATGGAGACATTACTATGGAGGCAGATTACTATGGAGACAGATTACTATGGAGACAGATTACTATGGAGACATTACTATGGAGACAGATTACTATGGAGACAGATTACTATGGAGACAGATTACTATGGAGACAGATTACTATGGAGACATTACTATGGAGGCAGATTACTATGGAGACATTACTATGGAGACATTACTATGGAGACATTACTATGGATACGTTACTATGGAGGCAGATTACTATGGAGACAGATTACTATGGAGACAGATTAATATGGAGACATATTACTATGGAGACAGATTACTATGGAGACAGATTACTATGGAGACACATTACTATGGAACCAGATTACTATGGAGGCAGATTACTATGGAGACAGATTACTATGGAGGCAGATTACTATGGAGACAAATTACTATGGAGACATTACTATGGAGACAGATTACTATGGAGACATTACTATGGAGACAAATTAATATGGAGACAGATTACTATGGAGGCAGATTACTATGGAGACATTACTATGGAGACAAATTACTATGGAGACATTTCTATGGAGACAGATTACTATGGGGACAGATTATTATGGAGACAGATTACTATGGAGACATTACTATGGAGGCAGATTACTATGGAGACATTACTATGGAGACAGATTACTATGAAGACAGATTACTATGGAGACATTACTATGGAGACAGATTACTATGGAGACATTACTATGAA
Source organism: Oncorhynchus clarkii lewisi (assembly GCF_045791955.1). NCBI lineage: Eukaryota > Metazoa > Chordata > Actinopteri > Salmoniformes > Salmonidae > Oncorhynchus > Oncorhynchus clarkii. Next base: position 60,544,707 of record NC_092165.1, read on the forward strand.
GACAGATTACTATGGAGACATTACTATGGAGACAAATTACTATGGAGGCAGATTACTATGGAGACATTTCTATGGAGACAGATTACTATGGAGACATTACTATGGAGACAGATTACTATGGAGACATTACTATGGAGGCAGATTACTATGGAGACAGATTACTATGGAGACAGATTACTATGGAGACAGATTACTATGGAGGCAGATTACAATGGAGACAGAATACTATGGAGACAGATTACCATGGAGACAGATTACTATGGAGACAGATTACCATGGAGACAGATTACTATGGAGGCAGATTACTATGGAGACAGATTACTATGGAGACATTACTATGGAGACATTACTATGGAGGCAGATTACTATGGAGACAGATTACTATGAAGACAGATTACTATGGAGACATTACTATGGAGACAGATTACTATGGAGACAGATTACTATGGAGACAGATTACTATGGAGACATTACTATGGAGGCAGATTACTATGGAGACAGATTACTATGGAGACATTACTATGGAGGCAGATTACTATGGAGACATTACTATGGAGACATTACTATGGAGACATTACTATGGATACGTTACTATGGAGGCAGATTACTATGGAGACAGATTACTATGGAGACAGATTAATATGGAGACATATTACTATGGAGACAGATTACTATGGAGACAGATTACTATGGAGACACATTACTATGGAACCAGATTACTATGGAGGCAGATTACTATGGAGACAGATTACTATGGAGACAGATTACTATGGAGACAAATTACTATGGAGACATTACTATGGAGACAGATTACTATGGAGACATTACTATGGAGACAAATTAATATGGAGACAGATTACTATGGAGGCAGATTACTATGGAGACATTACTATGGAGACAAATTACTATGGAGACATTTCTATGGAGACAGATTACTATGGGGACAGATTATTATGGAGACAGATTACTATGGAGACATTACTATGGAGGCAGATTACTATGGAGACATTACTATGGAGACAGATTACTATGGAGACATTACTATGGAGACAGATTACTATGGAGACAAATTACCATGGAGACATTACTATGGAGACAGATTACTATGGAGACAGATTACTATGGAGACATTACTATGGAGACAGATTACTATGGAGACATTACTATGGAGACATTACTATGGAGGCAGATTACTATGGAGACAGATTACCATGGGGACAGATTACCATGGGGACAGATTACTATGGAGATAGATTACCATGGAGACAGATTACTATGGAGACAGATTACCATGGAGGCAGATTACTATGGAGATAGATTACCATGGAGACAGATTACAATGGAGACAGATTACTATGGAGACAGATTACCATGGAGACAGATTACTATGGAGACAGATTACTATGGAGGCATTACTATGGAGACAGATTACTATGGAGACATTACTATGGAGACAGATTACTATGGAGACATTACTATGGAGACAGATTACTATGGAGACAGATTACTATGGAGACGTTACTATGGAGACATTACTATGGAGGCAGATTACTATGGAGACAGATTACTATGGAGACAGATTACCATGGGGACAGATTACTATGGAGACAGATTACTATGGAGACAGATTACTATGGAGACAGATTACAATGGAGACAGATTACTATGGAGACAGATTACCATGGAGACAGATTACTATGGAGACATTACTATGGAGACAGATTACCATGGGGACAGATTACTATGGAGACATTACTATGGAGACATTACTATTGAGACAGATTACTATGGAGACAGATTACCATGGGGACAGATTACCATGGAGACAGATTACTATGGGGACAGATTACTATGGAGACAGATTACTATGGAGACATTATTTGGACATACAAGCCATGTTATATAAATGCTTCTAGTCTATTTCATCATAGATCATGCTCAATAAAATGTGTGAGAGCTTGGGAATCAAATCGCATATCGGCTGCTATCTGAACAGGTCTATCGAACAATCTTCTTGGGCCACTAAAACTATAACTATTTTGACAATAGAATTGGTCCCCTCTACCACACGGAACCCCACTAATCTACCGACGGAAACGCAAGAGGTGGCTAATAACAGACCTCCATCTTCTGCTAGCTTGCTACCCATGGCCCGGCTAGCTGTCTGAGGTCTTCGAAAGCCAAGAACTTCTTGCTCCTACTTGAGACGCAGATGCTAAATGTACTCGTTAAAACTCAAACGTTCATCAAAATGCACATGCAGGGTATTGAATTAAAGCTACACTCGTTGTGAACCTAGCCAGCAAGTCAGATTTTTAAAATGCTTTTCGGCGAAAGCATGAGAAGCTATTATCTGATAGCATGCAACACCCCAAAATGCCTGAATGCGACGTAAACAAAGATTTAGCGTAGCCGGCACTACACAAAACGCAGAAATAAAATATAAAACATTCATTACCTTTGACGAGCTTCTTTCTTGGCACTCCTATATGCCCCATAAACATCACTATTGGGTTTTTTTTTCGTTTAAATCGGTCCATATATACCCAAAATAGCTTTCTATGGAAGCTGTGTAATTCAGAAAAAAACATTGTTTTAAAACGCAGCGTCATTTTTTTAAATTAAAAAAGTCGACGATAAACTTTCACAAAACACTTCGAAATACTTTTGTAATCCAACTTTAGGTATTAGTAAACGTTTATAATCTATCAAAATGATTACAGGGCGATGTATATTCAATAGCTCCTCGTCTTCAAATCAATGGCTGAAAATGTGCACCTCACAACATCCTGGCGGAGACCGGAAGAAATTGAATCCTGTTAGTTGGATTTACCAACAAAAAAGTCCCTGGAAAATGACGACAATGGCGACATCGTGTGGAATCTGTAGGAATTGCATGCAGGTCCATAATTAATTTTGTGCCCTTTTAACAACCCATGAAAGTGACGCATGGAAATTATTTTTAGCTTTCAGAGAGCAGTTTTTCTTGCGCTTTTCGATGAAACACACGATCTGTTATAGTCACAGCCGTGATTTAACCAGTTTTAGAAACTTCAGAGTGTTTTCTATCCACACATACTAATCATATGCATATACTATATTCCTGGCATGAGTAGCAGGACGCTGAAAAGTTGCGTGATTTTTAACAGAATGTTCGAAAAAGGAGGGGGTAGACTTAAGTTAACAAACAGATCAATGACCATTTCGAATCCCACCATACCTTCTCCGCTCTGCAATCTGGTTTCAGAGCTGGTCATGGGTGCACCTCAGCCACGCTCAAGGTCCTAAACGACATCATAACCACCATCGGTAAGAAACAATACTGTGCAGCCGTATTCATTGACCTGGCCAAGGCTTTCGACTCTGTCAATCACCACATCCTCATCGGCAGACTCAACAGACTTGGTTTCTCAAATGATTGCTTCGCCTGGTTCACCAACTACTTCTCTGATAGAGTTCAGTGTGTCAAATCGGAGGGCCTGTGGCAGTCTCTATGGGGGTGCCACAGGTTTAAATTATTGGACCGACTCTCTTCTCTGTATACACCAATGATGTCGCTCTTGCTGCTGGTGATTCTCTGATCCACCTCTACGCAGACGACACCATTCTGTATACTTCTGGCCCTTCTTCGGACACTGTGTTAACTAACCTCCAGACGAGCTTCAATGCCATACAACTCTCCTTCCGTGGCCTCCAACTGCTCTTAAACGCAAGTAAAACTAAATTAATGCTTTTCAGCTGCCCGCACCTGCTCGCCCGTCCAGCATCACTACTCTGGACGGCTCTGACTTAGAATACGTGGACAACTATAAATACCTGGGTGTCTGGTTAGACTGTAAACTCTTCTTCCAGACTCACATTAAGCATCTCCAATCCAAAATTAAATCTAGAATCAGCTTCCTGTATCGCAACAAAGCATCCTTCACTCATGCTGCCAAACATACCCTCGTAAAACTGACCATCCTACGGATCCTCGACTTCGGTGATGTCATCTATAAAATAGCCTCCAACACTCTACTCAACAAATCGGATGCAGTCTATCACAGTGCCATCCGTTTTGTCACCAAAGCCCCATATACTACCCACCATTGCGACCTGTACGCTCTCGTTGGTTGGCCCTCGCTTCATACTCGTCGCCAAACCCAAGTCTTTGCTAGGTAAAGCCCCACCTTATCTCAGCTCACTGGTCACCATAGCAGCATCCACTCGTAGCACGCGCTCCAGTAGGTATATCGCACTGGTCACCCCCAAAACCAATTCCTCCTTTGGTCGTCTTTTTTTCTGCTGCCCATGACTGGAACGAATTGCAAAAATCTCTGAAGCTGGAGACTCACATCTCCCTCACTAGCTTTAAGCACCAGCTGTCAGAGCATTTTACAGATCACTGCACCTGTACTTAGCCCATCTGTAAACAGCCCATCTATCTACCTCATCCTCATACTGTATTTATTTATTTATCTTGCTCCTTTGCACCCCAGTATCTCTACCTGCACATTCATCTTCTGCCGATCTACCATTCCAGTGTTTAATTGCTATATTGTAATTACTTCACCACCATGGCCTATTTATTTCCTTAACTTACCTCATTTGCACTCACTGTATATAGACTTTTTGTTTTCTTTTGTTCTACTGTATTATTGACTGTTTGTTTGTTTATTCCATGTGTAACTCTGTGTTGTTGTATGTGTCGAATTGCTACACTTTATCTTGGCCAGGTCGCAGTTGTAAATGAGAACTTGTTCTCAACTGGCTTACCTGGTTAAATAAAGGTGTTCTCAACTAGCCTACCTGGTTAAATAAAGGTGAAATACATTTTAAAAAGCAAGGGGAACAACTACTTCAAGGTCTCAGAGTGAGTGACGTCACCGATTGAAACGCTATTAGCACGCACCCCCGCTAACTAGCCAGCCATTTCACATCGGTTACACCTTGCTCAAGAGCACATCGGCAGATGTTTCACCTAGTCGGCTCAGGGATTCAAACCAGCAACCTTTCGGTTACAAGCCCGACGCTCTTAACTGGATGTCTAAAGTAGTGCACTATATAAGGAATAGGGTACCAGTAGTGCACTATATAGGGAATAGGGTGCCAGTAGTGCACTATATAGGGAATAGGGTGCCAGTAGTGCACTATATAGGGTGCCAGTAGAGCACTATATAGGGAATAGGGTGCCATTTCGGAATCACACTGCGTTTATATTATAACCTCTAGTTACCAAGAGCACACTTCTCACTCAGGTTACACACTAAGAATCAAAGCTGTATGGTGCACTTTCTTATGTTCAATGCATCTCAGTGTGTGTCCAAAATGGCACCCTATAAGTCCTGGTCAAATGTTGTGTAGTATAAAAGGATGTAGGGTATCAGTTGACACATCCCTCAGCAATGCTAGGAAGCAGAAATAAAACAACAACACATCAAACCTTCCCATGCTAATCCAATGGGTCTTGCTTGACCTTGTGACTGTTTGTCCCAGCTTTGAATGACAGCCCAGTCTCATACGGTTGGATATTTTTAGGTTTGTTTTCAGAAGGGGAACTAACTTTGAGAAGGGGTTGTTGGGCTTTGCTTTGGACCACTGGTTAATTTTGTAAATGCTTCAAATCACAGAAGAAGGGGACGAAGTTAGTAAGTAGTTTTATATGTTTATACAAATTTTTGTTCAAAATGTGAAACTCTACCCCTTCACCATTCCCATCCCACAACCCTCGGCGGGCTGGCTAGAATGACTTGTAGAGGCGTTGAGCAGTTTTTGTGATGTGATGACATGGGCTGGGTGCTGAATAAACGCACTGAATAGGAAAAACAGCTGACTTCAAGTGCCTTGGAGACAATTTGTGATTTTTTTTTTTTTAACTGGGCGAAAACAGTTTACTTCAGAGTAACTGGCTAACGTTACTTGATACAAACAATCGTTCTGTTTCGGGCTTTTTGTCTAAATTACCAGACAAATAACAAGTGTGAAACTAACTAATCAAGTCCCTAACCAGCTAAAATGTACACGCTGCAGATCGGAAGGGACTCTGGTAGTTTTGGGGGAACTTTGTACGAGTTTCTCACATTGCATTGATGTCTCTCTCCTTTTTGTTTGAGTTATGCTTCCAAGAAAGAAGGGTAAAAACGAAGCGTCGACACCAGCCGAGGCACATAGAAGATCTGTGAAGAAGGAGACATCACCACTCCTGAAAAGTACGGTGGTTAAGTAGATACATTCGCTAGATAGTTGGTTATCTAGCCAAATTGAAATTGTATTGGTCACATACACATATTTAGCAGATGTCATTGCGGGTGGGTATAATTTGTGGAACATTTCCACATGAATCTGTTCCAAAAACGTTCGTAAAGTACAAGGTTGCCAACAAACAACGCATAGAAAAGTGTCATGATTAATTCACCTAACATGAGCTAAATAACGACATCAACTCATCACGTAGTTAATTCTTAATGTTTGTCCATAGGCTACCAGAGTAAACCTGGGGAGTGAGAAACGTAGTTCATTACCCGGTATCTTATTCTGCCGCTATACAATTTTCTATATGCGTTATTTGTTGGAAACCTTGTTATTGACCAAGTTTTTTTTGGAACTGATTCCTGTTGGAAAGTAACACACATTATACCTACCAGCGAAATGACTGTGTTCCTATTCTCAGCAGTGCAGAAGTATTAAATATATAAATATTAGGATGAGCAATGTCGGAATGGCATAGACTAAAATACACTAACGTTATACATATGAAATGAGTAAAGCAGTATGTAAACATTATTAAAGTGACCAGTGATTCCATGTCTATGTAGATAGTATAGGGCAGCAGCCTCTAAGGTGCAGGGTTGAGTAGCCGGCTGCTGCTAGCAATGTCTCTTCATAAAAACACTTTATACAATTCACACGTTTTAGGTCCTATGATGATACCCAAGCATAACATGTTTGGTAAACTGTATTCTACTATCTAATAGTTATTATGGCTGACTAGCATCTAGCTTGCTAGCGTTAGCCAAAGTTGAGATGTAGCTAGCTCTGGTCCAGACTGTTACATGTGTCTATTGAGCCTTCTCAAAGCCCTGTAGCTCTACGTTCATCCATCCATTGTGGATTCCTCCCCTGTAGCTCTACATCCATCCATCCATTGTGGATTCCCCCTGTAGCTCTACATTCATCCATCCATTGTGGATTCCTCCCCTGTAGCTCTACATTCATCCATCCATTGTGGATTCTCCCCCCTGTAGCTCTACATCCATCCATCCATTGTGGATTCTCCCCCTGTAGCTCTACATTCATCCATCCATTGTGGATCCCCCCCCCCCCCCCCCCTGTAGCTCTACATCCATCCATCCATTGTAGATTCCCCCCCCCCCTGTAGCTCTACATTCATCCATCCATTGTGGATCCCCCCCTGTAGCTCTACATTCATCCATCCATTGTGGATTTCCCCCCCCCCCCTGACTTTGTTATGTGACAGGCTTCAATTTACTTCCGTTACCCACCAATGTAAAGATGTTGCTGGAGTGTTGACAAACCTTGTTGTTTCTCTATGTGCTAACTGTCCATAGCATACTCATGGACAACGGGTAGTTAGCTAGCCGTCTAAACGTCAAAATATGGTTTGTTGTGCTACATGCTAAGTTACCTGTAGAATAGATGTATTCTGAGTCAGTGTAGAGAACATGGACATATTTCTGGAAGGTTACACTATTGCGATATTTTTAAAATCAATAATCAGATTTGGTGTATTGGTCAGTTATTTTTTTTATTTAACCAGGTAGGCCAGTTGAGAACAAGTTCCCATTTACTATTGCGACCTGGCCAAGATAAAGCAAAGCAGTTCGACACATACAACAACACAGAGTTACACATGGGATAAACAAAACATACAGTCAATAATACAGTAGGGGAAAATCTATATACAGTGAGTGCAAATGAGGTGAGATAAGGGAGGTAAGGTAATAAATGGGCCATGGTGGCGAAGTAATTACAATATATTGTAGAATAGTCAGTCATCTTTTGGACGATAATTAGTAGCATTCTTTTGTCTTGACCTACACCTGTTGGTCCTGTTTCAGATCTCATGCCCTCGTTCATCCGACATGGACCCACTATCCCCAGACGCACTGTGGTTCCTCTGCCGGAGCCTGGCTCAGCCTATCCCGTGGGGCCTGTGTTGGCCGGCAACAAGAGCTTCCTACGCTCCCCCACTGTGCAGAGGTCACCCCACGAGGCGGCTCTGCGGGAACGCCACCGGATGTCAGCCCCTCCGTACCTACCTGGAAACCTGGGCGATATAACCCACGAGTACGGAGGCTCCTCACAGTCCTTCCTCACAGACGTGAGCTCCATGGCTGAGAATGAGGATGCTGGGCTCTACTACCGCCCCCTGACTCCGGAGCCTTACTCCGACAGCCAGCAGCAGCAGAGACTGCCTCAGCCACATCAGCAGCCCAGAGCTCCTGACCACTTACATGAGGACTATAGATACTATGAACAGAGTGAACATCATCAAAGCCAACCACCACGACAACACACTCCCCCGGCCCCCAACGGACCGGCAGCAGGTGAAACATAAACCAGTCTTACTCAAGTCAATATCCGTAGTCATAATAGTCAAATCAGTGGAACCAATTTTAACATTGACGAAGTGTCTTTATAAGAACTTGTTTATTAGATGGCATGGAAGTTTAGTGAACAAAAACAAAATGATGGCGAAAGGCTTGGAATTGTCTTTAGAACGTGAGTCGGTAATGCCATGAAGGTGGTGCCGGTAGGGCTCTACACTTGTTCACTATGAGCCTCGGTCAAAAGTAGTGGCCTATCAAATGGTATTAGTCACAGGCACCGAATGTGAAATGCTTATGAGCCCCTAAACAACAATGCAGTACGAATAGAACATTTAGAAGTGACAAGTTATTAAAGAGCAGCAGTAAAATAATAAGAGCGAGACTTTATACCAGGGGGTACCGGTACAGAGTCAATGTGGAGGCTATATACAGGGGGTACCGGTACAGAGTCAATGTGGAGGCTATATACAGGGGGTACCGGTACAGAGTCAATGTGCGGGGACACGGGTTAGTTGAGGTAATATGTACATGTAGGTAGAGTTGGGGCTTTTATAGGTAAAACATGGTGCCAATAGGGAGGTACCCTTGCTTATTGGATGTGGTGACTGGGCTACATATCCACGGGGTCATTCCTGGACTGCCGCTCCTCGGTATGAGTATGAAATGCGTTGGCTATAGTTTAACCAGTTGAACTCCTCTTCGGAACCGGAGTTAAAAGAAGGTCTTTGTTGCTACCGTGTTTCCGGCTGCTCGACTAACAGATCCTGGTTTTTAGTTTGGATAGAGCCTTAAGGGAAAGGAGTGGTGCCGGTTCAATCCACCTCACTGTTTGTATCTTCAAAAACAGTCTCGCTACAAACTAGTTATTGGCAGATGGGACTGGGACTACCTCAAGTCACATGACTAAATCCCCAGACTGGTTCACGTCATCTGTTGTCTTTTACCTGTCTTCTGTGTTAAACACATGACATTGTACACACGGTACTTCAATAGACTCTAGAATGTGAGTCTTGATGTGAATTCCCACTGGTGCATCAGGAGGGATGTTGATGGTGTTTTCAGTGTTGAGAACATGGACACATTCCTGCTAGAGCTGTCCTGGCCCTGCTAGAGCTGCCCTACGAGTGGCCCTGCTAGAGCTGCCCTGGCCCTGCTAGAGCTGCCCTGGCCCTGCTAGAGCTGCCCTGGCCCTGCTAGAGCTGCCCTGGCCCTGCTAGAGCTGCCCTGGTCAACTGTAAGTGCTGTTATTGTGAAGTGGAAACATCTAGGAGTAATGACTCGGCCTCAAAGTGGTAGGTCACACATGCTCACAGAACGAGACTGCTGAGCGCTAAAGAGTGTGAAAACCATCTGTCCTCGGTTGCAACCCTCACTACAGAGTTCCAAACTGCCTCTGGAAGCAACGTCAGCACAATAACTGTTGGTCGGGAGCTTCATGAAATGGGTTTCCATGGCCGAGCAGCCGCACACAAGCCTCAGATCACCACGCGCAATGCCAAGCGTCGGCTGGAGTGGTGTAAAGCTTGCCACCATTGGACTCTGGAGCAGTGGAAACGTGTTCTCTGGAGTGATGAATCCCGCTTCACCATCTGGCAGTCCAACGGATGAATCTGGGTTTGGCGGATGCCAGGAGAATGCTGCTTGCCCAATGCATAGTGCCAACTGTAAAGTTTGGTGGAGGAGGAATAATTGTCTGGGGCTGTTTTTCATGGTTCAGGCCCCTTAGTTCCAGTGAAGGGAAATCTTAACACTACAGCATAAAATGACATTCTAGACTATTCTGTGCTTACAACTTTGTGGCAACAGTTTGGGAAAGGCCCTTTCCTGTTTCAACATGACAAGACCTCCCGTGCACAAAGCGAGGTCCATACAGAAATGGTTTGTTGAGATCGGTGTGGGAAAAACGTGACTGGCCTGCACAGAACCCTGACCTCAACCTCCATCAAGCACCTTTTGGGATGAATTGGAACACCGACTGCGAGCCAAGTGTCCACATACTTTTGGTAATGTAGAAGTACTATGGTGGGCCAACGTGGGCTCTTGGCCTATGCTTCCAACAATCCAATGTGTTTTTATTGTGTGGAGAGGCGTGCACACTTCAGGAGAAGGGACATATGCTCTGTTTGAATTTGAGCTCAGATTTCTACCCACGCTTTCCTGTCCATTTCAATACATTTACTCTCCCATTTCCTACCATTCATCAAGAGAGGTGGGTCACAAATCACTGTGTGTGTGTGTCAGAGAGGGATCGGCAGCAACGCTGTGTTTCAGTGTTTGTACAGTTGGTGTGTCAGAATGTCTCTTTTTAAATAGGAGTGGACGTGTTTCCTCCTCTGTAAATGGACGCTGTCCCCAGAGGACATGATTCCTCCTCTGTAAATGGACGCTGTCCCAGAGGACATGATTCCTCCTCTGTAAATGGACGCAGTCCCCAGAGGACATGATTCCTCTATAAATGGACGCTGTCCCTAGAGGACATGATTCCTCCTCTGTAAATGGACGCTGTCCCCGGAGGACATGACTCCACCTCTGTAAATGGACGCTGTCCCCGGAGGACATGATTCCTTCTCTGTAAATGGACGCTGTCCCCGGAGGACATGATTCCTCCTCTGTAAATGGATGCTGTCCCCTACTCTTTCCTCATAGAGGCATAGTGTATGTAATAGCAAAGAATAGGCTAGAACAGACATGCAGACACCCTAGATGAGAGGCTGACAGCAGCACAGGGTCAGGCAATGAGAGTTGGCTATAGCCGGTACCAGGGCCTGGCAGCAGGTTTTACTACAGGACGGTACCAGGGCCCGGCAGCAGGTTTTACTACAGGATGGTACCAGGGCCCGGCAGCAGGTTTTACTGCAGGATGGTACCAGGGCCCGGCAGCAGGTTTTACTACAGGACGGTACCAGGGCCCGGCAGCAGGTTTTACTACAGGACGGTACCAGGGCCCGGCAGCAGGTTTTACTGCAGGATGGTACCAGGGCCCGGCAGCAGGGTTTTACTACAGGATGGTACCAGGGTCCGGCAGCAGGTTTTACTACAGGACGGTACCAGGGCCCGGCAGCAGGTTTTACTGCAGGATGGTACCAGGGCCCGGCACCAAGGCCTGGCAGCAGGTTTTACTGCAGGATGGTACCAGGGCCGGTACCAGGGCCTGGCAGCAGGTTTTACTGCAGGATGGTACCAGGGCCCGGCAGCAGGGTTTTACTACAGGATGGTACCAGGGCCCGGCAGCAGGTTTTACTGCAGGACTGTACCAGGGCCTGGCAGCAGGTTTTACTACAGGACGGTACCAGGGCCGGTACCAGGGCCTGGCAGCAGGTTTTACTGCAGGATGGTACCAGGGCCCGGCAGCAGGTTTTACTACAGGACGGTACCAGGGGCCGGCAGCAGGTTTTACTGCAGGATGGTACCAGGGCCCGGCAGCAGGGTTTTACTACAGGATGGTACCAGGGCCGGTACCAGGGCCTGGCAGCAGGTTTTACTGCAGGATGGTACCAGGGCCCGGCAGCAGGGTTTTACTACAGGACGGTACCAGGGGCCGGCAGCAGGTTTTACTGCAGGATGGTACCAGGGCCCGGCAGCAGGGTTTTACTACAGGATGGTACCAGGGCCCGGCAGCAGGTTTTACTACAGGACGGTACCAGGGCCCGGCAGCAGGTTTTACTGCAGGATGGTACCAGGGCCCGGCAGCAGGGTTTTACTACAGGATGGTACCAGGGCCCGGCAGCAGAGTTTTACTACAGGACGGTACCAGGGCCCGGTACCAGGGCCCGGCAGCAGGTTTTACTACAGGCCGGTACCAGGGCCCGGCAGCAGGTTTTACTACAGGACGGTACCAGGGCCCGGCAGCAGGTTTTACTACAGGATGATACCAGGGCCCGGCAGCAGGGTTTTACTACAGGATGGTACCAGGGTCCGGCAGCAGGTTTTACTACAGGACGGTACCAGGGCCCGGCAGCAGGTTTTACTGCAGGATGGTACCAGGGCCCGGCACCAGGGCCTGGCAGCAGGTTTTACTGCAGGATGGTACCAGGGCCGGTACCAGGGCCTGGCAGCAGGTTTTACTACAGGATGGTACCAGGGCCTGGCAGCAGGTTTTACTACAGGACGGTACCAGGGCCCGGCACCAGGATACTTGAAGGTTTAATATTATTTATATTTTTTATTAAATACATTTTAAATTTTACCCCCTTTTCTCCCCACAGCGCGCATCCAACCCGGAAGCCAGCCGCACCAATGTGTCGGAGGAAACACCGTGCACCTGGCAACCTTGGTTAGCGCGCACTGCGCCCGGGCTGCCACGGGAGTCGCTGGTGCGCGATGAGACAAGCATATCCCTACCGGCCAAACCCTTCCTAACCCGGACGATGCTAGGCCAATTGTGCGTTGCCCCACGGACCTCCCGGTCGCGGCCGGCTGCGTCAGAGCCTGGGCATGAACCCAGAGTCTCTGGTGGCACAGCTAGTGCTGCGATGCAGTGCCCTAGACCACTGTGCCACCCGGGAGGCCAGGTTTAGGGTTTTTAAGTGTATGTCCCAAGTGGCACCCTATTCCCCATAGGGCTCTTGTCAAAAGTAGGGCACTACATAGGGAATAGGGTGTCATTTGGGACCATTTGTTTGACCAGCTAGCCATCCATCCTCTGAAGGTTTAAGGTATCTAACTCCTCCCCTCAGGTATTGGTCGAATGCAGTCCAAGTCTCTGGGGAACATGTCCAGTCTGAGCTATGAGGACCTCTCCCTGCCCCGTGGTTGGACGGTAGACTGGACCATCCGAGGCAGGAAGTACTACATCGACCACAACACCAACACCACCCACTGGTCCCACCCCCTGGAGAGAGAGGGTCTGCCCCCTGGCTGGGAGAAGGTGGAGTCGGCTGAGTTTGGACCCTACTACGTGGACCACGTCAACAAGAGGGCTCAGTATAGACACCCCTGTGCTCCTAGGTAAACTGTAGAGACAGATACTCCATCCCTGTGTTCCGAGGTAAACTGTAGAGACAGAGATACTCCACCCCTGTGCTCCTAGGTAAACTGTAGAGACAGAGATACTCCACCCCTGTGCCCCTGGGTAAACTGTAGAGACAGAGATACTCCACCCCTGTGCCCCTAGGTAAACTGTAGAGACAGAGATACTCCACCCCTGTGCCCCTAGGTAAACTGTAGAGACAGAGATACTCCACCCCTGTGCCCCTAGGTAAACTGTAGAGACAGAGATACTCCACCCCTGTGCTCCTAGGTAAACTGTAGACAGAGATACTCCACCCCTGTGCTCCTAGGTAAACTGTAGAGACAGAGATACTCCACCCCTGTGCCCCTAGGTAAACTGTAGAGACAGAGATACTCCACCCCTGTGCTCCTAGGTAAACTGTAGACAGAGATACTCCACCCCTGTGCCCCTAGGTAAACTGTAGAGACAGATACTCCACCCCTGTGCCCCTAGGTAAACTGTAGCGACATAGATACTCCACCCCTGTTCTCCTAGGTAAACTGTAGACAGAGATACTCCACCCCTGTGCTCCTAGGTAAACTGTAGAGACAGAGATACTCCACCCCTGTGCCCCTAGGTAAACTGTAGAGACAGAGATACTCCACCCCTGTGCCCCCATGTAAACTGTAGAGACAGAGATACTCCACCCCTGTGCTCCTAGGTAAACTGTAGACAGAGATACTCCACCCCTGTGCTCCTAGGTAAACTGTAGAGACAGAGATCCTGTGCTCCTAGGTAAACTGTAGAGACAGAGATACTCCACCCCTGTGCTCCTAGGTAAACTGTAGACAGAGATAGTCCACCCCTGTGCTCCTAGGTAGCGTTTTAGAGAGAGACACACACACGGTGTAAGATGAAGTTGCCCTTTAACTCTGATCTTGGGTCAGTTAGTCACTAATGGTTAGGATTGGAGCAGGGGACACCTATCCTAGATCTGTACCTAAGGGAAACTCGCACACATTTTGGTATTCAAGTCTTTTTAAAAAGTGAGAATTTTGTTCAGTCAAATAACTTTATTCTGATATAGTAACTTGACTCCTAGCCTCTGCCAATACCAAAATATAAAAGTAACATGTTGGTTTCATGAGATGAAATAAAAGATTCCAGAAATGTTCAATACGCACAAAAAAAAACATAAACAAACAAATTTGTTTACATCCCTGTTAGTGAGCATTTCTCATTTGCCAAGATAATCCATCTATACTTGACAGGTGTGGCATATCAAGAAGCTGATTAAACAGTATGATCATTTACACAGGTGAACCTTGTGCTGGGAACAAAAGGCCACTCTAAAATGTGCTGTTTTGTCACACAACACCATGCCAAAGATGTCTCAAGTTTTGAGGGAGAGTGCAATTGGCATGCTGACTGCAGGAATGTCCACCAGAGCTGTTAAGCCCCATTAGAGAATTTTGCAGTACGTCCAACTGTCCTTACAACCGCAGACCACGTGTAACCATGCCAACCCAGGACCTCTACATCCGGCTTTTTCATCTGCGGTATGGTCTGAGACCAGCCACCTGGACAGCTAATTAAACTGTGGGTTTTGCACAGCCGAAGAATTTCTGCACAAACTGTCAGAAACCGTCTCAGGGAAGCTCCTCTGCGTGCTCGTCGTCCTCACCATGGTCTTGACCCGACTGTAGCTCTGCATTGTAACTGACTTCAGTGAGAAAATGCTCACATTTGATGGCCATTGGCCTCGCTGGAGAAGTGTCCTCTTTATGGATGAATCCACGCTTCAACAGCACCGGGCAGATGGCAGACAGAGTGTATGGTGTTGTGTGGGTGAGCGGTTTGCTGATAACATTGTGAACAGAGTGCCCCATGGTGAGGTTATGGTATGTGGCAGGCATAAACTACGGACAACAAACTCCATTGCATTTTATCGATGGCAATTTGAATTCACAGATACCATGACGAGATCCTGAGGCCCATTGTCGTGCCATTCATCCGCCGCCATCACCTCATGTTTCACAATTTCTGGAAGCTGAACATGTCCCAGTTCTTCCATGACCTGCATACTCACCAGACATGTCACCCACTGAGCATGTTTGGGATGCTCTGGACCAACGTGTACGACAGCGTGTTCCAGTTCCCGCAACTTCGCACAGCCATTGAAGAGGAGTGGGACAACATTCCACAGACCACAATCAACAGCCTGATCAACTCTATGTGAAGGAGACGTGTCACGCTGCATGAGGCACATGGTGGTCACACCAGATACTGACAAGTTTTCTGATCAACTCTCCTACTTTACCTTTAAAAAGGTTTAATCAGATGCATATCTGTATTCCCAGTCGTGTTTAATCCTTAGATTAAGGCCTAATGAATTCATTTCAATTGACTGATGTCCTTATTAAATGAACTGTAACTCAGTAAAATGTTTGAAAATGTTGCACGTTGTGTGTTTTTTTTCCCAAAGATTTTTCTTCATTGTAACTGTGTAACCCTCCTTCTATTCCAGTGTTCCTCACTATGACCAGCCCACTCCGGTTGTACACTGACACAGTCAGTCAATTTGTAGTCCCTTTAAAAACAAAAAAGGGAATGCATTTAAAAAAAACATAATTCTATTATTTGTACTTTTCCATTTCCAGCGTGCTCCAATATGACCAGCCCCCTCCCGTTGTATACCGGCCTCGCCCAGCCGAGCGGAACCATCCGGTTCTGGTACCAGCCAACCCGTACCACACGGCAGAGATCCCTGACTGGCTACAGGTGTATGCCCGCGCCCCACTCAAGTGAGTAGACCGTACCTGGCATTTCTCACATATACTGGCTCATAACTTCAGAGGTTTGATTGATTTGAAAAATAATGTAATATTTTTAAAAAATGAACGGTATTGGAGACACTTTGCGATTTTGGAGACGGTGTTGCATTTCTAGCTAATTAACGGTATAATAAGTGAATTGTTTCACCTCAACCAAGATGCTTAGGTAACCTGCTAAAATAGTTTACAGATCTAAAGTATTTTGTTAGCTACACTAGCTCTGTCGTGTCTCCAGTTTTTGTTTTTATATTTTACCATTGTGACATGCAGCCATGTTTTGTTGTCAAATAAAAAAATCTGTCTTCCCTTTCTGCTCCAGGTATGACCACATCCTGAAGTGGGCGCTGTTCCAGCTGGTGGATCTGGACACGTACCAGGGCATGTTGAAGCTGCTCTTCATGAAGGAACTGGAGCGCATCGTCAAGTCCTACGAGGCCTACCGTCAGGCCCTGCTGTCTGAGGTGGACCAAAGGAGACCGAGGTAACAGTGGTACACTCAGGGGCCCAGGAGCATTTGGGGCCCAGGAGCACTTGGGGCCCAGGAGCACTTGGGGCCCAGGAGCACTCGGGGGGGGGCCCAGGAGCACTCGGGACAAGAACTTCACAGGGAAGTAGGCCCTATTCACTAGGAAGCAAACAAGACAAAGTGGTGGTGGGGGGTGGCTACAGTGTGCACTAATGAATACGACCCTGAACTGACAGGACAGAGGAATGGAGCCTGTGGATAGCTGGACCTGAGACTTCAACCGTTCTCTTTATACATTGTTCCTATGAAGTTCTCCCCCTGAAGCTGCTTACAGTACAGAGCTCCACCCGTCTGAGGTTTCTACAACAAGGAAGTCCGCCCCTTTAGAGGTTTCCGCCCTGCCCCAGTAGGTCAGGGTTCACCTCTTTATGATTGACCTCCTTATTTCCGTCTCCTCCTCACCCAAACCGATGTCGTCGTCTCCCCGTTTATATCAGCCAAATGTCCAGATGCTGCTCACATCATGTGGTTACGCAGGTCCCCCTCCCTTCGTGATGATTCGGGACCAAGGACGAGCGACTATGTGAACGCTCCAATGAAGAAAGAAAATGATTCTCCAGCTGGAGAGAGAGATGTTTACACTAAAGTTGCTTACAGAAAATGTCATCTGAGAACTGGGGTCGTGTTCATTAGGCAACAAATGGAAGAACAGACTGCAACATGGGGAGGGACTACCGGGACTCTCGTTTTTCCAAAAGGTTTTGCTACAGTGTGCCCCACTGAACACATCCCTGGGTTGTTGTATGGAATCTGTTCTTTTTTTTTTCTTAAGTTGGGAGAGAAGGACTGGCAGCTTCACCTTTTTTTAATAAATGTATGTTTCCAGATAAAACCATTTATGGAGCAGAATTTATCATTGTATTTCTTTGTAAACATTTGTAGCCCCTAAAACTGAAGATTTCTTTAACAATAAAAATGTGATCCATTGTTGTTTTTTCAAACTTCATTATTATAATTTTTTTTAATAAGACAATCCTCTAAAATGTGTAATTGCTGTACAAGAAATGTACATTTTTGATGTGTACTCTTTTATTTTGAAGACTTGAAACTGTAGGAAAAATTATCATATTTGATGGTAGTCATTGGTGTGACTCAGGGTTGTCTGCATCACTGTACATCAGGAATATCCTTATTATAATGGGATTTGTTTATTTTTAAAAGACACTCTGGGCCCTGGTCCAAAGAAGTGCACTATAGAGAGAATAGGACCCTGGTCTAATGTAGTGTACTATATAGGGCCCTGGTCTAAAGTAGTGCACTATATAGGGAATAGGGCCCTGGTCTAATGTAGTGCACTATATAGGGAATAGGACCCTGGTCTAAAGTAGTGCACTATATAGGGAATAGGACCCTGGTCTAAAGTAGTGTACTATATAGGGCCCTGGTCTAAAGTAGTGTACTATATAGGACCCTGGTCTAAAGTAGTGCACTATGTAGGGAATAGGACCCTGGTCTAAAGAAGTGCACTATAAAGAGAATAGGGTGCCATTTGGCATAGTTTATATACAGTGGAAAGTATTCAGACCCCTTGACTTTCTCCACATTTTGTGACGTTACAGCCTTATTCTAAAATGGATGGGTTTTTTTTCCCCTCAATCTACACACTATCAAATAATGACAAGGCAAAAACTGTTTATTTTTTATTTAACTGAAATATCATATTTACGTAAGTATTCAGACCCTTTTACTCAGTACTTTGTTGGACGCTCAAGTACATTCAGAGACTAGTCCCGAAGCCACTCCTGTGTTGTGGGACCTTACATAGACAGGTGTGTGTGCCTTTCCAAATCATGTCCAATCAATTGAATTGACCACAGGTGGACTCCATGTTGTAGAAACATCTCAAGGATGATCAATAGAAACAGGATGCACCTGATCTCGAGTCTCATAACGAAGGGTCTGAATACTTATTTACATAACTTGTTGTTTTTTTATTTAAAAATAACTTGCAAACATTTCTAAAAACCTGTTTTTTAGTCTGTCATTATGTGGTATTGTTTGTAGGTTGATGAGGAAACAAATGTATTTAATCCATTTTAGAATAAGGCTGTAACTTAACAAAATGTGGAAAAAGTCCAGGACTCTGAATGCACTGTACATCACTAATGATTCAGATGCCTTATCTTTTCCAAACAACTGAAGTGCATTTTCCTCTGGATGTAGATGGGCTCTGGCTACGTCCCACATGACACCTTATCCCGTAGTGCACTAGTCCCATAGAGTTAGTATAAAGTAGTGCACTATGTAGGGAATAGGGTGCCTTTTGGGATGAACCCTCCGATAACTGGTTATTTTCTTGTTGTGGATTTTGTAATGCCTTGTTTTTAATGGATTGATATTGTCTCAGCTCTGTTCCTGGTGTGACCGTCGCTACTAAGCGACGTAAGAACGGCTAGCTCCAACCCATCGGTTCAGAATGTTACTGTACGGCTAGCTCCAACCCATCGGTTCAGAATGACTTCACCATACGGATAGCTCCAACCCATCGGTTCAGAATGTAACCGTACGGCTAGCTCCAACCCATCGGTTCAGAATGTAACCGTACGGCTAGCTCCAATCCATCGGTTCAGAATGTAACCGTAGGGCTAGCTCCAAGCCATCGGTTCAGAATGACTTCACCATACAGCTAGCTCTAACCCATCGGTTCAGAATGTAACCGTAGGACTAGCTCCAACCCATCGGTTCAGAATGTTACTGTACGGCTAGCTCCAACCCATCGGTTCAGAATGTTACTGTACGGCTAGCTCCAACCCATCGGTTCAGAATGTTACCGTAGGGCTAGCTCCAACGCATCGGTTCAGAATGTTACCGTAGGGCTAGCTCCAAGCCATCGGT
Organism: Oncorhynchus clarkii lewisi; assembly: GCF_045791955.1. Classification (NCBI taxonomy): domain Eukaryota; kingdom Metazoa; phylum Chordata; class Actinopteri; order Salmoniformes; family Salmonidae; genus Oncorhynchus; species Oncorhynchus clarkii. The sequence goes on from NC_092165.1 coordinate 60,564,381, forward strand.
TCAGAATGACGTCACCATACGGCTAGCTCCAACCCATTGGTTCAGAATATTACTGAACGGCTAGCTCCAACCCATCGGTTCAGAATGTTACCGTAAGGCTAGCTCCAAGCCATCGGTTCAGAATGACGTCACCATACGGCTAGCTCCAACCCATCGGTTCAGAATGTCACCGTGCGGCTAGCTCCAACCCATCGGTTCAGAAGGACGTCACCGTAGGGCTAGCTCCAACCCATCGGTTCAGAATGACGTCACCGTACGGCTAGCTCCAACCCATCGGTTCAGAAACGTCACCGTACGGCTAGCTCAAAGCCATCGGTTCAGAATGATGTCACCGTGCGGCTAGCTCCAACCCATCGGTTCAGAATGACGTCATCGTAGGGCTAGCTCCAAGCCATCGGTTCAGAATGACTTCACCATACAGCTAGCTCCAACCCATCGGTTCAGAATGTAACCGTACGGCTAGCTCCAACCCATCGGTTCAGAATGTTACCGTAGGGCTAGCTCCAACGCATCGGTTCAGAATGTTACCGTAGGGCTAGCTCCAAGCCATCGGTTCAGAATGACGTCACCGTACGGCTAGCTCCAACCCATCGGTTCAGAATGACGTCACCGTAGGGCTAGCTCCAACCCATCAGTTCAGAATGATGTCACCGTAGGGCTAGCTCCAACCCATCGGTTCAGAATGATGTCACCGTATGGCTAGCTCCAACCCATCGGTTCAGAATGACGTCACCGTAGGGCTAGCTCCAACCCATCGGTTCAGAATGACGTCACCGTACGGCTAGCTCCAGCCCTACGGTGACATCATTCTGAACCGATGGGTTATCTCCAACCCATCGGTCCAGAATGTTACCGTACGGCTAGCACCAACCCATCGGTTCAGAATGTTACCATACAGCTAGCTCCAACCCATCGGTTCAGAATGTTACCGTACGGCTAGCACCAACCCATCGGTTCAGAATGTTACCGTAGGACTAGCTCCAGCCCATCGGTTCAGAATGACGTCACCGTACGGCTAGCACCAACCCATCGGTTCAGAATGTTACCGTACGGATAGCACCAACCCATCGGTTCAGAATGACGTCACCCTTACGGCTAGCTCCAACCCATCGGTTCAGAATGACGTCACCCTTACGGCTAGCACCAACCCATCGGTTCAGAATGACGTCACCCTTACGGCTAGCTCCAACCCATCGGTTCAGAATGACGTCACCGTACGGCTAGCGCCAAACCATCGGTTCAGAATGACGTCACCGTAGGGCTAGCTCCAACCCATCGGTTCAGAAAGACGTCACCCTTACGGCTAGCTCCAACCCATCGGTTCAGAATGACGTCACCGTACGGCTAGCTCCAAGCCATCGGTTCAGAATGACGTCACCGTAGGGCTAGCTCCAACCCATCGGTTCAGAATGATGTCACCGTAGGGCTAGCTCCAACCCATTGGTTCAGAATGACGTCACCGTAGGGCTAGCTCCAACCCATCGGTTCAGAATGATGTCACCGTAGTGCTAGCTCCAACCCATCGGTTCAGAATGATGTCACCGTAGGGCTAGCTCCAAGCCATCGGTTCAGAATGACGTCACCCTTACGGCTAGCTCCAACCCATCGGTTCAGAATGTTACCATACAGCTAGCTCCAACCCATCGGTTCAGAATGTTACCATACGGCTAGCTCCAACCCATCGGTTTAGAATGACGTCACCGTATGGATGGTATTTAACCCATCGGTTCAGAATGTCACCGTACGGCTAGCTCCAACCCATCGGTTCAGAATTTTACCATACGGCTAGCTCCAACCCATCGGTTCAGAATGGCGTCACCGTAGGACAAACTCCAACCCATCTGTTCAGAATGACGTCACCGTACGGCTAGCTCCAACCCATCGGTTCAGAATGACGTCACCGTAGGGCTAGCTCCAACCCATCAGTTCAGAATGATGTCACCGTAGGGCTAGCTCCAACCCATCGGTTCAGAATGATGTCACCGTATGGCTAGCTCCAACCCATCGGTTCAGAATGACGTCACCGTAGGGCTAGCTCCAACCCATCGGTTCAGAATGACGTCACCGTACGGCTAGCTCCAGCCCTACGGTGACATCATTCTGAACCGATGGGTTATCTCCAACCCATCGGTTCAGAATGTTACCGTACGGCTAGCACCAACCCATCGGTTCAGAATTTTACCATACAGCTAGCTCCAACCCATTGGTTCAGAATGTTACCATACGGCTAGCTCCAACCCATCAGTTCAGAATGACGTCACCGTAGGACTAGCTCCAACCCATCTGTTCAGAATGACGTCACCGTACGGCTAGCTCCAACCCATCGGTTCAGAATGACGTCACAGTACGGCTAGCTCCAACCCATCGGTTCAGAATGACGTCACCGTAGGGCTAGCTCCAACCCATCGGTTCAGAATGACGTCACCGTAGGGCTAGCTCCAACCCATCGGTTCAGAATGTTACCGTAGGGCTAGCTCCAACCCATCGGTTCAGAATGTTACCGTAGGACTAGCTCCAGCCCATCGGTTCAGAATGACGTCACCGTACGGCTAGCACCAACCCATTGGTTCAGAATGTTACCGTACGGCTAGCACCAACCCATCGGTTCAGAATGACGTCACCCTTACGGCTAGCTCCAACCCATCGGTTCAGAATGACGTCACCCTTACGGCTAGCACCAACCCATCGGTTCAGAATGACGTCACCCTTACGGCTAGCTCCAACCCATCGGTTCAGAATGAAGTCACCGTACGGCTAGCTCCAAGCCATCGGTTCAGAATGACGTCACCGTAGGGCTAGCTCCAACCCATCGGTTCAGAATGACGTCACCCTTACGGCTAGCTCCAACCCATCGGTTCAGAATGACGTCACCGTACGGCTAGCTCCAAGCCATCGGTTCAGAATGACGTCACCGTAGGGCTAGCTCCAACCCATCGGTTCAGAATGATGTCACCGTAGGGCTAGCTCCAACCCATCGGTTCAGAATGATGTCACCGTAGGGCTAGCTCCAACCCATCGGTTCAGAATGATGTCACCGTAGGGCTAGCTCCAACCCATCGGTTCAGAATGATGTCACCGTAGGGCTAGCTCCAACCCATCGGTTCAGAATGACGTCACCGTACGGCTAGCTCCAAGCCATCGGTTCAGAATGACGTCACCGTACGGCTAGCTCCAACCCATCGGTTCAGAATGACGTCACCGTACGGCTAGCTCCAAGCCATCGGTTCAGAATGACGTCACCGTAGGGCTAGCTCCAACCCATCGGTTCAGAATGACGTCACCGTACGGCTAGCTCCAAGCCATCGGTTCAGAATGACGTCACCGTAGGGCTAGCTCCAACCCATCGGTTCAGAATGATGTCACCGTAGGGCTAGCTCCAACCCATCGGTTCAGAATGACGTCACCGTAGGGCTAGCTCCAACCCATCGGTTCAGAATGATGTCACCGTAGGGCTAGCTCCAACCCATCGGTTCAGAATGATGTCACCGTAGGGCTAGCTCCAACCCATCGGTTCAGAATGACGTCACCGTACGGCTAGCTCCAAGCCATCGGTTCAGAATGACGTCACCGTACGGCTAGCTCCAACCCATCGGTTCAGAATGACGTCACCGTACGGCTAGCTCCAAGCCATCGGTTCAGAATGACGTCACCGTAGGGCTAGCTCCAACCCATCGGTTCAGAATGACGTCACCCTTACGGCTAGCTCCAACCCATCGGTTCAGAATGACGTCACCGTACGGCTAGCTCCAACCCATCGGTTCAGAATGACGTCACCGTACGGCTAGCTCCAAGCCATCGGTTCAGAATGACGTCACCGTAGGGCTAGCTCCAACCCATCGGTTCAGAATGACGTCACCCTTACGGCTAGCTCCAACCCATCGGTTCAGAATGACGTCACCGTACGGCTAGCTCCAAGCCATCGGTTCAGAATGATGTCACCGTAGGGCTAGCTCCAACCCATCGGTTCAGAATGATGTCACCGTAGGGCTAGCTCCAACCCATCGGTTCAGAATGACGTCACCGTAGGGCTAGCTCCAACCCATCGGTTCAGAATGATGTCACCGTAGGGCTAGCTCCAACCCATCGGTTCAGAATGATGTCACCGTAGGGCTAGCTCCAACCCATCGGTTCAGAATGACGTCACCGTACGGCTAGCTCCAAGCCATCGGTTCAGAATGACGTCACCCTTACGGCTAGCTCCAACCCATCGGTTCAGAATGTTACCATACAGCTAGCTCCAACCCATCGGTTCAGAATGTTACCATACGGCTAGCTCCAACCCATCGGTTTAGAATGACGTCACCGTATGGATGGTATTTAACCTATCGGTTCAGAATGTCACCGTACGGCTAGCTCCAACCCATCGGTTCAGAATGACGTCACCGTAGGGCTAGCTCCAACCCATCGGTTCAGAATGACGTCACCGTACGGCTAGCTCCAACCCATCGGTTTAGAATGACGTCACCGTATGGATGGTATTTAACCCATCGGTTCAGAACGTCACCGTAGGGCTGGTATTTAACCCTTTGTGCAGGGCAGATCCAGGACAAACACAACATCTGCTGTGATAAAATAATAATATACGTTTCAAGCCTGTGAAGAGGGCCTAAAAATGTGACTTTTCCTTCAAAACCCCCAACTATGTAGCTACTCCTCAAACGATTCACACAAACCACTTATTGGCTGTTGTCATTTACTATTCTGTTCTTGTAATCATTGGCTTTTGGAAAAGCACCTATCAATAAATAATTTAATCCTAGTTTGGAGATGATCCTGGTTTCATAGTTGTTTGTAACACCCATACCGGCAGGTACATGTACTAAAACAGACCAATATCTATTTGTTTTTATTTTCTTCACAAGTCAATACCTGGGTCGTGCTCAGTAACGTTTTGTAACGGAAAACAACAATGAACATTTTCTTATTACACAATTGCAGCCTGCAGGTTGCAGTTCCTCCCCTTCCTGTTTCAGGCACGGCCCAGATGTACAGCAGGGACATTTTGACGTTCTCCTTCATTATTCACTGTATATACTGAAGCTCAGACAACAGAGACGTTTTTTTTTCTCCCATTTTTTAATAAAAAATGATGACGATGACTTGTTGTGAACGGTGACGTTACATTATACTGTAGTGGGGAAGACCACGAGGAAGAAACCACTTTGATGCTGCTGTGTGTTTGTGTCTGTGTCCGTCCCAAATGGCATCCCTACTCCCTATGGACCCTGGTCAAAAGTAGTGCACTGTAAAGGGAATAGGGGGCCATTTTGGACTCAGACCTGGGCTAGCGTGTTCATGGCTCTCTGGGAGATTGTTACAGGACAAACCTCTTTGGTCAGACCTTTTTATAGACATCCTGCTCGACACGTAACCATAACAACGACCTTACAGATTACATAAAACATGGAAACAACTAAAATGACCCCGCCGAAAAATAAGCTGTTTTATATTTTTGCGTATACAATAACTTTGATTAGATTATCCTTCAACTGTAGTAATATACACATGGATCGTTGTTTTTCCTCATCAAATTTAACACAATCTACACATTTTAACAGTCCACCAAGCCCACTGATATATTGTTTTTGCGAACATGAAAAAGCGTTCCCAACAATAACACAACCTCTACTGGTTAACGAGTACAAGCTGTTTGGGAAACTGTGGCTTTTCAGAAGGGAATACCACACAGCATAATCAAGGAGTTAACTTGCCTGAATACTCTAAAATATACTTCTATTTCTTAGGAAGATAACCTTGAAATGGTTATAGTCTAACTGACTCAACAACCAAAAACACATACTGTATTAGCTTTTCTTTGAATCAGAAAATCCAGTTATTTCTGTTTTGTTTATCAAAGTCCCTGGCTAACTCATTGATCCTGTGTTATAGTACACCCCTCTGGTTCTTTACCATGCAGTAGTACAGATAGACGCCTATGGTCGTTATCACAGTGGCATGACATTGACCATGGGAGTTGGTAAGACAGCACAAATGGATCTGGGACCAGCCTAGTAAGAAGGGGGGGGGGAGATATTTCTCAACCAGGTTTCCTAGATTAATGACCAGTACAGTACTTCTAGAACTCATTCTGATTCTGAATGTTCCACTGCTATACCATTCAATGTGAACCAACAACATTCCAGCTAGCACATTTGGTTCCTTGGAAGTTGTGGGAACCTACGTTTTTGATTTCCCATTGGTTCTGGGAACGTGTCCGTAAGTTTCATGACCTGTAAAACTGAAGTTTTTTTTAAACGTTCTGAGAACGGAAGTTACATTTTTGCCTGTTCTGGGAACGTACATTTTTATTGGGCGGGGAGGTTCTGAGAATGTTTAACTATGGTTCCAGGGAGGTTCTGAGAATGTTTAACTATGGTTCCAGGGAGGTTCTGAGAATGTTTTACTATGGTTCCAGGGAGGTTCTGAGAATGTTTAACTATGGTTCCAGGGAGGTTCTGAGAATGTTTAACTATGGTTCCAGGGAGGTTCTGAGAATGTTTTACTATGGTTCCAGGGAGGTTCTGGGAACATTTTACTATGGTTCCAGGCAGGTTCTGAGAACGTTTAACTATGGTTCCAGGGAGGTTCTGAGAACGTTTAACTATGGTTCCAGGGAGGTTCTGAGAACCTTTTACTACGGTTCCCTGAAAGTTTTCCTGGGAGGTTTTATTAACCTTATGAGAACGGAAATTATTGGTTATTTGACGGTAATTAAATAACGTTCTGACAACATGTTTCAATAAGACTTTTAATAATACTGCTAGCTTAGGTTAACTGTTTTTTTTTGTGGCACGGCATCAGTGAGATTTTAACCTATGATTTTCTATTGTCTATCCGTGGAATTAGTCCACTGCGCCACAAGGATGGCGCTAGAATGCCATGTTGTTTTTTTAACTCATACAAATCTGTTCCATTTTGTCTATTCAAACAGACCCCATTTCAAAACAAACAAGCACTCATTAATATCAGGTGTGGCCAATTAGTGGGCGCGGCCAACACACCTGAACACACAAGATAGAGGATAGAGAGAGTTTTGTTGATGCAGAGAACAGAATGTATAGGTTTTTAAAGAACATTATTATAATGTACTTTGAGTTTTTTATGCAAACGTTCTGAGAACGTCATTTTAAATAGGACCATAATGAAGTACTGAAATTCCCACAGAAGAACGTTGTTTCTTAACGTTCTCTGAATGTATTGAGAACATAACTTTAAATAGAACCACGAGGAAACCCGTAGAAAATGTTATGCTGGGCCTCGCAACTGGCTCAGTGGTTCGAGTCCAGGCTCTGGCGGCGCACAATTGTCGTCCGGGTTAGGGGAGGTTTGGCCGGCAGGGATGTTCTTGTCCCATCGCGCACTAGCGATTCCTGTGGCGGGCAGAGGCGCAATGCACGCTGACACGGTCGCCAGGTATACAGTGGTTCCTCAGGAATACAGTGTTTCCTCAGGTATACAGTGTTTCCTCAGGTATACAGTGTTTCCTCCGACACATTGGTGCGGCTGCCTTTCCGGGTTAAGCGAGCAGTGTGTCAAGAAGCAGTGCGGCTTGGCTAGGTTGTGTTTCGGAGGACACACGGCTCTCGACCTTCGCCTCTCCTGAGTCCGTACAGGAGTTGCAGCGATGGGACAAGATTGTAACAATTTGGATACCACGAAAAAGGGGTATAAAAAATAATGTTATGCTGATTTAATGACATTCCCACATAGGAAAATAGGGTTCTGGTTATGTGCTAGCTGGATATCCTGTATTATTCCCAGAACACTGTGGGAAGGTTTTATGCGAAATAACTAGGACAAGACAACGCTCTCACCAAGATCTAAGAAACATATGGTTCTCAGACCGTTATGTGCTAGCTGGGAATGGTCTCACTCTTCTTTCTGTACAATGGACTAACATCTATTCCCCCCAGCCCTCACTATCTACTAACATCTATTACCTCACTATCTACTAACATCTATTCCCCCCAGCCCTCACTATCTACTAACATCTATTACCTCACTATCTACTAACATCTATTACCTCACTATCTACTAACATCTATTACCTCACTATCTACTAACATATATTACCTCACTATCTACTAACATCTATTACCTCACTATCTACTAACATCTATTACCTCACTATCTACTAACATCTATTACCTCACTATCTACTAACATCTATTACCTCACTATCTACTACCATCTATTACCTCACATCTATTCCCCACAGCCCTCATTATCTACTAACATCTATTTCCTCACTATCTACTAACATCTATTACCTCACTATCTACTAACATCTATTACCTCACTATCTACTAACATCTATTCCACCCAGCCCTCACTATCTACTAACATCTATTACCTCACTATCTACTACCATCTATTACCTCACATCTATTCCCCACAGCCCTCATTATCTACTAACATCTATTACCTCACTATCTACTAACATCTATTACCTCACTATCTACTACCATCTATTACCTCACATCTATTCCCCCAGCCCTCACTATCTACTAACATCTATTACCTCACTATCTACTAACATCTATTCCCCCCAGCCCTCACTATCTACTAACATCTATTACCTCTATCTACTAACATCTATTACCTCACTATCTACTAACATCTATTACCTCACTATCTACTAACATCTATTACCTCACTATCTACTAACATCTATTACCTCACTATCTACTAACATCTATTCCCCCAGTCCTCACTATCTACTAACATCTATTACCTCACTATCTACTAACATCTATTACCTCACTATCTACTAACATCTATTACCTCACTATCTACTAACATCTATTACCTCACTATCTACTAACATCTATTCCCCCCAGCCCTCACTATCTACTAACATCTATTACCTCACTATCTACTAACATCTATTACCTCTATCTACTAACATCTATTACCTCACTATCTACTAACATCTATTACCTCACTATCTACTAACATCTATTACCTCACTATCTACTAACATCTATTACCTCACTATCTACTAACATCTATTCCCCCAGCCCTCACTATCTACTAACATCTATTACCTCACTATCTACTAACATCTATTACCTCACTATCTACTAACATCTATTCCCCCAGCCCTCACTATCTACTAACATCTATTACCTCACTATCTACTAACATCTATTACCTCACTATCTACTAACATCTATTACCTCACTATCTACTAACATCTATTCCCCCAGCCCTCACTATCTACTAACATCTATTACCTCACTATCTACTAACATCTATTACCTCACTATCTACTAACATCTATTCCCCCAGCCCTCATTATCCAGTTTAAAATATCATTTATTTACCAAACTGTTCAAGAAGCAGACTAGCATGAAGTGATAGAGACAAATATAATATAGTCAACTGCAGTGAAACTGTTTATAATGTTTTACATTTCTCTGTCTACCTCTAAGCCAGCCCGTCACAACCTACTCACCTAGCCAGTCGACAACATCCAACTCACCTAGCCAGTCGACAACATCCAACTCACCTAGCCAGCCCGTCACACCCTACTCACCTAGCCAGCCTGTCACAACCTACTCACCTAGCCAGCCCGTCACAACCTACTCACCTAGCCAGTCGACAACATCCAACTCACCTAGCCAGCCCGTCACAACCTACTCACCTAGCCAGTCGACAACATCCAACTCACCTAGCCAGCCCGTCACACCCTACTCACCTAGCCAGCCCGTCACAACCTACTCACCTAGCCAGCCCGTCACAACCTACTCACCTAGCCAGCCCGTCACACCCTACTCACCTAGCCAGCCCGTCACACCCTACTCACCTAGCCAGCCCATCACAACCTACTCACCTAGCCAGCCCGTCACAACCTACTCACCTAGCCAGCCCGTCACACCCTACTCACCTAGCCAGCCCGTCACACCCTACTCACCTAGCCAGCCCGTCACAACCTACTCACCTAGCAAAGCCCGTCACAACCTACTCACCTAGCCAGCCCGTCACAACCTACTCACCTAGCAAAGCCCGTCACAACCTACACACTGGTCCATGTCTACTAAACTATCCAGTGACTTACTCTTAATCTCATCCCCGGTAGTCAATTCTGTTCCAGGCTAAATGTGTGACCATAGAGACACCATAGGCTATATCGGCCCGATTCAGAGAACATGGACTTAAATCAGCATATTTTTTAGTGTTTTCTTTTAAAGTCAACTTATCTCAAGTCTGAATATAGGGTCCTATTTGAATCTGTGTGTATGACACTCAGTCTGCGTCCATGATGTCAAAAGGAGCACAGACAGCTGACCCCCCCCCCACACCTCCCCAAACCAAAACATGTATGAGGGGGTATGTTTTATAGACCATAGACAGTGGATGGTTACGTTCTGCCCAACACGTGGCATCATGATGCAGCAAGACGTGTGAGTGCTGTCGTAGCTATGTGAAACTGTAGTTGCATGACATGGGCTACGCAGTACCTATATTACAAAAAAAAAAAACAAGCAAAAATGCCAGGTCAAGGTCAAGCCCTAAACATGTGTGAAATGTCAAGAAATACAGTGCACTGAAGATAAGCTTGGAGGATCTAAAATGGTAGACACATGATTCACCAAGCTGACAGAAAATAGGTATATTTAAACAAAGACGTTGCCCGTGTCCTTAATGACATCCTATTCCCTACAGAGCACATTGGGCTCCTGAGTAGCACAGTGGTCTAAGTGCTAGAGGCGTCACTACAGTCCCTGGTTCGATTCCAGACTGTATCACAACCGGCCGCGAGTCCACTTAGGGCGGCGCACAATTGGCCCAGTGTCGTTAGGGTTTGGCCGGGGGGGGGTAGACAGTCATTGTTAAAAAATAATTTGTTCTTAACTGACTTGCCTAGTAAAATACAATGACTTTTAACCAGAGCACTATGGGCCCTGGTAAAAGAAACAGTAGTGGACTATATAAGGAAGAGGGAGCCATTTGGGGCAAAACCATTGGCTTTCAAACATAGAATAATTTCCTTAGAGAAGCAGCACTTAACCTGATAATCAATATACATGGACCGCCATTCTGTTTATAGGTCAGAGGTCAATTTGATTTAAACTTCTCCTCAATGGCATACTCAGGAAATCTTCCATTCATGAAATCCGAAGCATTGTCATTCCGGACAGATGACATTCTAAAGCGATGGTGATGATGATGACCTGTCGGTGCTGACGGCCGTCATGCTATCTCACGTAACACAATGAAATCAGCGGTTAACTGTAACTTACTGCACCTCCGCCCAGACAAACTGCTGATAGGAATTTGCATTGTGGAGTGCGATCTGTACTCCTCCTTTCCTGCTGTTCTGCGTGTATTTACAGATGTCTTTTCTTACAAACAGATAGAAAAGGTTGAATGTGGTTTGTGAAAGACAATGGATATGTGAAATACACATTATTTGAAGGCAACAGGCCAAGCAACCCAGTTCAAAGGGCAGATTATGCCACTACCTCTGGGACATTACAACTGTCCACGTTTAGATTTAAAATAGTGAACGCGTCGCTGGACTGTTCCGGCCAATACCATAGTAAAAGAGTGTCCAACGGGTGAGGATGCCTCCCTCCTCCTTCCTGCTTCTCCTCCCCCTCCTCTATCCATCATGCTACTGAAAAGATACCCAGCAGTCCCTGCTGTGCTCTGGCCAATCAGGTCGCCAGGTCAGTTCCTCTTCCTGGTGGGTTCCTGGTGGGTATCGCTCGTCTCTCCACGGGCCTGGGGGCCAGGGAATGCATGGTGGTACAGGTGCCTGTGACTGGCTGCAGCAGTATACAGCTTATATAGAGCCTGGAAAGGCGAATAGGAGAGGAGAGGGGAAAAGAGGAGAGAGAGAGAGAGAGGGGTCGTCACTATCTGGCAAAAAAAAAGAGGGGCGGAATTCTACATATTAATCATTGACAGGATGCTAAGGATAATTTGTTTCAAATGTGCAATATGGCGAAATACAGAAAGGGTACATCCTAGGTCAGATGTAGACTTATACAGAGCCTGAACAAAGAGCAAGAGGTTGCATTTGGGACTTTAACCATTATTGGAATGCTAAAGATAGATAGGAAAACATACAATAGTCCTACACTGACACAACTCCTCCCCCAGTGTACTTACCTCATTTGTGCTTCCCTGTTGCAAAACATATAGAGCAAAACAACAACAAAAACACAGTCTTAGACAAATAATAAAAATATCAAGTGTAAAATAAATATGAACGTGTTATCAATATTTGTTTCTTTCAGAAACTCTTCAGAAGGCTTTGATCATTTCCAGACGTTGTATTGTTCAACGCGGTCATCTGGGTGTATGTCGCCACCTAGTGGTTTGGATGCCCTATAAATACAAGTCTCTAGGTCAGGGGTCTTTTCTACCATGAGAGCTACTTTAAAGAAATTAACTGCTGATTTTTTTTATAGCTTTCAAATAGGAACATTCTCTTCTCCCTGCAACTCTTCCCCTGGTCCTTAGTGTACAAGAGGAAGTAGTTCACTATGTTTTCTGTCAATATACCTGGTCAAATAATGGTTCATAAACAACTCTAAGGGGGGCTCTATAAAATCTAAGATTTTTTCACCAAATTATGTATTCTTCTTAAAATTACAATAATTCATAGAGAAACAACAACATTGGATGTTCTGAGTCCATGTCCATGCTTAAATCACAACAGAATACCATTTTGGTCTGGAACAAAATTAACACATTGTGTAATTCCCCATCATTGTGCATCTAGCTCTTTAATTGCACATCTAACAGGTGAGGAATGTTCTGTCTAATGTGCCAGTCTAACAATGGTTCTGTAATGCTGCTGCTCATTCCGTGGCAAAGCTTGCAAACAGGTAAGGTTAGCCTACTTTATAGTTAACATTGACTAGAGAAAGTGTTGGGGGAAAGTATTTCTGTCAACCCACAAGACAGTTATCACATCAACTGACTACACACGGAGAGATCGACAAACGCACGCACCACACAGACAGACGGGCAATATTCCTGGAAATGAATTGGCAATTTAATTGTGTTAAGTTTGGCTTTTTAAGCTAACCAGGGGTGGGATAATGTTGATTAGATAGTAGCTGGGAGCTCGCAGAGTCTTAAACCTGTTAGTGACAGTTTGCAGTGGAACAAGTGAAAACTGAATGTACTTTCAGAATGATCTGAGTGGGCATTCTATGTTGGATGTCTAGTTTGTCTGTTTCTGTGTTTGGGCCTGATATGGTTCTCAATCAGAGGCAGGTGTTAGTCGTTGTCTCTGATTGGGAACCATATTTAGGTAGCCTGTTTTGTCATTGTGGCTTGTGGGTGATTGTCTATGTTAGTTGCTTGTGTCAGCACAGTTCTTATTATAGCTTCACGGTTGTTATTTGTTTATTGTTTTGGTATTCAGTGTTCAGCGCTTTCTTTAATTAAAATATCATCATGAACACATACCACGCTGCATTTTAGTCCTCCGATCCTTCCAACTACTCCTCCTCAGACGAGGAGGACAACGATCGTGACACAGAACTGTTTGGCGAGCTACTCATAGGTAGTCTGCGTGCTACTGGTAGCAGTCAACCTGTTGGAGACCCCTGGTCTAGGTAAAACTGGGGCATTCCTTTGCCCCGAGACGTTTCTGGGTTACCTGGGTTACCCTGTGGTCTAGGACTCTCCAAATCTTGAACCACTTTACCTGTATCTTGTCCCGATACCCCAGCAAAAATCCTCTTTTCAGTTATCTGCAAGTCCAGCCCTTATATTTACCCTCACAATGAAGTGTTTAAACAAAAAAAGGGCAAACAGTTGATTTCATGAGTTTTACTGACAAATGTCAATAACATAAGGTCTGCCAAAACAACAACCTGATAAAAAAATGAATTTACATGAACGCTGTAAGTACAGAAATTATTTGCTCAGTGAGAAATGAATATCCAACTAGTCAGTGACAGCTGGGTGGAGTTCGGAGTTTGCGACAGCAACAATGTAAGCTACAGTATTGTCCTGGGATGTCTATGTAGAAGAAACCCTTACAATATTATAGACACTATAATACTATGTCCTGGGATTTCCTATGTAGAAGAACCCCTTACAGTATTATAGACACTATAATACTATGTCCTGGGATTTCCTATGTAGAAGAACCCCTTACAGTATTATAGACACTATGTCCTGGGATTTCCTATGATCTTCTATGTAGAAGAACCCCTTACAGTATTATAGACGCTATTTCCTATGATCTTCTATGTAGAAGAACCCCTTACAGTATTATAGACACTATGTCCTGGGATTTCCTATGATCTTCTATGTAGAAGAACCCCTTACAGTATTATAGACACTATGTCCTGGGATTTCCTATGATCTTCTATGTAGAAGAAACCCTTACAGTATTATAGACGCTATTTCCTATGATCTTCTATGTAGAAGGAGCCCTTACCTTCAATTTTTTTAATTTAACGAGGCAAGTCAGTTAAGAACAAATTCTTATTTTCAATGACGGCCTAAGAACAGATTTTTACCTTGTAAGCTCGGGGATTTGAACTTGCTACCTTCCGGTTACTAGTCCAACGCTCTAACCACTAGGCTACCCTGCCGCCCCTAATCACTCTTGTGTAGCTTGTGAGTATCATAGAAATGTTATAATAATTTGTAGCTCTAACCAATTGGACTTTCCTGCAAAAAGACCCTCCCCCCGAGCCCTTTCCGGATACGCCCTTGTCACACAACCCTCTCTTGCTCAGCCACCATTAATCACACAGACTAATTGTTTTCTACGGATGCAGAAGAAATAGACAAATCCAATGGTATAAACCAATCACACAATGTTTACAAAGTGGTTAGGAGTCCAAAATGTGCCCGCCGTTATGGTGAGACTCATTGGGTTAAGGTACACATTTAAAAGATAACACCGTAGAGTATGTAACCGATGTGAAATGGCTAGCTAGTTAGCGGTGGTGCGCGCTAATAGCGTTTCAATCGGTGACATCACTCACTCTGAGACCTTGAAGTAGTTGTTCCCCTTGCCCTGCATGGGCCTCCGCTTTTGTGGAGCGATGGGTAACGATGCTTCGAGGGTGGCTGTTGTTGATGTGTGCAGAGGGTCCCTGGTTCGAGCCCAGGTAGGGGCGAGGAGAGGGGCGGAAGCTACACTGTTACAAGTGCATGGTCAGAAATAAAATACCGGATCGACTCAATTAGAGGTGAAGTAAGGTGACAATGTCCTAAAATGGACACCTTATCTATTTTGACACACTGAACTTTCCCCTTGGTAGAGTTCTAGGATCAGCTTCCTTTCCCCCAATTGTAACTTTATCCATTAGTGGGGAAAACTATAAACTGAACCCGGCACAGCCAGAAGAGGACTGGCCACCCCACATAGCCTGGTTCCTCTCTAGGTTTCTTCCTAGGTTTTTTTTTCCTTTCTAGGGAATTTTTCCTAGCCACCGTGCTTCTACACCTGCATTGCTTGCTGTTTGGTGTTTTAGGCTGGGTTTCTGTACAGCACTTTGAGATATCAGCTGATGTACGAAGGGCTATATAAATAAATTTGATTTGATTTGAACCAAGATCCGGGTCTAAGGCGCAACTTCACGCTACTCCTCTTGGCCATATATAAAGCAAGTTCTGGGACTTACCTGGTCCCAGAGGGCTCCAGCCACCTGGTCGATGACCTGACCCAGCTCTCGGTACTCCCCAGAGTAGCGTATGTAGGCCCAGGTACACAGGGTGATCAACGCCAGGCCCAGAATCATATTACACACGCTGGCGATGATGTCCACCCCCACGAAGCCCGTGATCCCCGCCGCCACGTACATGCTGAAGATGACCACGAACAGCGTGGCCGGGGTGCGGGCGGCGTGGAAGATGTTCTTGGAGTCGTTGTGCTTGATGTATTGGACGAACACCTCGTCCACCTGAAACAAGGTTGGTTATGTTTAGGTTTGCAAAAGTCAAGTAAATGTCCGGGTTTTTCAGAAATCCAGGAATCAGGAGGGAAAATCTGCAATCCTTCAACCAGGATTTCTGGAAAACCGGAATTCTGGCAAAGCAACACTAGTTATGGTGATTGGTTCCACTTCCCAACTAGCACATTTGGTTCCTTGGAAGTTGTGGGAATGTACGTTTTTGGTTTCTCATTGGTTCTGAGAACGAAAGACATTGCTTGACGGGTAAAAATGAACTTAAAAAAAAAAAAATCTGAGAACGGTAGTGAAAACTTCGCCTGTTCTGGGAACATACATTTTTAGGTTGCTGGGAGGTTCTGAGAATGTTTAACTATGGTTCCAGGGAGGTTCTGAGAACGTTTTACTATGGTTCCAGGGAGGTTCTGAGAACGTTTTACTATGGTTCCAGGGAGGTTCTGAGAACATTTTACTATGGTTCCAGGGAGGTTCTGAGAATGTTTTACTATGGTTCCAGGGAGGTTCTGAGAACGTTTTACTATGGTTCCAGGGAGGTTCCGAGAACATTTAACTATGGTTCCCTGAACGTTTTCCTGGGAGGTCTTATTAACGTTCTGAGAAGATAGGTAAATAATGTTCTGAGAACTTGTAATAACACTGCTAGTTATGGGTTATCTGGGTTAGGTTATCTGATTTAAACTCCAAGCACAGATAAAACATTAAAACGCGTTTCTTTTTTTATTGTGGCATGGCATCAGTGAGATTCAAGACTATGATCTTCTGTTCTCTATCCATGGAATGAGTCATCTGTGCCGCCAGGATGAAGATAGCTTGCAATGTTTTTTTTATTCATACAAATTTGAGTCTATTCAAACAGACCCCATTTCAAAGGAAAACAAGCACTCCTAAAGATGAGGTGTGGCCAACGCACTTGAACACGGTTAAAAAAAGATAGAGGATAGAGAGAGTTTTGTTGCTGCCTGAGAACAGAATATAACTGGGTATCTTACAACAAATATCCATCGGCTTTCACCAAACTCTAAGAAAAATATGGTTCTCAGAACGTTATGTGCTAGCTGGGTTGCCACTTGCCAAATATGTATTTAACGGGCGGGTTCAGGGCACAGATTAAGTCCTTAGTCTATGTTTATGTATTCAAGTGGATTGTTTGAAATGCTGAATGAAGCAGAGGTGACTCAAGACATACACTCTCGTGATGAGGTGCGAATGTTCCCATCGACTCCGTAAGGCCAGCAAGGCTAGTCGTTTCTTCTTTTTTTTTACTATTATTATTTTTATTTGTGCGTAACTGTTATGAAAGTTGTATTGTCCAATTTGTTTTGTACTTAAACGCCACTTTAAATGTGCACATGACACTGCAACAAAATGTCCCCATGGGGACAATAAAGTCAGTAAGTGAGGTAGCCTTACTTCTTCGAGACTTAAAATCGGTGTCGCCTGACCCTCGACCCAAGAGGGAATTTCCGTAATTGGGCTAACGGTTATGAAAGATATTGTTCACCCGAGTGGGGAGACCGCGGTGACGTACTTCACCCTCCAGCTGTAGCAGGTACCGTCGGCTGAACTCCTCCCCTCCCATCTTCTTCACCCCCCGAAACACCTGGAGGGCTTCCTCTCTGATGTCACTCTGTCTGGCCTGGAGCTCTGCCGGGGCCAGGAAGGGCCGGTCCCCACCACACACCTGGAGAGGGAGGGAGGGAGGGTTATTAGATACCTTCACCATAGTGTGATAATAGAGCAGTGGTTCTTAAACATCTCCTTGGGGGACACCCAGACTTTTCACAACATTGTTGTAGCCCTGAACTAGCTCACCTGGTTAACCTGGTCAAGGGCTTGATGATTAGTTGACAAGTTGAATCAGGTGCGCTAGCTCTGGAATAGATCAAATACATGGAACGGCTGGGTGTCCCCCCGAGGAGAGGTTTGAAAAACGCCTGAAAAAGAGTATTAACTCTCTAGGAGAACGACTATTGGCCAGGGGGGATGACTATTGGGGGGGGGGGGGCGCCGACTATTGGCCGGGACAACGACAGCGACTATTGGCTGGGGGGGACATTAGCCGGGGGGGGGGGTCAAAAACGTTTCTGGATCCGGGAGGGACAACAGAAGCTCTCAGGAAGGAAACAGCATTTGAATTGGAGGAAACAACCTTCTTACAGTACCTGCTCCATCTTCCTGTTGTACAGGTCCCTGGCTGCTGCCACTGCTGCCAGGTTGTTGGCCTCCGCTGTGGCCTGAGGAAAGACAACAAAACACATGTTATATCTTCGTTGGGAATATACAGTATATATGTGGCATAATGCATTGTAATGCGGTAAGCCTTGGCTTGTCTGAGCCGGAACAGCTCATAGGGGTCTATCTCCTGTTTCTGTAGTGTGAGGCAGGGGTCTATCTCCTGTTTCTGTACTGAGGCAGGGGTCTATCTCCTGTTTCTGTACTGAGGCAGGGGTCTATCTCCTGTTCCTGTACCGAGGCAGGGGTCTATCTCCTGTTTCTGTACTGAGGCAGGAGTCTATCTCCTGTTTCTGTACCGAGGCAGGGGTCTATCTCCTGTTTCTGTAGTGTGAGGCAGGGGTCTATCTCCTGTTTCTGTACTGAGGCAGGGGTCTATCTCCTGTTTCTGTACTGAGGCAGGGGTCTATCTCCTGTTTCTGTACTGAGGCAGGGGTCTATCTCCTGTTCCTGTACCGAGGCAGGGGTCTATCTCCTGTTTCTGTACTGAGGCAGGGGTCTATCTCCTGTTTCTGTACCGAGGCAGGGGTCTATCTCCTGTTTCTGTAGTGTGAGGCAGGGGTCTATCTCCTGTTTCTGTACTGAGGCAGGGGTCTATCTCCTGTTTCTGTACTGAGGCAGGGGTCTATCTGCTGTTTCTGTAGTGTGAGGCAGGGGTCTATCTCCTGTTTCTGTACTGAGGCAGGGGTCTATCTCCTGTTTCTGTACTGAGGCAGGGGTCTATCTCCTGTTTCTGTACTGAGGCAGGGGTCTATCTGCTGTTTCTGTAGTGTGAGGCAGGGGTCTATCTGCTGTTTCTGTACTGAGGCAGGGGTCTATCTCCTGTTTCTGTACTGAGGCAGGGGTCTATCTCCTGTTTCTGTACTGAGGCGGGGGTCTATCTGCTGTTTCTGTACTGAGGCAGGGGTCTATCTCCTGTTTCTGTACTGAGGCAGGGGTCTATCTCCTGTTTCTGTAGTGCGAGGCAGGGGTCTATCTGCTGTTTCTGTAGTGTGAGGCAGCTTGATGAGAACGGCTCATAGGGGGTCTACCTCCTGTTTCTGTAGTGTGAGGCAGCTTGATGAGAACAGCTCATAGGGGGTCTATCTCCTGTTTCTGTAGTGAGGCAGCTTGATGAGAACGGCTCATAGGAGCAAGGGTCTATCTCCTGTTTCTGTAGTGAGGCAGCATGATGAGAACAGCTCATAAGGGGGTCTATCTCCTGTTTCTGTAGTGAGGCAGCTTGATGAGAACAGCTCATAGGGGGTCTATCTCCTGTTTCTGTAGTGAGGCAGCTTGATGAGAACGGCTCATAGGGGGTCTATCTCCTGTTTCTGTAGTGAGGCAGCTTGATGAGAACGGCTCATAGGGGGTCTATCTCCTGTTTCTGTAGTGCGAGGCAGCATGATGTTCAAGTACCAGCAGCATACCACCCTGCATCCCACTGTTGGTTTGCCTCTGAAGCTAAGCAGGGTAGGTCCTGATTGGTCCCTGTATGAGACCAGATGCTACTGGAAGTGGTGTTGGAGGGCCAGTGGGATGCACTCTTCCCTCTGGTTTAAAACAAATATCCCTATGCCCCAGTGTAGTGATTGGGGACATTGCCCTGTGTAGGGTGCCATCTTTCAGCTAGGACATTAAACAGGTGTCCTGACTCTAACCTCGGTGTCCATGCCTAAATTCCCAATCTGGCCCTCATATCATCACAGTCACCTAATCATTCCAGTTGGCTCATTCATCTCCCCTATAACTATTCCCTAGGTCGTTGATGTAAATGAGAATGTGTTCTCAGTCAACTTACCGGGTAAAAAAAACACCAACTGGACATGACGCTAACCCTTTCCTTGTTCCACATTTTGTTGTGTTACAACTTGAATTCAAAATGGATTACATTCATTAAAAAAAAATACTTTACATTAGTATTCACACCCCTGCTGTCCTATATACATAGACTTGGAATCACTGGCCACTTTAATAATGGAACACTGGTCACTTTAATAATGGAACACTAGTCACTTTAATAATGGAACACTGGTCACTTTAATAATGGAACACTGGCCACTTTAATAATGGAACACTGGTCACTTTAATAATGGAACACTGGCCACTTTAATAATGGAACACTGGTCACTTTAATAATGGAACACTGGCCACTTTAATAATGGAACACTGGTCACTTTAATAATGGAACACTGGTCCCTTTAGTAATGGAACACTGGTCATTTTAATAATGGAACACTGGTCACTTTAATAATGGAACACTTGTCACTTTAATAATGGAACACTGGTCACTTTAATAATGTTTAAATTATGTTACATACTGCTTTCCTCATCTCATATGTATATACTGTATTCTATTCTACTGTATTTTAGTCAATGCCACTCCGACATTGCTCAATCTAATATTTATATATTTCTTAATTCCAATTATTTTACTTTTAGATTTGTGTGTATTGTTGTTAATCGTTTTTTGATACTACTGCACTGTTGGAGCTAGGAACACAAGCATTTCGCTACACCCGCAATAACATCTGCTAAATATGTGTGTGACCAATAAAATTTGATTTGATTTGGATTTGCTACATGTTAGAATCACCTTTGGTAGTGATTACAGCTGTGAGTCTTTCTGGGTAAGTCTCTAAGAGTGATAACAGCTGTGAGTCTTTCTGGGTGAGTCTCTAAGAGTGATTACAGCTGTGAGTCTTTCTGGGTAAGTCTCTAAGAGTGATTACAGCTGTGAGTCTTTCTGGGTTAGTCTCTAAGAGTGATTACAGCTGTGAGCCTTTCTGGGTAAGTCTCTAAGAGTGATTACAGATGTGAGTCTTTCTGGGTTAGTCTCTAAGAGTGATTACAGCTGTGAGTCTTTCTGGGTAAGTCTCTAAGAGTGATTACAGCTGTGAGTCTTTCTGGGTTAGTCTCTAAGAGTGATTACAGCTGTGAGTCTTTCTGGGTTAGTCTCTAAGAGTGATTACAGCTGTGAGTCTTTCTGGGTAAGTCTCTAAGAGTGATTACAGCTGTGAGTCTTTCTGGGTTAGTCTCTAAGAGTGATTACAGCTGTGAGTCTTTCTGGGTTAGTCTCTAAGAGTGATTACAGCTGTGAGTCTTTCTGGGTAAGTCTCTAAGAGTGATTACAGCTGTGAGTCTTTCTGGGTTAGTCTCTAAGAGTGATTACAGCTGTGAGTCTTTCTGGGTAAGTCTCTAAGAGTGATTACAGCTGTGAGTCTTTCTGGGTAAGTCTCTAAGAGTGATTACAGCTGTGAGTCTTTCTGGGTAAGTCTCTACGAGTGATTACAGCTGTGAGTCTTTCTGGGTAAGTCTCTAAGAGTGATTACAGCTGTGAGTCTTTCTGGGTAAGTCTCTAAGAGTTTTGCAGACCTGGATTGTACAATATTTGCACATTATAATTATTGTAATTCGTCAAGCTCTGTCAAGTTGGTTGTTGATCATTGCTAGACAGCCATTTTCAAGACATGCCACAAAGTTTCAAGCCGATTTAAGTCAACTGTAACTAGGACACTCATGAACATTCAATGTCGTCTTGGTAAGCAACTCAAGTGTATATTTCGCCTTGTGTCCACACAACTACTGAACCACACAACTACTGACCATAACAATTGAACAAACCACTGACCACAATCCCTGACCACTACTACACAACTACTGAACCACACAACTACTAACCATAACTATTGAACAAACCACTGACCACAATCCCTGACCACAACTACTGAACCACATAACTACTGACCACAACCACACAACTACTGACCACAACCACACAACTACTGACCACAACCACACAACTACTGACCACAACCACACAACTACTGACCACAACCACACAACTACTGACCACAACCACACAACTACTGACCACAACCACACAACTACTGACCACAACCACACAACTACTGACCACAACCACACAACTACTGACCACAACCACACAACTACTGACCACAACCACACAACTACTGACCACATTCACACAACTACTGACCACAACCACACAACTACTGACCACAACCACACAACTACTGACCACAACCACACAACTATACCCACAACCACACAACTACTGACCACAACCACACAACTACTGACCACAACCACACAACTACTGACCACAACCACACAACTACTGACCACAACCACACAACTACTGACCACAACCACACAACTACTGACCACGACTACACAACTACTGACCACGACTACACAACTACTGACCATAACCACACAACTACTGACCACGACCACACAACTACTGACCACAACCACACAACTACTGACCACAACTCCTGACCACCTTTGGTAGTGATTACAGCTGACCACAACCTGACCGCCTTATCTCAGTTCACTGGTCACGATGGCAACACCCACCCGTAGCACGCGCTCCAGCAGGTGTATCTCACTGATCATCCCTAAAGCCAACACCTCATTTGGCCGCCTTTCGTTCCAGTTCTCTGCTGCCTGTGACTGGAACGAATTGCAAAAATCGCTGAAGTTGGAGACTTTTATCTCCCTCACCAACTTCAAACATCTGCTATCTGAGCAGCTAACCGATCGCTGCAGCTGTACATAGTCTATCGGTAAATAGCCCACCCAATTTACCTACCTCATCCCCATACTGTTTATATTTATTTACTTTTCTGCTCTTTTGCACACCAGTATCTCTACCTGTACATGACCATCTGATCATTTATCACTCCAGTGTTAATCTGCAAAATTGTAATTATTCGCCTACCTCCTCATGCCTTTTGCACACAATGTATATACCTCTCTTTTTTTTCTACTGTGTTATTGACTTGTTAATTGTTTACTCCATGTGTAACTCTGTGTTGTCTGTTCACACTGCTATGCTTTATCTTGGCCAGGTCGCAGTTGTAAATGAGAACTTGTTCTCAACTAGCCTACCTGGTTAAATAAAGGTGAAATAAAAATAAAATAAATAAACAACCACAAATCTACTGACCACAACCACACAACTACTGACCATAATCACACAACTACTGACCATAACTACTGACCACAACCACACAACTATCAACCACAACCACACACTAATGACCACAACCACACAACTAGTGACCACAACCACACAATTACTTAACCCAGCTACTGACCACAACTACTGACAACAACCACACAACTCCTGACCACAACCACACAACTACTGACCACAGCTACTGACCACAACCACACAACTACCAACCACATAACTACTGACCACAACCACACAACTACTGTCCACAACTACTGACCATAACCACACGACTACTGTCCACAACTATTGACCACAATCACACAACTACCAACCACAGCTACTGACCACAACCACACAACTACCAACAACAAATACTGACCACAACCACAAATACTGACCACAACCACAAATACTGACCACAACCACACAACTAGTGACCACAATTACTGACCACAATCAAATAAAATACTGACCACAACCACACAACCGCTGACCATAACTACTTGCCACAACCACACAACTACTGACCACAACCACATAACTACTGACCACAACCACACAACTACTGACCACAACCACACAACTACTGACCACAACCACACAACTACTGACCACAACCACACAACTACTGACCACAACCACACACCTACTGACCACAACCACACAAATACTGACCACAACTACACAACTACTGACCACAACTACTGACCACAACTACTGATCACAACCACACAACTACTGACCACAACTACTGACCACAACCACACAGCCACTGACCACAACCACACAACTACTGACCACAACCACACAACTACTGACCACAACCACACAACTACTGACCACAACCACACAACTACTGACCACAACCACACAACTACTGACCAAAACTACTGACCACAACCACACAACTACTGACCACAACCACACAACTACTGACCAAAACTACTGACCACAACCATACAACTACTGACCACAACCACACAACCACTAACCACAACCACACAACTACTGACCAAAACTACTGACCACAACCATACAACTACTGACCACAACCACACAACCACTAACCACAACCACACAACTACTGACCACAACCACACAACTACTGACCACAACCATACAACGACTGACCACAACCACACAACTACTGACCACAACCACACAACTACTGACCAAAACTACTGACCACAACCATACAACTACTGACCACAACCACGCAACTACTGACCACAACCACACAACTACTGACCACAACCACACAACTACTGACCACAACCATAAAACGACTGACCACAACCACACAACTACTGACCACAACCACACAACTACTGACCACAACCATACAACTACTGACCACAACCACACAACTACTGACCACAACCACACAACTACTGACCAAAACTACTGACCACAACCATACAACTACTGACCACAACCACACAAATACTGACCACAACCATACAACTACTGACCAAAACTACTGACCACAACCACACAACTACCGACCACCACTACCGGTCAAAACTACTGACAATAACTGCACAACTACGAGTGCCAAGCAGAGACGCATTGTGCCCCATTTTTTGTCTTTAATATGACTCAGTATTTAGTATGATTTGGCCGGGGACTGTACTCCGAACTTTCCAATCTCAGGGCAGACGTTCTAGCCACAAGGCCACCTTTAGGCATAACACTATAAGCTATAAGACAAGGAGGTAATTGTGTACCTGCAGCATGGACTTAGGGTGTGGCAGCTCCTCACCCTGGTAGATTTTGATGTATGCCTGAAAGAAAAAAGATAATATCACCAAACACCTACATTACCAGTTAAAAGT
This sequence comes from Oncorhynchus clarkii lewisi, assembly GCF_045791955.1. Lineage (NCBI taxonomy): Eukaryota > Metazoa > Chordata > Actinopteri > Salmoniformes > Salmonidae > Oncorhynchus > Oncorhynchus clarkii. The sequence continues at coordinate 60,589,313 of NC_092165.1, forward strand.
TTCATTTTTAAAAAAACATTCCAGGGTTTTTCTATATTTGTACTATTTTCTACATTGTAGAATAATAGTGAAGACATCAAAACTACGAAATAACACACATGGAATCATGTAGTAACAGCTCAAATAATAACAGCAGTAAGAACAGCTCAAATAAGCAAAGAAAAACGACAGTTCATCATTACTTTAAGACATGAAGGTCAGTTAATCCGGAACATTTCAAGAACTTTGAACATTTCTTCAAGTGCAGTCGCAAAAACCATCAAGCACTATGATGAAATTGTCTCTCATGAGGACCGCCACAGGAAAGGAAGACCCAGAGTTACCTCTGCTGCAGAGGATAAGTTCATTAGAGTTAATGCACCTCAGATTGCAGCCGAAATAAATGCTTCACAGAGTTCAAGTAACAGACACATCTCAACATCAACTGTTCAGAGGAGACTGCGGGAATCAGGCTTTCATGGTCAAATTGCTGCAAAGAAACCACTACTAAAGGACACCAAAAAGAAGAAGAGACTTGCTTGGGCCAAGAAACATAAGCAATGGACCGGTGGAAATCTGTCCTTTGGTCGGATGAGTCCAAATTTGAGATTTTTGGTTCCAACCGGCATGTTTTTGTGAGACAGAGTAGGTGAACGGATGATCTCAGCATGTGTGGTTCCCACCGTGAAGCATGGAGGAGGAGGTGTTATGGTGTGGGGTGCTTTGCTGGTGACAGTCTGTGACTTATTTACAATTCAAGGGACACTTAACCAGTATGGCTACCACAGCATTCTGCAGCAATACACCATCCCATCTGGTTTGCGTTTAGTGGGACGATCATTTGTTTTTCAACAGGACAATGACCCAAAACACACCTCCAGGCTGTGAAGGGACTATTTGGGATGAGTTGGCCTGCTGAGTGAAGGAAAAGCAGCCAACAAGTGCTCAGCATATGTGGGAAATCCTTCAAGACTGTTGGAAAAGCATTTTTATTTTACCAGGTAAGTTCTCATTTACAGCAACAACCTGGGGTATAGTTACAGGGGATGAATGAGTCAATTGTAAGCTGGGGATGATTAGGTGGCCACAATGGTACAGTATGAAAACCAGATTGTGAATTTAGCCAGGACACTGGGGTTATTAACACCCCTATGAAAGACAGCACCCTACACAGGGCAATGTCCCCAAACACTACCCTGGGATATTTTTTATTTTTGGTCCAAGGAAAGAGTGCCTCCTACTGGCCCTCCAACACCACTTCCAGCAGCATCTGGTTTCCCATCCAGGGACTGACCAGGACCAACCCTGCTTAGCTTCAGAAGCAAGCCAGCAGTGGGATGCAGGATATAATGCTGCTGACCAATTAAATAACTATGAAATTCCAAGCATTCCAAGTGAAGCTGGTTGAGAGAATGCCAAGAGGGTGCAAAGCTGTCATCAAGGCAAAGGGTGGCTATTTTGAAGAATCTCAAATATTAACTATATTTGGATTTGTTTAACACTTTTGTTTGGTTACTATATGATTCCATGTGTGTTATTTCATAGTTTTGATGGCTCCACTATTATTCTACAATGTAGAAAATAGTAAAAAAAAAGAAAACTTGAATGAGTAGATGTATCCAAACTTTTGACAGGTACTATACATTTGAATGTTTCTTAATAAAACATACTTCATCATATAGATGTAGGTACATACAGTATCATATTGATACATACAGTATCATATAGATACATACAGTATTATATAGATACATACAGTATTATATAGATACATACAGTATCATATAGATACATACAGTATCATATAGATGTAGATACATACAGTATCATATAGATGTAGAAACATACAGTATCATATAGATATAGATACATACTGTATCATATAGATATAGATACATACTGTATCATATAGATATAGATACATACTGTATCATATAGATATAGATACATACTGTATCATATAGATATAGATACATACTGTATCATATAGATATAGATACATACAGTATCATATAGATATAGAAACATACAGTATCATATAGATATAGAAACATACAGTATCATATAGATATAGATACATACAGTATCATATAGATATAGATACATACTGTATCATATAGATATAGAAACATACTGTATCATATAGATATAGAAACATACAGTATCATATAGAAACATACTGTATCATATAGATATAGATACATACGGTATCATATAGAAACATACTGTATCATATAGATATAGATACATACTGTATCATATAGATATAGATACATACTGTATCATATAGATATAGATACATACTGTATCATATAGATATAGATACATACTGTATCATACAGATATAGATACATACTGTATCATACAGATATAGATACATACTGTATCATATAGATATAGATACATACTGTATCATATAGATATAGATACATACTGTATCATACAGATATAGATACATACTGTATCATATAGATATAGATACATACTGTATCATATAGATATAGATACATACTGTATCATATAGATATAGATACATACTGTATCATACAGATATAGATACATACAGTATCATATAGATATAGATACATACTGTATCATACAGATATAGATACATACTGTATCATATAGATATAGATACATACAGTATCATATAGATATAGATACATACTGTATCATATAGATATAGATACATACAGTATCATATAGATATAGATACATACTGTATCATATAGATATAGATACATACTGTATCATATAGATATAGATACATACTGTATCATATAGATATAGATACATACTGTATCATATAGATATAGATACATACTGTATCATATAGATATAGATACATACTGTATCATATAGATATAGATACATACTGTATCATATAGATATAGATACATACTGTATCATATAGATATAGATACATACTGTATCATATAGATATAGATACATACTGTATCATATAGATATAGATACATACTGTATCATATAGATATAGATACATACTGTATCATATAGATATAGATACATACTGTATCATATAGATATAGATACATACAGTATCATATAGATATAGAAACATACAGTATCATATAGATATAGAAACATACAGTATCATATAGATATAGATACATACAGTATCATATAGATATAGATACATACTGTATCATATAGATATAGAAACATACTGTATCATATAGATATAGAAACATACAGTATCATATAGAAACATACTGTATCATATAGATATAGATACATACGGTATCATATAGAAACATACTGTATCATATAGATATAGATACATACTGTATCATATAGATATAGATACATACTGTATCATATAGATATAGATACATACTGTATCATATAGATATAGATACATACTGTATCATACAGATATAGATACATACTGTATCATACAGATATAGATACATACTGTATCATATAGATATAGATACATACTGTATCATATAGATATAGATACATACTGTATCATACAGATATAGATACATACTGTATCATATAGATATAGATACATACTGTATCATATAGATATAGATACATACTGTATCATATAGATATAGATACATACTGTATCATACAGATATAGATACATACAGTATCATATAGATATAGATACATACTGTATCATACAGATATAGATACATACTGTATCATATAGATATAGATACATACAGTATCATATAGATATAGATACATACTGTATCATATAGATATAGATACATACAGTATCATATAGATATAGATACATACTGTATCATATAGATATAGATACATACTGTATCATATAGATATAGATACATACTGTATCATATAGATATAGATACATACTGTATCATATAGATATAGATACATACTGTATCATATAGATATAGATACATACTGTATCATATAGATATAGATACATACTGTATCATATAGATATAGATACATACTGTATCATATAGATATAGATACATACTGTATCATATAGATGTAGAAACATACAGTATCATATAGATATAGATACATACTGTATCATATAGATATAGATACATACTGTATCATATAGATATAGATACATACTGTATCATATAGATGTAGAAACATACAGTATCATATAGATATAGATACATACTGTATCATATAGATATAGATACATACTGTATCATATAGATATAGATACATACTGTATCATATAGATGTAGAAACATACAGTATCATATAGATATAGATACATACTGTATCATATAGATATAGATACATACTGTATCATATAGATGTAGATACATACTGTATCATATAGATATAGATACATACTGTATCATATAGATACATACAGTATCATCTCTTCAATTAAAATCTCTGTCTCTAACCTTGAAGTACTCCAGCAGGCCTCTGCAGGTGATGTTGCTGCCGTTGATCTCCTTGACATCCAGGTTCCTGGGACTCAGCAGCCACGGGACCAGCACCTGCAGGTTGTTGATGAACTCACGGTCGATCTCTGCACACGGGTTAGGGAGAAGATTGGAAAGGTCGTTATGTATAACAGTAGTGCTGATGACCCTGAGCTGGGCGATAACCAACGACCCTCTGCACACAGGTTAGGGAGAGGAATAGTCGGCCTATAGAAAAATAAACTACTAGTGTCCTTCTTGTCATGGTGTGACAATTTCATAATTCCTTGAACCTTCTCTATTATATGGAATTTGATCAGACAGTTACTGTATATTTTTTGTAGGAAACAAACTGTGCTGTGTGTGTATTAAGACCGGGTGATCGTGACGTAGTTTACCTTTGAGTCTGCCGTCGAAGTTGGGGTTGGTGGCCACTTTGAGTCCGGGGTGGGGCATCAGGAAGCAGGAGATGTTGGTGAAGCAGGAGTGGATGTGTTTACGAACGTTCTGCAGCTCCTCATGCTGATTCTCAGAGATCTAGAACACAGACACACACAACCACAGACACGTACGGCCACAGACCAACCACAGACAGACAACCACAGACACGCGCAGACGACCACAGACACGTACAACCACCGACCAACCACAGACAGACACCCATGGGCACACAGACAACCACAGACGCGTACAACCATAGACACGCGTGACCACAGACATGCACAGACATGACCACAGACACACATCAACCACAGACCAACCCCAGAAAGACACAGATACAACCACAGACACAGACGGACACAGACAAACACAGACAGAGACACAACCACAGAAAGACACAGATACAACCACAGACAGAGACACAACCACAGACCAACCCCAGAAAGACACAGATACAACCACAGACAGAGACACAACCACAGACCAACCCCAGAAAGACACAGATACAACCACAGACAGAGACACAACCACAGACCAACCCCAGAAAGACACAGATACAACCACAGACAGAGACACAACCGCAGACAGAGACACAACCGCAGACAGAGACACAACCACAGACACAGACACAACCACAGACAGAGACACAACCACAGTTGGTAACAGTGTTGTTACTACTGATGCCGAGGCTGTGAGATCCATTCCTGCAGGGGATCACAGGGATCTGTATGTTTCTTCGGATGAAAACATCTGCTTATATTATTCTTATTATTATTGTTATTATTATTATTATTATTATTACAGCTTACATAATTATGTAGAATAAATAGCATCCCTTTCAGTTTCAATGAATGACAAACTGTTAATATAACTGTTGTTGTTGTTGTTGTTTTTATCTTTAGATGCTCCACGAAAAATAATCTGTGACCTCTGACCTTGAGCCTCTTCTCCAGGAACTTCATGCCTCCTTCCTGTCCATAGCCAAACTCGTAAGGGAAACTCCAATCCCGGACTAGGAATATCATGGACTGAAACGACACACAGGTTCACTAAGTTACCACGCAGTAGGAAGTAAACAGCATGAGCTGATGTACAGTACCTCTAAAAATGTATGTAGAGGTGCGCTGACTAACATAGAGTAAAGTGTTTCAAAATAAACAAGGCAAGTTTGTGACAGCAAGATGCTACTGTAACGGAGGTGAAACTGCTAGCTTAGTTAGCGGTGGTGCAGCGCTAAATAGCGTTTCAATCGGTGACGTCACTCGCTCTGAGACCTTGAAGTAGTGGTTCCCCTTTGCTCTGCGAGGGCCGCGGCTTTTGTGGAGCGATGGGTAACAATGCTTCGAGGGGTGACTGTTGTTGATGTGTGCAGAGGGTCCCTGGTTCGCGCCCGGGTATGGGCGAGGGGACGGACGTAAAGTTATACTGTTACACAAACCAAAGTAGAGAGGATGTACAGTTCCTTCAGAATGTGTTCACACCCCTTGACTTAAAAAAATATATTTTTAAAAGATTAAATTGAGATTGTGTCACTGTCCTGAGAAGAAAAAAAAGGCTGCAACACAACAAAATATGGAATAAGTCAAAGGGGTCTGAATACTTTCTGAAGGCTCTGTAAATAGTTCCTGCTCTGGTAAACTGAATTATTTTTTAAATAATTTGTTTTTGTTTAAGTAGGCAAGTCAATTAAGAATGACAGCCTAGGAACAGTGGGTTAACTGCCTTGTTCAGGGGAACAGTGGGTTAGCTGCCTTGTTCAGGGGAACAGTGGGTTAGCTGCCTTGTTCAGGGGAACAGTGGGTTAACTGCCTTGTTCAGGGGAACAGTGGGTTAGCTGCCGTGTTCAGGGGAACAGTGGGTTAGCTGCCGTGTTCAGGGGAACAGTGGGTTAGCTGCCGTGTTCAGGGGAACAGTGGGGTCAACTGCCTTGTTCAGGGAAACAGTGGGTTAGCTGCCTTGTTCAGGGGAACAGTGGGTTAGCTGCCTTGTTCAGGGGAACTGTGGGTTAGCTGCCGTGTTCAGGGGAACAGTGGGTTAGCTGCCGTGTTCAGGGGAACAGTGGGTTAGCTGCCGTGTTCAGGGGAACAGTGGGTTAGCTGCCTTGTTCAGGGGAACAGTGGGTTAGCTGCCGTGTTCAGGGGAACAGTGGGATAACTGCCTTGTTCAGGGGAACAGTGGGTTAGCTGCCGTGTTCAGGGGAACAGTGGGTTTAACTGCCTTGTTCAGGGGAACAGTGGGTTAGCTGCCGTGTTCAGGGGAACAGTGGGTTAGCTGCCTTGTTCAGGGGAACAGTGGGTTAGCTGCCGTGTTCAGGGGAACAGTGGGTTAGCTGCCTTGTTCAGGGGAACAGTGGGATAACTGCCTTGTTCAGGGGAACAGTGGGTTAGCTGCCTTGTTCAGGGGAACAGTGGGTTAACTGCCTTGTTCAGGGGAACAGTGGGTTAGCTGCCTTGTTCAGGGGAACAGTGGGTTAGCTGCCGTGTTCAGGGGAACAGTGGGATAACTGCCTTGTTCAGGGGAACAGTGGGTTAGCTGCCGTGTTCAGGGGAACAGTGGGTTAACTGCCTTGTTCAGGGGAACAGTGGGTTAGCTGCCGTGTTCAGGGGAACAGTGGGTTAGCTGCCTTGTTCAGGGGAACAGTGGGTTAGCTGCCTTGTTCAGGGAACAGTGGGTTAGCTGCCGTGTTCAGGGGAACAGTGGGTTAGCTGCCTTGTTCAGGGGAACAGTGGGTTAGCTGCCGTGTTCAGGGGAACAGTGGGTTAGCTGCCGTGTTCAGGGGAATAGTGGGTTAACTGCCTTGTTCAGGGGAACAGTGGGTTAGCTGCCTTGTTCAGGGGAACAGTGGGTTAGCTGCCTTGTTCAGGGGAACAGTGGGTTAGCTGCCGTGTTCAGGGGAACAGTGGGTTAGCTGCCTTGTTCAGGGGAACAGTGGGTTAGCTGCCGTGTTCAGGGGAACAGTGGGTTAGCTGCCGTGTTCAGGGGAACAGTGGGTTAACTGCCTTGTTCAGGGGAACAGTGGGGTCAACTGCCTTGTTCAGGGGAACAGTGGGTTAACTGCCTTGTTCAGGGGAACAGTGGGTTAACTGCCTTGTTCAGGGGAACAGTGGGGTCAACTGCCTTGTTCAGGGGAACAGTGGGTTAGCTGCCTTGTTCAGGGGAACAGTGGGTTAGCTGCCTTGTTCAGGGGAACAGTGGGTTAGCTGCCTTGTTCAGGGGAACAGTGGGTTAGCTGCCTTGTTCAGGGGAACAGTGGGTTAGCTGCCTTGTTCAGGGGAACAGTGGGTTAGCTGCCTTGTTCAGGGAACAGTGGGTTAGCTGCCTTGTTCAGGGGAACAGTGGGTTAGCTGCCTTGTTCAGGGGAACATTGGGTTTGCTGCCTTGTTCAGGGGAACAGTGGGTTAGCTGCCTTGTTCAGGGGAACAGTGGGTTAGCTGCCTTTTTCAGGGGAACAGTGGGTTAGCTGCCTTGTTCAGGGGAACAGTGGGTTAGCTGCCTTGTTCAGGGAACAGTGGGTTAGCTGCCTTGTTCAGGGGAACAGTGGGTTAGCTGCCTTGTTCAGGGGAACAGTGGGTTAGCTGCCTTGTTCAGGGGAACAGTGGGTCAGGGGCAGAACAACAGGTTTTTCACCTTGTCGGCTCAGGGATTCGATCTAGCAGCCTTTCGGTTACTGGCCCAACGCTCTAACTACTCGTCTACCTGCCGCCCCAATTAGCCTTGTTAAACCAGCCTTATTGCGTAAGCTCATAATTCTGTTTCACAGCATGCAGTCTGGTTCATAGAGGTAGATAGAGGGCATTTATTTGTATCTGTATGATAATGGCTTCTGTGACAGGATGGGCAGCGCCATTAGGGGAATTCTCAATTTTAAAGTAGTCAATTTCTTCTTCTACTACTTGTATGAGTCGGTAAACAAACTGAAAAGGTGCATACTGCCCCCTGGAGGGTGTTGTCTGAACAGGTATAAAGACAAGGTTGGTGATTTACTTCATCCTGCTGTTATGGAATGTTTGCGCAGGAGTTACATTCATTGGCTGATCCCTCCTGATGCGATTCTTTCTTAATCCATAGGAAGTCCCACTCAGTTGATTACTTCAAGTCTTCAATGGCGCTGCCCGTGCAAAAACAGGCGTTTGGGTCACTAGAGATGTCTATCAAAGTCTATGGTCTGGTTGCGCAAGGCCAGAACGGAAGAACAGGAAGGGAAATGTCCTACCTGGAATGGCTTGAGGAATGTCTCCTCCATGGCCAGTCTACCATACTCAGTGAAGAGCTACAAACAGGAGAAGACAACATCGATCACAATCAGGAATTTTAAAGTAAAGTGAATTTATTGAACATGTTAGGAGAAACAGTTCCTTTCTGTGGGGTGGGGTGGGGGTCATCCTCTATCTGAACGTCTCCACAGTAAAAGACCTCAGTGATACCGTAGGTGATGTAATCAATCCGTCTACTGTACCTGCAAGTGTTGAAGATCATCCTCCTGGACATTCTGGGAGATGTTGTACACCTGGGAAATATAACATAATATATAATAATAATAATAATAATATAACATACAAGTGTTTGAAAGTTATTACATTTTCTACATTAAAAAAATGTCTTATTTTTTGGGGGGGCTAACAAAGGTAATCCTGGATAGCAGAGAAGATCTACCCTCGTCAAGGTCTCTAAGAAATGTCATTATTTATGTTCATCTTACCCTCGTCAAGGTCTCTAAGAAATGTCATTATTTATGTTCATCTTACCCTCGTCAAGGTCTATCAAGAGCTATTGTACCTGCATGGAGCTGATCATGGTGCTTAGTGCGAACACGGTGGCTGAATCCCTCAACGTCGACTGGCTGTCAAACGTGCCCTGAGTATCCATCAGTAGAACAGCCACCTGAGGGACGAGACAGGAGAACGTTAAGTCTTCACTGAACACCGGTTGGTGTCCTTGAATTCATAAGGGATATTCTTTAAGTATCAATTGGTGTGTACGGGTAACCGCCAAAATGAAGAACACCGAACACACACACACACACACACACACACACACACACACACACACACATACACACACACATACACACACATACACACACACACATACACACACACACACACACACATACACACACACACACACACACATAAAGTGGCTTAATAGGGTGATGGGCCACCACGAGTCCCAAGAACCGCTTCAATGCGCCTTGGTATAGATTCTACAAGTGTCTGGAACTCTATAGGAAGGATGCGACACCAATCCTTCCACGAAAACTGAAATATGGTACACGTATTTTTTCATGCTCCTCAAACCATTCAGTAACCACTGGTGGCCATGAGGATGGGGGGCGTTTATCATCCTGAAAGAGACCACTCCCATCTGGATAGAAATGATTTCCCATTGGTTGAAGGGGATCACTCAGAATGGCTGTGCAGTCCTTTTTTATTGGTGTTTACCTTTGTCCTCTAAGGCGCTGAGTGGACCTTGAACCATGCCAGGAAAATGCAAACCCCCCCGGCACCATAACAGAGCCACCAGAACCCTCATTTACTCAGGCGTTTCCTTTACTTTGGCAGTTACCTCTACATGTCAATAGAACCGTCTGTATGATACATTAACATGATGAAAAAACACCTGTAAAGACAAAAATCACAGATTGGACCTTTAACTGTAGTCATCATACAGAATCTACCCATAGGGCCCTGGTCTAAAGTAGTGCACTACGCTCTGGTCTAAAGTAGTGCACTATATAGGGAATAGGGCTCTGGTCTAAAGTAGTGCACTATGTAGGGAATAGGGCCCTGGTCTAAAGTAGTGCACTACGCTCTGGTCTAAAGTAGTGCACTATATAGGGAATAGGGCTCTGGTCTAAAGTAGTGCACTATGTAGGGAATAGGGCCCTGGTCTAAAGTAGTGCACTATGTAGGGAATAGGGCCCTGGTCTAAAGTAGTGCACTACATAGGGAATAGGGCTCTGGTCTAAAGTAGTGTACTATGTAGGGAATAGGGCTCTGGTCTAAAGTAGTGTACTATATAGGGAATAGGGCTCTGGTCTAAAGTAGTGTACTATGTAGGGAATAGGGCACTGGTCTAAAGTAGTGCACTACATAGGGAATAGGGCTCTGGTCTAAAGAGTGCACTATATAGGGAATAGGGCTCTGGTCAAAAGTAGTGCACTATATAGGGAATAGGGCTCTGGTCTAAAGGAGTGCACTATATAGGGAATATGGCTCTGGTCTAAAGTAGTGCACTAAATAGGGAATAGAGCCCTGGTCTAAAGTAGTGAACTATATAGGGAATAGGGCTCTGGTCTAAAGTAGTGCACTACGCTCTGGTCTAAAATAGTGCACTACAGTGCCTTGCGAAAGTATTCGGCCCCCTTGAACTTTGCGACCTTTTGCCACATTTCAGGCTTCAAACATAAAGATATAAAACTGTATTTTTTTTGTGAAGAATCAGCAACAAGTGGGACACAATCATGAAGTGGAACGACATTTATTGGATATTTCAAACTTTTTTAACAAATCAAAAACTGAAAAATTGGGCGTGCAAAATTATTCAGCCCCTTTACTTTCAGTGCAGCAAACTCTCTCCAGAAGTTCAGTGAGGATCTCTGAATGATCCAATGTTGACCTAAATGACTAATGATGATAAATACAATCCACCTGTGTGTAATCAAGTCTCCGTATAAATGCACCTGCACTGTGATAGTCTCAGAGGTCCGTTAAAAGCGCAGAGAGCATCATGAAGAACAAGGAACACACCAGGCAGGTCCGAGATACTGTTGTGAAGAAGTTTAAAGCCGGATTTGGATACAAAAAGATTTCCCAAGCTTTAAACATCCCAAGGAGCACTGTGCAAGCGATAATATTGAAATGGAAGGAGTATCAGACCACTGCAAATCTACCAAGACCTGGCCATCCCTCTAAACTTTCAGCTCATACAAGGAGAAGACTGATCAGAGATGCAGCCAAGAGGCCCATGATCACTCTGGATGAACTGCAGAGATCTACAGCTGAGGTGGGAGACTCTGTCCATAGGACAACAATCAGTCGTATATTGCACAAATCTGGCCTTTATGGAAGAGTGGCAAGAAGAAAGCCATTTCTTAAAGATATCCATAAAAAGTGTCGTTTAAAGTTTGCCACAAGCCACCTGGGAGACACACCAAACATGTGGAAGAAGGTGCTCTGATCAGATGAAACCAAAATTGAACTTTTTGGCAACAATGCAAAACGTTATGTTTGGCGTAAAAGCAACAAAGCTGAACACACCATCCCCACTGTCAAACATGGTGGTGGCAGCATCATGGTTTGGGCCTGCTTTTCTTCAGCAGGGACAGGGAAGATGGTTAAAATTGATGGGAAGATGGATGGAGCCAAATACAGGACCATTCTGGAAGAAAACCTGATGGAGTCTGTAAAAGACCTGAGACTGGGACGGAGATTTGTCTTCCAACAAGATAATGATCCAAAACATAAAGCAAAATCTACAATGGAATGGTTCAAAAATAAACATATCCAGGTGTTAGAATGGCCAAGTCAAAGTCCAGACCTGAATCCAATCGAGAATCTGTGAAAAGAACTGAAAACTGCTGTTCACAAATGCTCTCCATCCAACCTCACTGAGCTCGAGCTGTTTTGCAATGAGGAATGGGAAAAAATTTCACTCTCTCGATGTGCAAAACTGATAGAGACATACCCCAAGCGACTTACAGCTGTAATCGCAGCAAAAGGTGGCGCTACACAGTATTAACTTAAGGGGGCTGAATAATTTTGCACGCCCAATTTTTCAGTTTTTGATTTGTTAAAAAAGTTTGAAATATCCAATAAATGTCGTTCCACTTCATGATTGTGTCCCACTTGTTGTTGATTCTTCACAAAAAAATACAGTTTTATATCTTTATGTTTGAAGCCTGAAATGTGGCAAAAGGTCGCAAAGTTCAAGGGGGCCGAATACTTTCGCAAGGCACTGTATGTAGGGAATAGGGCTCTGATCTAAAGTAGTGCACTATATAGGGAATAGGGCTCTGATCTAAAGTAGTGCACTATGTAGGGAATAGGGCTCTGGTCTAAAGTAGTGCACTACGCTCTGGTCTAAAATAGTGCACTATGTAGGGAATAGGGCTCTGATCTAAAGTAGTGCACTATATAGGGAATAGGGCTCCGATCTAAAGTAGTGCACTGTGTAGGGAATAGGGCTCCAATCTAAAGTAGTGCACTATGCAGGGAATAGGGCTCTGGTCTAAAGTAGTGCACTACGCTCTGGTCTAAAATAGTGCACTATGTAGGGAATAGGGCTCTGATCTAAAGTAGTGCACTATATAGGGAATAGGGCTCCGATCTAAAGTAGTGCACTATGTAGGGAATAGGGCTCCGATCTAATGTAGTGAACTACATAGGGAATAGGGCTTTGGTCTAAAGTAGTGCACTATATAGGGAATAGGGCTCCGATTTAAAGTAGTGCACTACGTAGGGAATAGGACTCCGATCTAAAGTAGTGCACTACATAGGGAATAGGGCTCCGATTTAAAGTAGTGCACTACGTAGGGAATAGGGCTCCGATCTAAAGTAGTGCACTATGTAGGGAATAGGGCTCTGGTCTAAAGTACTGCACTACATAGGGAATAGGGCTCCGATCTAAAGTAGTGCACTATGTAGGGAATAGGGCTCTGGTCTAATGTAGTGCACTACATAGGGAATAGGGCTCTGGTCTAATGTAGTGCACTACATAGGGAGTAGGGCCCTGGTCTAAAGTAGTGCACTACATAGGGAATAGGGCTCTGGTCTAATGTAGTGCACTACATAGGGAATAAGGCTCTTGTATAAAGTAGTGACCTATATAGGGAATAGGGCTCTGGTCTAAAGTAGTGCACTATATAGGAAATAGGGCTCTGGTCTAAAGTAGTGCACTACGCTCTGGTCTAATGTAGTGCACTATATAGGTTATAGGGCTCTGGTCTAAAGTAGTGCACTACATAGGGAATAGGGCTCTGGTCTAATTTAGTGCACTACATAGGGAATAGGGCTCTGGTCTAATGTAGTGCACTACATAGGGAATAGGGCTCTGGTCTAATGTAGTGCACTACATAGGGAGTAGGGCCCTGGTCTAAAGTAGTGCACTACATAGGGAATAGGGCTCTGGTCTAATGTAGTGCACTACATAGGGAATAAGGCTCTGGTCTAAAGTAGTGACCTATATAGGGAATAGGGCTCTGGTCTAAAGTAGTGCACTATATAGGAAATAGGGCTCTGGTCTAAAGTAGTGCACTACGCTGTGGTCTAATGTAGTGCACTATATAGGTTATAGGGCTCTGGTCTAAAGTAGTGCACTACGCTCTGGTCTAAAGCAGTGCACTATATAGGAAATAGGGCTCTGGTCTAATGTAGTGCACTATATAGGGAATAGGGCTCTGGTCTAAAGTAGTGCACAATATAGGGAATAGGGTTCTGGTCTATAGTAGTGCACTACATCGGGAATAAGGCCCTGGTCTAAAGTAGTGCACTATATAGGGAATAGGGCTCTGGTCAAAAGTAGGGCACGGTGTAGAGAATAGGGTGCCATTTGGTACAAAACCAAACAGTGACAACAGGTCAGGCTCTGGTACCTTGCGTCCATCTGGCTTGTCCACCAGAAAGACTTCGCTCCAGATCTGAATCCCTGTGGTCTCTCTCTCAGATCCACCCCTCCAGGAGAACCCAGTCAGAGGCTCCTCTGCCTCCCCCAGCCACTCTTCAGATGCCTGGGGAGTATGGACACAGATATAGACCAGCATGAGTCAATACATAGATAATGATATAGACCAGCATGAGTCAATACATAGATACAGGCCAGCCAATGATATAGACCAGCATGAGACAATACAGGCCAGCCAATGATATTTAATTTATTTATTTTTAATTTGACCTTTATTTAACTAGGCAAGTCAGTTAAGAACAAATTCTTATTTTCAATGACAGCCTAGGAACAGTGTTCAGGGGCAGAACAACAGATTTTTACCTTGTAAGCTCGGGGATTTGAACTTGCAACCTTTCGGTTACTAGTCCAACGCTCTAACCACTAGGCTACCGTGTCGCCCCAATATAGACCAGCATGAGACAATACATAGATACAGGCCAGCCAATGATATATATACACAAATGAGTGAATTCAGAGACTAAAAGCAGGGAAAGACAGCACAGTTAAATGCTTCTGGGAATGCACCAATACTCCCTAACCTAAATCCCACATCATCCGATAATCTTAATCATCACATTATGTCACTGCAGGACGCTGATGGAAAGTTTACAGCATGTGGCTTTCATGCTGAGAGTTGGGTCCTAACCAGGTCAAAGGGACACGAACCCATGCCAGTCCCAAAAGCCAAGTATGACTGCTGGATCAAAGGGACACGAACCCATGCCAGTCCCAAAAGCCAAGTATGACTGCTGGATCAAAGGGACACGAACCCATGCCAGTCCCAAAAGCCAAGTATGACTGCTGGATCAAAGGGACACGAACACATGCCAGTCCCAAAAGCCAAGTATGACAGCTGGATCAAAGGGACTCGAACCCATGACAGTCCCAAAAGCCAAGTATGACTGCTGGATCAAAGGGACTCGAACCCATGACAGTCCCAAAAGCCAAGTATGACTGCTGGATCAAAGGGACTCGAACCCATGCCAGTCCCAAAAGCCAAGTATGACTGCTGGATCAAAGAGACACGAACCCATGCCAGTCATGACATCACTGTGTTCTCTGAACATTAACACTTCCTGTATCTCCAGCACTGGGTCTGGAGCTGAGAACCACTATCTCACAAATACATGTGACCCTCCCAAACGTTTAAGCCAGCTGCACCACCCAAAAAGCTGCCTGCTACTCTCCGTTTATCATATATGCATAGTCACTTTAACGAAACATTCATGTACATACTACCTCAATTGGGCCGACCAACCAGTGCTCCCGCACATTGGCTAACAGGGCTATCTGCATTGTGTCCCACCACCCGCCAACCCCTCTTTTACACTTCTGCTACTCTCTGTTCATCATAAATGCATGGTCACTTTAACCATATCTACATGTACATACTACCTCAATCAGCCTGACTAACCGGTGTCTGGATATAGCCTCCCTACTGTATATAGCCTCTCTACTGTATATAGCCTCTTTACTGTATATAGCCTCTCTACTGTATATAGCCTCTCTACTGTATATAGCCTCTCTACTGTATATAGCCTCTCTACTGTATATAGCCTCCCTACTGTATATAGCCTCGCTACTGTATATAGCCTCGCTACTGTATATAGCCTCTCTACTGTATATAGCCTCTCTACTGTATATAGCCTCTCTACTGTATATAGCTTCTCTACTGTATATAGCCTCTCTACTGTATATAGCCACTCTACTGTATATAGCCTCTCTACTGTATATAGCCTGTCTACTGTATATAGTCTCTCTACTGTATATAGCCTCTCTACTGTATAGAGCCTCTCTACTGTATATAGTCTCTCTACTGTATATAGTATCTCTACTGTATATAGTCTCTCTACTGTATATAGTCTCTCTACTGTATATGGCCCTCTACTGTATATAGCCTCTCTACTGTATATAGCCTCTCTACTGTATATAGCCTCTCTACTGTATATAGTCTCTCTACTGTATCTACTGTATATAGTCTCTCTACTGTATATAGCCTCTCTACTGTATAGAGCCTCTCTACTGTATATAGTCTCTCTACTGTATATAGTCTCTCTACTGTATATAGCCTCTCTACTGTATATAGTCTCTCTACTGTATATAGTCTCTCTACTGTATATAGTCTCTCTACTGTATATAGCCTCTCTACTGTATATAGTCTCTCTACTGTATATAGTCTCTCTACTGTATAGAGCCTCTCTACTGTATATAGTCTCTCTATTGTATATAGTCTCTCTACTGTATATAGTCTCTCTACTGTATATAGTCTCTCTACTGTATATAGCCTCTCTACTGTATATAGTCTCTCTACTGTATATAGTCTCTCTACTGTATATAGCCTCTCTACTGTATATAGCCTCTCTACTGTATGTAGCCTCTCTACTGTATATAACCTCTCTACTGTATATAGCCTGTCTTTTTACTGTTGTTTTATTTCTTTACCTATTAACTACCTATTGTTCACCTAATACCTTTTTGGCACTGTTGGTTAGAGCCTGTTGTATTCAGCATTTCACTGTGAGGTCTACTACACCTGTTGTATTCAGCATTTCACTGTGAGGTCTACTACACCTGTTGTATTCAGCATTTCACTGTAAGGTCTACTACACCTGTTGTATTCAGCATTTCACTGTAAGGTCTACTACACCTGTTGTATTCAGCATTTCACTGTGAGGTCTACTACACCTGTTGTATTCAACATTTCACTGTAAGGTCTACTACACCTGTTGTATTCAGTATTTCACTGTAAGGTCTACTACACCTGTTGTATTCAGCATTTCACTGTAAGGTCTACTACACCTGTTGTATTCAGCATTTCACTGTAAGGTCTACTACACCTGTTGTATTCAGCATTTCACTGTAAGGTCTACTACACCTGTTGTATTCAGCATTTTACTGTAAGGTCTACTACACCTGTTGTATTCAGCATTTCACTGTGAGGTCTACTACACCTGTTGTATTCAGCATTTCACTGTAAGGTCTACTACACCTGTTGTATTCAGCATTTCACTGTGAGGTCTACTACACCTGTTGTATTCAGCATTTCACTGTAATGTCTACTACACCTGTTGTATTCAGCATTTCACTGTGAGGTCTACTACACCTGTTGTATTCAGCATTTCACTGTAAGGTCTACTACACCTGTTGTATTCAGCATTTCACTGTGAGGTCTACTACACCTGTTGTATTCAGCATTTCACTGTAAGGTCTACTACACCTGTTGTATTCAGCGCACGTGACAAATAAACTTTGAGTTGATTTGATCATTTGGCGGCGTGGGTGGAGACATTTCAACCTGGAGTGAGGTTACCAATCCCCATCATTTACACAAGCATGACCTTTGAACTCACCTGGCTGTACATGTAACGCAGCATGAAGTCCATGAGGAAGGACTTGCCCTTGCGGAACGCCCCAGCCACAGATATGGCCACCACTTCCCTGTTCTGGACCTCTTCGGCCAATAGGATGCGGCTCAGCGCCGCCTCGTCCAACTCGAAGGTGTGGTCGTCCTTGACAACCAGCACCTGGATGGGCCGCGCACTTCCATCAGGCTCCTCCTCCTCCGAGCTCCAGTCATAGGTGGCTTTGTCTGTGAAGGACCCTGTCACATGATGGGGGATGTCACATGATGTGGGATGTCACATGATGGGGGAGGGAATGTAAAAATGAAAGAATATTGCACATCCTATGTTTGTAACGTTCCCAAGTGCAGCTGAAATGGCTGTCTATTCCCTGTATAATGAACAACTCTTGACCAGAGCCCGACTGTATGTGGTGCCATTTAGGATGCTCTGGTCAGCTGTTGTGCCCTGTCACACCCTGATCTGCTTCACCTGTCTTCGTGATTGTCTCCACCCCCATCCAGGTGTAGCCCATCTTCCACATTATCCCCTGTGTATTTATACCTGTGTTCTCTGTTTGTCTGTTGCCAGTTCTTCTTGTTTGTCAAGTCAACACGCGGTTTTTGTCTCAACGCCTGCTGTTCCCGAGTCTCGCTTTTTCCTCGCCCTCATGGTTTTGAGCCTTGCCTGTCCTGTCTCTGAGCCAGCTTGCCTGACCACTCTGCCTGTCCTGTCTCTGAGCCAGCTTGCCTGACCACTCTGCCTGTCCTGTCTCTGAGCCGGCTTGCCTGACCACTCTGCCTGCCTGCCCTGTCTCTGAGCCCGCTTGCCTGACCACTCTGCCTGTCCTGTCTCTGAGCCGGCTTGCCTGACCACTCTGCCTGCCCTGTCTCTGAGCCCGCTTGCCTGACCACTCTGCCTGTCCTGTCTCTGAGCCGGCTTGCCTGACCACTCTGCCTGCCCTGTCTCTGAGCCCGCTTGCCTGACCACTCTGCCTGTCCTGTCTCTGAGCCCGCTTGCCTGACCACTCTGCCTGTCCTGTCACTGAGCCCGCTTGCCTGACCACTCTGCCTGCCCCTGAGCCTGCCTGCCGTCCTGATCCTTTCCCCCACTACTCTAGTTATCGACCCCTACCTGCCTTGACCTGTTGCCATAATAAACATTGTTACTCTGACACAGACTGCATCTGGGTCTCACCTTCAAAACCTGATAGTGCCCTGCAGGAAAAAGGATGCCATTTCTGACACAACTGCACACTCTATAATACCCTCAGTTATCGATTGACCAATCAACATTAGGCACCCCGATGCCTTCCTGTGAGGTACAGGGGAAATGGGGAAACACTTTATATCCTATAAACAGAGAAAGAAGAAGCTGCAAAGAGGTAGCCATCAAAAGCGAACAAAATTGATCAATTTTATACTTTACAGACATAGTCTAATCAACCCAAACAATACACCATTCACAGTATACTGTGTGCGAATGTAATTCAAATACGGAAATGACCCCTTTTAGTAATGACAGGCCGTGTTAGAGGCTTGTTAATACCATAATAGCTGTCTATCCGGTGTGGTTAACACATCGATATCATCTCAGCCCATATAGTTTGTTTCCCAAAAGGCACCCTCTTCCTTACCATCGTACACTACATTTGACCAGAGCCCCATGTGCCTTGGTCACAAGTAGTGTACTACAGAGGGAATATAGTGCTATTTGGGATGTAACCCTTGCGCATTTGGACTGAGAGAGAGAGAGAGAGAGAGAGAGAGAGAGAGAGAGAGAGAGAGAGAGAGAGAGAGAGAGAGAGAGAGAGAGAGAGAGAGAGAGAGAGAGAGAGAGAGAGAGAGAGAGAGAGAGAGAGAGAGAGAGAGAGAGAGAGAGAGAGAGAGAGAGAGAGAGAGAGAGAGAGAGAGAGAGAGAAAAGCTTTCCTTTCCGGGAAGGCAGTGACTCAGTCTGCCTACAATCTGCCTGCGTCTCCAATATGCCTGCCTCTCCACAGACTCCAATCTGCCTGCCTCTCCACAGTCTCCAATCTGCCTGCCTCTCCACAGTCTCCAATCTGCCTGCCTCTCCACAGTCTCCAATCTGCCTGCCTCTCCACAGTCTCTAGAGACCCGCTTCTCCACAGTCTCCAATCTGCCTGTCTCTCCACAGTCTCCAATCTGCCTGCCTCTCCACAGTCTCCAATCTGCCTGCCTCTCCACAGACTCCAATCTGCCTGTCTCTCCACAGTCTCCAATCTGCCTGCCTCTCCAAAGTCTCCAATCTGCCTGCCTCTCCACAGTCTCCAATCTGCCTGTCTCTCCACAGTCTCCAATCTGCCTGCCTCTCCACAGTCTCCAATCTGCCTGTCTCTCCACAGTCTCCAATCTGCCTGCCTCTCCACAGTCTCCAATCTGCCTGCCTCTCCACAGTCTCCAATCTGCCTGCCTCTCCACAGTCTCCAGAGGCCTGGTGGTTATGTAGGCTGCAAATTCCTAGCTAGTCTAGTGTACTAACAGGGAGAAGACTGAGGGACATAGAGTCACGGTACGGTGTTGGTGGCTGTCCATCGGTGTGTGTGGTTAACAATAGCCAATATTTCATCATGTTCCTTCCTCGAAGTAATGTCTTGGGTTAGCCTGAACAGGTTAGCTGGCTGCTAACACAGAGAAGTGTTGATAGACAGAACTCTCTCTCTCTCTGACAACAATCTAAGGATATCATCAACCACAACCACTCCAAGCTCTAATTCTGCATTTGTAAGATCAGATGACGTAAGAGATGAGAGATTTGTATGACATAACAAACATAGCAAAGTGTGTCCCAAATAGCACCCTATTCCCTATGAAGTGCACCACGTTACATACTAGCCCTGTTGGACCCTGGTCACAGGTAGTGCACTACATAGGGAATAGGGTGTAATTTGGGACAGTTACCAAATCACATTAAACCAAAACTGACTAATACTGTAGGTGGGAAGGGACTGTTTTGGAGCATTAAAATGAATGAAGGGTTCAGAATACAGCTAATAATTTAAACAGTCCTATCCTCCGATGTTTCTCAGGTCTGGACTAGACTGGGGCATGTATTTATTCTCACTAACAAAAGGCCATAGCAACAATGCCTGTCAGAAATTAACAGACAAACTTGTTCTCTCCACATAAATGTTATTTTTTAAATTTATTTTATTTTACCTTTATTTAGCTAGTCAAGTCAGTTAAGAATAAATTCTTATTTTACAATGACGACCTCCCCCCGACCAAATCCTAACCCGGACGACGCCTGGGCCAACTGGAGCACCGTCCTATAGGACTCACGGCCGGTTGTGATACAGCCTGGAATCAAACCAGGGTCTGTAGTGACGCCTCGAGCACTGAGATGCAGTGTCTTAGACCGCTGTGATACAGCCTGGAATCAAACCAGGGTCCGTAGTGACGCCTCGAGCACTGAGATGCAGTGTCTTAGACCGCTGTGATACAGCCTGGAATCAAACCAGGGTCTGTAGTGACACCTCGAGCACTGAGATGCAGTGCCTTAGATTGCTGTGATACAGCCTGGAATCAAACCAGGGTCTGTAGTGACGCCTCGAGCACTGAGATGCAGTGCCTTAGACTGCTGTGATACAGCCTGGAATCAAACCAGGGTCTGTAGTGACGCCTCGAGCACTGAGATGCAGTGCCTTAGACCGCTGTGATACAGCCTGGAATCAAACCAGGGTCTGTAGTGACGCCTCGAGCACTGAGATGCAGTGCCTTAGACCGCTGTGATACAGCCTGGAATCAAACCAGGGTCTGTAGTGACGCCTCGAGCACTGAGATGCAGTGCCTTAGACCGCTGTGATACAGCCTGGAATCAAACCAGGGTCTGTAGTGACGCCTCGAGCACTGAGATGCAGTGCCTTAGACCACTGTGATACAGCCTGGAATCAAACCAGGGTCTGTAGTGACGCCTCGAACACTGAGATGCAGTGCCTTAGACCGCTGTGATACAGCCTGGAATCAAACCAGGGTCTGTAGTGACGCCTCGAGCACTGAGATGCAGTGCCTTAGACCGCTGTGATACAGCCTGGAATCAAACCAGGGTCTGTAGTGACGCCTCGAGCACTGAGATGCAGTGCCTTAGACCGCTGTGATACAGCCTGGAATCAAACCAGGGTCTGTAGTGACGCCTCGAGCACTGAGATGCAGTGCCTTAGACCGCTGCGCCACTCTGGAACCCAATGCTACAAACCCAAATAGCTATTCCCTATGTGGTCCATTACTTTCGACCAGGGCCCACAGGGAAATAGGTTGCCATTTGGGCCCTTATCCACAGTCAAAAGAAGTGCACTACATAGGGAACAGGGTGTCATTTGGGCCCTCTACGGTAAATGTAACTGGGTCCATGCTCATGGTTCCTCTTGTTTCAGCGCAGCCTCTGACATCAGTCGAGCCAGAGTCTAGATCTACTCTACGGTAAATGTAACTCGGTCCATGCTCTTGTTTCAGCGCAGCTTCAGACATCAGTCGAGCCAGAGTCTAGGTCTACTCTACGGTAAATGTAACTGGGTCCATGCTCATGGTTACTCAGTTCTCTCGGATAATAAGCAATAGCATTTCATACCACCCTACGGTTTCCAACCCAGTCTTCTTAGCTATCATAATATGCTACATTATGCCTGGGCAGCTCTTAGTCTGTCTAATGACGATGGTTATAACAAGCTCGTTTGTACTATGTGATAACAGACCCAAATGATGTGGCACAATTGGTGTTTATCAAACAGATATGAGAAAAACATCAATAGAAAAAAACCAAAGATATACATGTCGATGGCTGTGAGTGAAATGTAACGGTAAGGACGATGTCATCTGTTTGCTTCAGGTTCACCCGTACCCCCTATCGCCTGTAGCATCGCCTTGACAGGTATTTCATTATCCAATACTGGTTCATTCTAGAGTTGTGTTTGTACTGCTGTCGTTCGTTATTCTATGCCGGAATAATTCCAAAGGGTGCGTGGATCGGGATGCTTAGACAGACACTGCACTGGCCTGTAGAGTGAATATAGTAGACGCTTGGCTTGGGTTTATATTAGTTTATCAGTGGGACTTGGTTGGGTCTGGTCCAGGCCAGCGTTTCCGCTGTGTTTGAGAATTGAATAGATATATAATAACGATTTGTTCTGACAACAACATGCAAACATGGCAACGACTGCTACATCACGATTCCTACACAAACCCCTTCAGCTGCATTGCTGAGCCTCTCCGTAGCCTAGTGAACCCCTCATTATGCGGTCTGCAGATGACCAATTTAGTAGTCTTCATAATTATGAACCACTCACCCCAGCTGTCTCTGTCTTTACGGTTTCTCGCCATGGTGTTCCTTGCTGTTGACTGTATGTGCAATCCTAAACGGCTGTCATGTAGACACCGGACCAATGGATGAGCCTATTCAATCCGACACCGAGGGAGAAGGCTCATAAAAGGGAGGATGCTGAAGCTGACGGGAGTTGGGTGTGCAGTATCTGTATCCTCCGCCAGTAGGTGCTGTGTGGGGGGTGCGCGGGGGGCGTTATAAAGATACTGCTAACTAAAAAAAACATTTTTTTTTTAAACAATATACACTACCGGTCAAAAGTATTAGAACACCTGCTCATTCAAAGGTTTTTCTTTATTTGTACTATTTTCTACATTGTAGAATAATAGTGAAGACATCAAAACTATGAAATAACACATATGGAATCATGTAGTAACCAAAAAAGTGTTAAACATATAAAAAATATATTTCATATTTGAGATTCTTGATATAGTCACCCTTTGCCTTGATGACAGCTTTGCACACTCTTGGCATTCTCTCAACCAGCTTCACGAGGTAGTCACATGGAATGCATTTCAATTAACAGGTGTGCCTTGTTAAAAGTTAATTTGTGGAATTTCTTTCCTTAATACGTTTGAGCCAATCAGTTGTGTTGTGACAAGGTTAGGGGTGGTATACAGGAGATAGCCCTATTTGGTAACAGACCAAGTCAATATTATGGCAAGAACAGCTCATATAAACAAAGAGAAATGACAGTCCATCATTGCTTTAACACACGAAGGTCAGTCAATACGGAACATTTCAGGAACTTTGAACATTTCTTCAAGTTCAGTCGAATAAACCATCAAGTGCTGTGATGATACTGGCTCTCATGAGAATCGCCACAGGAAAGGAAGACCCAGAGTTACCTCTGCTGTAGAGGATAAGTTCATTAGAGTTACCTGTCTCTCATGAGGACCGCCACAGGAAAGGAAGACCCAGAGTTACCTCTGCTGTAGAGGATATGTTCATTAGAGTTACCTGTCTCTCATGAGGACCGCCACAGGAAAGGAAGACCCAGAGTTACCTCTGCTGTAGAGGATATGTTCATTAGAGTTACCTGTCTCTCATGAGGACCGCCACAGGAAAGGAAGACCCAGAGTTACCTCTGCTGCAGAGGATATGTTAATTAGAGTTACCAGTCTCAGAAATTGCAGGCCAAATAAATGCTTCAAGTTCAAGTAACAGACACATGTCAACATCAACTGTTCAGAGGAGACTGCGTGAATCAGGCTTTCATGGTAAAATTGCTGCAAATAAACCACTACTAAAGGACACCAATAAGAAGAAGAGACTTGCTTGGGCCAAGAAACACGAGCAATGAACATTAGACCGGTGGAAATCTGTCCTTTGGTCTGGAGTCCAAATTGGAGATTTTTGGTTCAAACCGCTGTTTCCTTGTGAGACGCGGTGTGGGTGAACGGATGATCTCTGCATGTGTATTTCCCACCGTGAAGCATGGAGGAGGAGGTGTGATGTTGTGGGGGTGCTTTGCTGGTGACACTGTCTGAAATTTATTTAGAATTCAAGGCACACTTAAACAGCATAGCTTTCACAGCATTAGGTAGTGATATGCCATCCCATCTGGTTTGGCCTTAGTGGAACAATAATTTGTTTTTCAACAGGACAATGACCCAACACACCTCCAGGCTGTGTAAGGGCTATTTTACCAAGGAGAGTGATGGAGTGCTGCATCAGATGACCTGGCCTCCACAATAACCTGACCTCAACCCAACTGAGATGGCTTGGATGAGTTGGACTGAATGAGTAGGTCTTCTAAAACTTTTGACCGGTAGTGTATGTATATATATATTTTAATTATTGCAGAAGAAAACAGTAAACAATACATACAAGAAGTATACAAACAGACAATGATAATATATGCAACAAATGACAGATTATACAAAGACCTTAGAGGATGCACACATGTGGATTGTTTTAAGAGCGTTCTTATTAGACAAATGTTGAATGGTCTTAATGTACTGCTAGAATTCCTTACAGGAAACACAGAAGAGTGGTTTTATATTAGTGAATTTACATATATGAATATTACCTTTTTCATTAGCATAATTAGATTTATGAGGTAAAATTGTTTTTCTATATCCTTTTTATAGTTAAGGAAACCAAGCAGCACATTTTACCATAAAAACAAAAGTCATCAAGAATATTAACAATTATAAATCTATGAATATCTTTCCATAGTTTCTTTAAATGTAGACATTGCCAAAATAAATGCTAAACTGTTTCTGGATGCTCAACACAAAAACTACAGTTAATGTTAATGTCTTTTTTTTTGTTGAGTTTTTTCAGGTAATGATTCACAGGGTCATACTTATGGATCGCTCTGAAAGAGACCTCTTTCACCTTGTTAACAAGCAGGTGTTTGTGTGGTACTAAACATACTTTTTTCCCCAACCGATATTATTGACAAATGTATTCCAGTAAGTTGTGACATAGAGGTCTGGTTACACTTCTAAACAACATGAGAGTTCCAGATGGAATAGCATTAAAGACTATGGCGAACTCTCTAGGTGTAACAGGGATATTGTAACAAGATTTTAAAAAATCCTCATAATTGTGTAACAATCCTTCTGCATTCAAAATTTGACTCACCAGCAGGATATGATTATTAAACCAGTTCTTTAAAAATAAAAACTTGTTTCTCTACAAAACATTGTTATTGTTACATATGAAATACCTACGCAGGGGAAAATTATGTTTATATATTAACAACCACGCTAAGAATATTAGTCTATGAAAAGCAGATCATTTAGTAGGAATCTGTTTAATGTTATAGTTACTATAGTTACAAAGTAACGAGAGAAGATATAATGAGGGACGAAATTCCAAATTGAAGTTGGATTCTTTCATCTTTATCTTAATGTCACACCCTGACCATAGTTTGCTTTGTATGTTTCTATGTTTTGTTTGGTCAGGGTGTGATCTGAGTGGGCATTCTATGTTGGATGTCTTGTTTGTCTGTTTCTGTGTTTGGGCCTGATATGGTTCTCAGTCAGAGGCAGGTGTTAGTCATTGTCTCTGATTGGGAGCTGTTTTCGGTTGTTCCACATTTCTTGTTTTTGTATAGTGTTCTATTTTCATCTTTATTCGGTCTGTCTCTCTTTCACCAGAAGAGAACCGTGACACTTAAAAGTATTATTCAGGCCTCCCGGGTGGCGCAGTGGTTAAGGGCGCTGTACTGCGACTTTAGACCGTCCCCTCGCCCATACCCTGGCGCGAACCAGGGACCCTCTGCACACATCAATAACAGTCACCCACGAAGCATCGTTACCCATCGCTCCACAAAAGCTGCGGCCCTTGCAGAGCAGGGGGAACTACTACTTCAAGGTCTCAGAACAAGTGACATCACCGATTGAAACGCTATTTAGCGCGCACCGCTAACTAAGCTAGCCGTTTCACATCCGTTACACATGTAGGGGACTGGGCTGCATGTAGGGGACTGGGCTGTATGTAGGGACTGGGCTGTATGTAGGGGACTGGGCTAAATGTAGGGGTCTGGGCTGCATGTAGGGACTGGGATGTATGTAGGGACTGGGCTGCATGTAGGGGACTGGGAGGCATATAAGGACTGGGCTGTATATAGGGACTGGGCTGTATGTAGGGACTGGGCTGCATAAGTAAGTCTGGAGATACCTTCTGCTTTAGAAAGCAATACTCGGCCTTTCAAGGATAAATCCCTCTGAACTTTTTTTTTTTTTCAATAATAGGTATTTAATTGAATGAGCATCTTTACATATGGTTATCCCAAGGTACGTTACTTTTTCCTAGACTAGAATATTGCATATCACATGTCTTTAAGGGCAAACAATTAACACTTATTAAGGTTTAGACAAAGATCAGATGCTTTGGAAAAAATATTTATCACATCGACTGCTCTAGGAATCTGGTCAGCATCTTTCAAAATGAGGGTGGTGTCATCTGCAAGCTGACTTATGATAATATCTCTGTCAGCAATAGAGATCCCTTTTAATATCTCTGTCAGCAATAGAGATCCCTTTTAATATCTCTGTCAGCAATAGAGATCCCTTTTAATATCTCTGTCAGCTATAGAGATCCATTTTATATCACTTGATTTAACAAAACTTGTAAGAAGTTGGGTTGCATGCAGGAAGAGGTAAGGCAAAAGTGGGCACACTTGCCTAATTCCTCTTTTCAAATCAAATCTAGGAGAAGTGCCATGCTTCACGGAGCTGTTCCCATTCATGTAATGGATCACCGGGGGCAAACTACCTGCCCTCCATGACACCTATAACACCTGATGTCACAGGAAGGCAAAAAAGATAATTAAGGACAACAACCACCCGAGCCACTGCCTGTTCACCCCGCTACCATCCAGAAGGCGAGATCAGTACAGGTGCATCAAAGCGGGGACAGAGAGACTGAAGAACAGCTTCTATCTCAAAGCCATTAGAGTGCTAAACAGACATCACTGACTCAGAGAGGCTGCTGCCTACATTGAGACCCAATCACTGGCCACTTGAATAAATGGATCACTAGTCACTTTAAACCAATGCCATTTTAATCATGTTTACATATCTTACATTACTCATCTCACATGTAAATACTGTATATGGTATAAAAAAAATACCATCTATTGCACCTTGCCTATGCCGCTCAGCCATCACTCATCCATATATTTATATGTACAGATTCTCATTCACCCCTTTAGTTTTGTGTGTATTAGGTAGTTGTTGGGGAATTGTTAGATTACTTGTTAGATACTACTGCACTGGAGGAACTAGAAGCACTTCGCTACACTCGCAATAACATCTGCTAACCATGTGTATGCAACCAATACAATTTGATTTGATTTGATTAAAAATAGTTTTAATAGTACTACAAAATAATTCCCCAAAACCAAATTTCTCCAGGGAGAGAAATATAAACTCATGTTCCACTGTATCGAAGGCTGTATAAAAGTCTATGAAGACAATAAAACTATCTTTGAAGATTAGATCAGAATAGTCACCAGTCGGATATGATTACATATATGTTTGTTCCTCGTGAAGCCAGATTGGGTCTCTTCTATAATTGAGTCCAATACTGCCTTTATTCTTTTTGCAAATATAGAGGCTAATATTTTGTAGTCGTTATTGTAGTCGTTATTGACCAGATAGATTGGACGCCAATTATTGAGGAGAAGCAAGTCTTTCTTGGGATTAGGTATTAATGTAATCAGACCGTGAGTCAAACTGGGAGGGAGAGCATTATTTGCAATGCTTTCAGAAAAGACCTCTAACAGAAATTGAGAAAACGTTGTGTAAAACTAAGCAGGTATACCATCAGTCCCAGGAGACTTATTATTTTTAAGGTGTTCAATAGAATAAATGATGTGTTCAAATATAATAGGGTGATTAAACTGTTCCCCCTCAGCCTCCCCAATTGATTTCACATCCCCCAGAGAGTCAAAAAAAAGAAGATTTGAGGACACCTCACAATACTTAGAACTATAAATGACAATTCATACAGTAATAACTGGGAGCTTTTTAAATATGAGGTTGGAAAATATTTATGAAAATATGTGAGTAGAGTAGAGAGCTGAAGAAGAAAGTGTAATTACCACTCTAAAAAATAATACAATTCAACAATTAAATATGAATGGTCTCATCACAGAAGATCCCAAATTAATCTCTAATTTTATTTGTAATATCTACAGGAATTGTTTTATTCTTCTCTGTTACAGTTGCTTGCTTGCATCACTAGGTGGCAGTAGTCGCGCGTCATATATCAGAGTGACAGTCATTTCGTCTGGACAAAAACAATGCTTTCAATAGATTTTTTTTGATCGATTCAATGATGTTAGTTGTTGTTATTCTTGCAATCTAGTTAGCGTTTACAGTTGAACGCATGGGTGACAATAAAGTAAATTTCTCCTAGTTAGTAGCAGCAGCCCGTACTGTCAACAGGAGGAAATGACGTGTTAACGTCGAAAACGTGAGGTGACAATAAAGTATATTTCCCCTAGTTAGTAGCAGCTCGTACTGTCAACAGGAGGAAATGACGTGTTAACGTCGAAAACGTGAGGTTGGGACTTCCAGCCGAGATACGTTTTTTTTGTTGCCGTTGCTGAGTGAGCAGCCAGCAAAAAGTTTACACTTCTATAAATAATACTTGTATGTTTTTTTGTTTTGTTTTTTTGGGGGGATGAAAAGGAATTGAACATATGACTTTTCGTATGTCAAACGTATATGGAGTAATTGGTAAGTGGAGCAGACGTTGGATTAGCTAACGGCTAGTTAGCGCATGTTAGTTGCGGGGTAATGCTAAATAGATAGCTAGCCAGGCTGACTATTCTTGGTCATGGAGTGGAAGGCCGAAACACTTGTTAGTTTCTACATGGTAGTTAATTGCACTCGTCTGGTGTCCCATTTTCTGAATTAGTATATTTTATTAGAGAAGAAGGATGAAAACCAGAAGTTTAGCTAATGTTTTGGAAAAAACAGTTTAATAATATCGCTCCGGTAGCTATAGTAACCAGCTAATTTGATTAACTCTCTAACGTTACAGAGGGTTAAGCAATTTTGTTGAACTATAACGTTATATACATTCAATTATCAATCTCTATTTATCTGCTGACTTTTTTTCGTAAGCTAACGTTAGCCGTTTGGAAGTTAGTTACTGTTAGCTAGCTTGCTATCCTCTACCTAACCGGCTGGTCAGCAAATCAGTTGATTCTTGACGGTCTTTGTTGTGAAATTATATCTGTGGTTTGTAGCTTAAAGTTTCATTAATAACGTTAGTATGTACAGGATACACATAGTATAACTTACTATACAACGTCCAACGAAATGCTTACTTGCACGTACCTTCTCAACAATGCAACAACAAAAATAAATGACAAAACATAAGAATACGAACATAAAGTAAATCTCAAAGTATAATAAACATTATAGCATTAGTATAATAATGGAAGGCACAATTTATAGTCCAATTTTAACGTGTTTTTGGGAGGGGGGTGGGGAGGGGGTTGGTTGGAAAGTGTTTAAATTGTGCAGTATTTAGCAACACTGTGTGTGTGCAGTTCAAGGCACCAAGCTATTAGCTAGAGGTTTCCTCATTAACTTTTCTTCTCTGTCTCATTGGCAGGAAATGGACCAGAGGCCAGATTTGGAAGCAGCACTTCTGCAGCTTTAGAGAAGCAAGTTATCACAACTTGAAGTACTCCTCTCGAATGATAGTGACGTGTATTTGCACAAGCTAACTAGCTAGCTAAATGTAAAGTAGCTAGGTGTTGACAAGCTATCCAGCCAATTAGCTAGCTGCTATGGATATCTTTCCAAGACCTAGTGGAGAAATTCAAAGAAAAAACCCACAGCAGGATTTCGAGCTTATTCAACGAGTTGGGAGCGGCACATATGGAGATGTGTACAAGGTATTTTTTTTAAGCTACCATCAAACTGAATAAACAGTCTGTATTAGATTTGGGTGTTCTGAATTTAGATCTCTGTCTAACCAAAACAAGCACACACATCTGTTGGGAGGCACGAGATCCCTGTGCTTGAGTGCTTCTATCCCCTATCTAATTCCTATTGAAATCTGGCCAGAGCTACTGACATGAAGTTGTCAAGGTAGGATTACACTCCCCCAGGCCCGTAGTTCATTTCTCTTTCTCTCAATGTGTTAAAGCTTTTATATCCAAGATGTTAGTGAAGTTCTGCGATGGCGGTGTGTATGTTGTATAGCCTACTAGCACATTGATGCAAAGCACTGAACCTTTACTGTTGCCAGTTTGCCAGTAGTTACAGGGGCATTTTAGTTTTTGAATGGAAACTAAAGTGAATGCTCGTCTACATGGCATGTGAAGTATTTCGTTATCTGTTTTAAACTATGTCTTTGCAGCCTGACGTCAATAGGAAACATATACCTAGGTATGTTATCAAGCTCTTAGTTATCCGTTTTTCTTAATTCACTTTTGCCTGTTTTGACGGGACCTGTCTTGTGGAGTTTTATAGAGGATTTATTTAGAGTGGTGAGTCACCTACCACAAAGGCTTTCATTTACCTTTTCATTTACTCCTAATGAGTTTAGCATCTGCCCCCCCCCCCCCCCACCATGTTATCGCTCTGGTGTTTTGGGTTCCAAATACAGTAGCTGAAGGACACGGCAGTCTACCCCAGGGATCTTCAACTAGATTCACCCGCTGGCTGTTTCTTTTTCTTCTTCGTTTTTTTTCTGGAGCGGATAGTTGGAGGGTGAGTTGGGGCGGAACGTAATTACAAATCATTTGTAGACTGGCAAATTGACCGCAAGAAGCCACAAACAGATATGTTTGACTAAAACAGTCATTTCAAACCTTGCTTACATTTGTACTATTGCGTGGGAATACATGAACAGATTTCTTAAATTTAAAAAATCACTTGGAGCTGATTTCCTGTTTTTTTTGTTGTCTTTTATGTGCAACAAGGAAAATTCCACACGTGATGTAGCAACGACATTGAATAGAAGTTTTTACGTCTAACCTATTTTTATATCCGATAGTAGCTACACCGTTGGATTGAACCAATATCTTTACTCTGAAGGTGGGGGCGGCAGGGTAGCTTAGTGGTTAGAGCATTGGACTAGTAACCGGAAGGTTGCAAGTTCAAACCCCCGAGCTGACAAGGTACAATTCTGTCGTTCTGCCCCTGAACAGGCAGTTAACCCACTGTTCCTAGGCTGTCATTGAAAATAAGAATTTGTTCTTAACTGACTTGCCTAGTTAAATAAAGGTAAAATTGAAAAAAAAGGTATTTCGTATGTTTCGATGACGTTGTCAGAACATTGCTTAGCAGTTCCACATACTTGGATGTACAGTCGGAAACCAGAATCATTCTATGGTAGCGATGATATACACAGTACACTGCTTTAAAACTGGGAAGAAGGATTCATTTGGGCAACCCAATGCCTTTCTGATGTTATTCGCTGCCAGAAAAACATGAACTTTGTCAGGTCATTTATCATAGTAACCCTGTGTTGTATTTGGTTTCCCCAGTATGGACCACCAGACTTATTTATTGTAGGATGCATCTGTAACCCATGGTTATTTCCCAAATGGCACCATATTCCCTATATGGTGCACTATTTCTGACCAGAGCACTATGGGCCCTGGTAAAGTAGTGCACTATATAGGGAATAGGGTGTTATTTCCCAAATGGCACCCTATTCCCTATATAGTGCACTATTTCTGACCAGAGCACTATGGGCCCTGGTAAAGTAGTGCACTATTTAGGGAATAGGGTGCCATTTGGGAAATAACCCATGTAATAAAGCATTGTACTGCAACCCCCCCCCCCCCCCCTCAGTTATTGTTTTTTGGAGCATGTGGCTATAGTAGAAGTTAGATGGATTGGTAGTGAAAGATAGGTGCGATCCAGCGCCAGTTTCTCATTTTCCTGGCAAAGCTATGAGGAGAGAGTATTAACAAAGGGACAATTTATTGGATCGAAATTTGAGCCTTCCAATCGAGACATTTTCCTGTCTGTTCCCAAGTTCAAAATCACAAGTGTGCAGACAGCATTTCAAACTTTTTTATTTTTCTTATTTTTTTCTTTTTTTTAAGTGTTCTTGTTTACCTCTTTGTAATGGATGACTTGGCTACCAATTTGCTCCCGTGTGTGATAGTTGAAGCAGCCAGTCTGTCAAGCCCTCGCCTCACTAAGTAATCTGTGGAAGGCTAGTCCCACCCCAGACACAGAGCCCCCACAGCCGAGGCAGTCCACTGGCGGAATGCAGTGCCTGGTATTTTCCCCCGAGCCGTGAACACGTACGCCAAGTTCCAAATGGCACCCTATTCCCCATTTTTTTTAGTGCACTATTTCTGACCAGGACACTTAGGGCTAAATAGGGGAATAGGGTACCATTTGACATGCGGTCCGGGACTACGGCAGGCAGAGTGAAAGGCGATCAGGTCCTTGTCTAAACATGTGCCCAAGAATGGGAGTGTTTTTTGCCGTACTGTCAGCGGGAAATACTTCAAATTTGAAAAGTCCTTCCCATAAACAATGACTTTGGTCTGCTGTAGGGCACTGATTTTTTTTTTGTTAACCTTTATTTAACTAGGCATGTCAGTTAAGAACAAATTCTTATTTTCAATGACAGCCTAGGAACAGTGGGTTAACTGCCTTGTTCAGGGGCAGAACGACAGATTTTGTACCTTGTCAACTCGGGGGTTTGAACTTTGCAACCTTCCGCTTACTAGTCCAACGCTCTAACCGCTAGAGCCGCCCCATGTGACAGAGATATTTGTCAAATTGAGAGGACCAGGAAGTAAACCCATGAGGGTTGAGTTTGATTGGTTGTTTTGTTACTTGGCTCTTCTCTCTTTTCATGAGTGTGTTTCATCCAGGGATGGACATTTTAAGCTAGCCCGAAGCTAGTACTTATCAGACCAGGCTCGTAGAAAATGTTTCCAACTAGCCTGCCAAAAAGTACAATTGGGTCTTTTTAAGATATCTCATAGCACAGGTTTTTATAACTGATCTAGATAACATTGTGGTCTACTAGCCAGGCTTGACAGTGCCCAAAATCCTTCAATTCTATCCCTGGACTTTCAGCTATCTCTGTCTGTTTATTGTCCCAAGTCCATAAATATGGGGGGGGGGGGGGGGGGTTAGTACTGAAGATTAAACTGACAATATTTTGCTTATTCAGATTTTATCCTGGGCTGATTTTGTTGTAATATGCAAACTTAAATTTGAGAAATGTCACACCGGTTTGAAGAGGAAGGTAGTTCCTGGACCACTTGGAGCGATG
Organism: Oncorhynchus clarkii lewisi; assembly: GCF_045791955.1. Lineage (NCBI taxonomy): Eukaryota > Metazoa > Chordata > Actinopteri > Salmoniformes > Salmonidae > Oncorhynchus > Oncorhynchus clarkii. Next base: position 60,623,200 of record NC_092165.1, read on the forward strand.
AATCCTCCCTTTGTGGAAATTCAATGAAAGTAGACTGAGCATCTCTATCAGAGTGCAATACCAGAGAGGGAGACGTGTGCGTGGTGGGGGGGGGGGGGCTTGGCCATGTGTGGCGGTGGTGGGACTTGGCTGTGTGTGGGTGGTGGGACTTGGCTGTGGGTGGGGGGGGGGGGGGTGGTGGGACTTGGCTGTGTGTGTGGGGGTGGCGGGACTTGGCTGTGTGTGTGGGGGGGTGGCGGGACTTGGGGGTGGTGGGACTTGGCTGTGTGGCTGTGGGGGTGGCGGGACTTGGCTGTGGGGGTGGCGGGACTTGGCTGTGTGTGTGTGTGTGGGGGGTGGCGGGACTTGGCTGTGTGTGGGGGTGGCGGGACTTGGCTGTGTGTGTGTGGGGGTGGCGGGACTTGGGTGGTGGGACTTGGCTGTGTGTGTGTGTGGGGGTGGCGGGACTTGGGTGGTGGGACTTGGCTGTGTGGGGGTGGTGGGACTTGGCTGTGTGGGGGTGGTGGGACTTGGCTAAGACAAAGGAGAGGCGAAGGAGAGGCGAAGGTCGAGAGCCGTGCGTCTTCCGAAACACAACCCAACCAAGCCGCACTGCTTCTTGACACACCGCCATCTTAACCCGGAAGCCAGCCGCACCAATGTGTCGGAGGAAACGCCGTGCACCTGGCGACCTGGTCAGCGTGCACTGCGCCCGGCCCGCCACAGGAGTCGCTAGTGCGCGATGAGACAAGGACATCCTTGCCGGCCAAACCCTCCCCTAAAGCGGACGACGCTGGGACACTTGTGCGTCGACCCATTGGTCTCCCGGCCACGGCCTGCTGCGAAAGAGCTTGGACTCGAACCCAGAATGTCTAGTGGCACAGCTAGTACTGCGATGCAGTGCCTTAGACCACTGCGCCACTCGGAAGGCATGAAACCTTATTTACATAAGTATTCAGACCCTTTATGAGACTCAACTGAGCTCCGGTGCATCCTGTTTCCATTTATCATCCTTGAGATGTTTCTACAACATGTTTGGAGTCCACCTGTGGTAAATTCAATTGATTGGACATGATTTGGAAAGGCACACACCTGTCTATATAAGGTCCCCCAGTTGATAGTGCATGTCAGAGTAAAAACTAAGCCGTGAGGTTGAAGGAATTGTCCGTAGAGCTCTTGGACAGGATTGTGTCAAGGCACAAGGGTACCAAAACATTTCTGTGCCATTTGAAGGTCCCCAAGAAAAGTGGCCTTCATCGTTAAATGGAAGAAGTTTGAAACCACCAAGACTCTTCCTAGAGCTGGCCGCCCAGCCAAACCGAGCAATTGGGGGAGAAGGGCCTTGGTCAGGGACGTGACCAAGAACCCAATGGTCACTCTGTCAGTGTTCCTTTGTGGAGATGTTTGTCCTTCTGGAAGGTTCTCCCATCTCTGCAGCACTCCACCAATCAGGCCTTTATGGTAGAGTAGCCAGACGGAAGCCACTTCTTTGTAAAAGGCACATGACAGCCCGCTTGGAGTTTGCCAGAAGGCATCTCAAGACTCTCAAACCATGAGAAACAAGATTCTCTGGTCTGATGAAACCAAGATTGAACTCTTTGACTTGAATGCAAGCGTCACATCTAGAGGAGACCTGGCACCATCCCTATGGTGAATCTTGGTGGCAGCATCATGCTGTGGGGATGTTTTTCAGCAGCAGGGACTGAGAGACTAGTCAGGATCGAGGGAAAGAGGTACAGAGATCCTTGATGAAAAGCTTCTCCAGAGCACTCAGGACCTCCGACTGGGCAGAAGGTTCACCTTCCAACAGGGCAACGGCTCTAAGCACACAGCCAAGACAACGCAGGAGTGGCTTCGGGACAAGTCGGAATGTCCTTGAGTGACCCAGCCAGAGCCCGGACTTGAACCCGATCAAACATCTCTAGAGAGGCCTGAAAATAGCTTTGCAGCGACGCTCCCCATCCAACCCGACAGAGCTTGAGAATCTGCAGAGAAGAACGTGGAGACACTCCCCAAATCCAGGTGTGACAAGCTTGTAGCGGCATACCCAAGAAGATTTGAGGCTAATCGCTGCCAAAGGTGCTTCAACAAAGTACTGAGTAAATGGGCTGAATATTTGTGTAAATGTGATAGTTTGTATAAAAAAAAAATGTTTATCTAAAAACCTGTTTTTGCTTCAGCATTATGAGGTATTGTGTGGATTGATGAAAAATACGATTTAATCCATTTTGGAATAAGGCTGTAACGTAACAAAATGTGGGAAAGTCAAAGGCTCTGAATGCTTTCCCGAATGCTCTGTACGAGGACGCCTTTAGGAGACAGCCTAGCCTAGCGTCTTGAGCTGGATTTGAGGTTGATGGCGACCTACTTCCTCCAGATGGAAACACTGAATCATGACCTAATGCTGGACTGTCTGGTGATGTCTCTCTGGTTTGGTCAGTACCGGTATGAAAAACCGCAGCCCCATTGAATGCTCTGTACGAGGATGCCTTTAGGAGACATATCCTAGCCTAGCGTCTTGAGCTGGATTTGAGGTTGATGGCGACCAACTTCCTCCGGCCCAGATGGAAACACTGAATCATGACCTAATGCTGGACTGTCTGGTGATGTCTCTCTCACACTCTCTTCTCTCTCTCTTTCAGGCTCGAAACATCCAAACGGGAGAGCTTGCTGCTGTCAAGATTATTAAACTGGAGCCAGGTGAGTTGGATATAACTACAATTCCTCTCTACTTACGAATATGCATGAAAATGACCCTTTTGAATTAACTCTGAAGGATTTAAAGAAACTCAAAATATTAAACATTATTTTAAGAACATTTATTTGTGGTTTACAGGATATTTTCTTTAAATTTAGCCTTTATTTAACTAGGCAAGTCAGTTAAGAACAAATTCTTCATTACAATGATGGCCTACCCCAGCCAAACCGGGATGATGCTGGGGCAACTGTGCGCCGCCCTATGTGACTCCCAATCACGGCCGGTTGTGATACAGCCTGGAATCGAACCAGGCTCTGTAGTGAAGCCTCGAGCACTGACATGCAGTGCCTTAGACCTCTGCGCCACTCGGGAGCCCAATATCCACCAAAAAAAACAACTATGTCCTGTATAAATATGACAGTGAATAGTTTAGTTTACCTTCTTAGGTACAACTTACCTGACTTGCCTCGTTAAATGAAGGTTAAATAAAAATGCATTAAGAAGGAAAGAAATACCACAAATTAACATTTTAAGGAGGCACACTTGATAATTGAAATACATTCCCGGTACCTTTTATAAAGCTGGTTGAGAGAATGCCAAGAGTGTGCAAAGCTGTCATCAAGGCAAAGGGGTGGCTATTTCAAGAATCTGAAATATAAAAATATATTTGTATATGTTTAACACTTGTTAGGTTACTACATGATTCCATATGTGTTATTTCATAGTTTTGATGTCTTCACTATTATTCTACAATGTAGAAAATAGTACAAATAAATATCATTGAATGAGTAGGTGTTGTAAAATGTTTGACCGTGTGTGTGTGTGTGTACTTACATTCATTCATGCATACATACATACATACATACATACAGTGGGGCAAAAAAGTATTTAGTCAGCCACCAATTGTGCAAGTTCTCCCACTTAAAAAGATGGGAGGGGCCTGTAATTTTCATCATAGGTACACCTCAACTATGACAGACAAAACGAGAGAGAAAAAATCCAGAAAATCACATTGTAGGATTTTGAATGAATTTATTTGCAAATTATGGTGGAAAATAAGTGTTTGGTCAATAACAAAAGTTTATCTCAATACTTTGTTATATACCCTATGTTGGCAATGACAGAGGTGAAACGTTTTCTATAAGCCTTTACAAGGTTTTCACACACTGTTGCTGGTATTTTGGCCCATTCCTCCATGCAGATCTCCTCTAGAGCAGTGATGTTTTGGGGCTGTTGCTGGGCAACACAGACTTTCAACTCCCTCCAAAGATTATCTATGGGGTTGAGATCTGGAGACTGGTTAGGCCCCTCCAGGACCTTGAAATGCTTCTTACGAAGCCACTCCTTCGTTGCCCGGGCGGTGTGTTTGGGATCATTGTCATGCTGAAAGACCCAGCCACGTTTCATCTTCAATGCCCTTGCTGATGGTAGGCTTTGTTACTTTGGTCCCAGCTCTCTGCAGGTCATTCACTGGGTCCCCCCGTATGGTTCTGGGATTTTTGCTCACTGTTCTTGTGATCATTTTGACCCCACGGGGTGAGATCTTGCGTGGATTCCCAGATCGAGAGAGATTATCAGTGGTCTTGTATGTCTTCCATTTCATAATAATTGTTCCCATAGTTGATTTCTTCAAACCAAGCTGCTTACCTATTGCAGATTCAGTCTTCCCAGCCTGGTGCAGGTCTACAATTTTGTTTCTGGTGTCCTTTGACAGCTCTTTGGTCTTGGCCATAGTGGAGTTTGGAGTGTGACTGTTTGAGGTTGTGGACAGGTGTCTTTTATACTGATAACAAGTTCAAACCGGTGCCCATACATACATACATACATACATACATACAGTTGAAGTTTGAAGTTTACATACACCTTAGCCAAATACATTTAAACTCAGTTTTACACAATTCCTGACATTTAATCCTAGTAAAGATTCCCTGTTTTAGGTCAGTTAGGATCACCACTTTATTTTAAGAATGTGAAATGTCAGAATAATAGTAGAATGATTTATTTCAGCTTTTATTTCATTAATCACATTCCCAGTGGGTCAGAAGTTTACATACACTCAATTAGTATTTGGTAACATTGCCTTTAAATTGTTTAACTTGGGTCAAATGTTTCTGGTAGCCTTCCACAAGCTTCCCACAATAAGTTGGGTGAATTTTGGCCCATTCCTCCTAACAGAGCTGGTGTTACTGAGTTAGGTTAGTAGGCCACGCTTTTTCAGTTCTGCCCACATTTTCTATAGGATTGAGGTCAGGGCTTTGTGATGGCCACTCCAATACCTTGACTTTGTTGTCCTTAAGCCATTTTGCTACAACTTTGGAAGTATGCTTGGGGTCATTGTCCATTTGCAAGACCCATTTGCGACCAAGCTTTAACTTCCTGACTGATGTCTAAACTGTTACATTGATGCTGTTAACCCGGATCACTGGTTGCTGCGGAAAAGGAGGAGGTCAAAAGGGGGGTGAGTGTAACTGATGTGAAATGGCTAGCTAGTTAGCGGTGGTGCGCGCTAATAGCGTTTAAATCGTGTGACGTCACTCGCTCTAAAACCTGAAGTAGTGGTTCCCCTTGCTGTGCGAGGGCCGCGGCTTTTGTGGAGCGATGGGTAACGATGCTTCGTGGGTGACTGTTGTTGATGTGTGCAGAGGGTCCCTGGTTCGAGCCCAGGTAGGGGCGAGGGGACAGATGAAAGTTATACTGTTACATTGGTGTACATCGATAGGGCTGAGTTCAAAAACTACAAACCTCATATTTCCCACTTCCTATTTGGATTTTTTCTCAGGTTTTTGCCTGCCATATGAGTAGCATCTGGGACTGAGGAGGAGGCAGTTTACTCTGGGCATGCTTTTCATCCAAAAGTGAAAATGCTGCCCCCTATCCCAAATAAGTTAACTTCCTGACTGATGTCTTGAGATGTTGCTCCAATATATCCACATACTTTCCCTTCCTCATGATGCCGTCTATTTTGTGAAGTGCACCAGTCCCTCCTGCAGCAAAGCACCCCTACAACATGATGATGCCATCATGGGATGGTATTCTTCGGCTTGCAAGCCTCCCCCTTTTTCCTCCAAACATGACAATGGTCACTATGGCCAAACATTACTATTTTTGTTTCATCAGACCAGAGGACATTTCTCCAAAAAGTACGGTCTTTGTCCCCATGTGCAGTTGCAAATTGTAGTCTAGCTTTTTTATGGCGGTTTTGGAGCAGTGGCTTCTTCCTTGCTGAGCGGCCTTTCAAGTTACATCGATATAGGACTCGTTTTACTGTGGATGTATATACTTTTGTACATGTTTCCTCCAGCATCTTCACAAGGTCCTTTGCTGTTGTTCTGGGATTGATTTTCACTTTTCGCACCAAAGTAAGTTAATCTGTAGGAGACAGAATGCGTCTCCTTCCTGAGCGGTATGATTGCTGCGTGGTCTCTTGTGTTTATACTTGCGTACTATTGTTTGTGCAGATGAACGTGGTACCTTCAGGCATTTGGAAATTGCTCCCAAGGATGAACCAGACTTGTGGAGGTCTACAATCTTTTTCTCTGTCTTGGCTGATTTCTTTTGATTTTCCCATGATGTCAAGCAAAGAGACACTGAGTTTAAAGGTAGGCCTTGAAATACATCCACAGGTACACCTCCAATTGACTCAAATGATGTCAATTAGCCTATCAGAAGCTTCCAAAGCCATGACATTTTTCTGGAATTTTCCAAGCTGTTTAAAGGCACAGTCAACTTAGTGTATGTAAGCTTCTGACCCACTGGAATTGTGATACACTGAATTATAAGTGAAATAATCTGTCTGTAAACTATTGTTTTAAAAATGACTTGTGTTATGCACAAAGTAGATGTCCTAACCAACTTGCCAAAACTATAGTTTGTTAACAGGAAATTTGTGGAGTGGTTGAAAAACGAGACTTCATGACTCCGACCTAAGTGTATGTGAACTTCTGACTTCAACTGTACATACACATATAAATAGTCACATCTTAAAAAAATATATGTTTTTCTTAATTACCCTCCCCCAATTGGAGTAAACTAGTGAACATCAGCGCTGAGGCCTGTATTTTCAGCTCATACATACTTTATACATATCATGGACACTCTATTTTACAATAGTTCTATTTTGTTCATTTTTTCTCCTGTCCTTCCTCTACCTCCAACCTCTCCCATCTTTTTCTGATGTCCATCCGGTTTGATTTCTATTTGCCATATCTTTCAAACTGCTCTTAAATTTTTAAAATAATAATTAAAAAGTTTTTAACCTGTATACAAAACTTTACCGATATACTGTTTTACAGTGGGGAAATTAGTGCCATTTCTCAAATTGCCATCCAAAAGCACAATTGTCCAAGAAATAATGTTTCAAGTGTTTTCTTACATTATGACCATAATGACACATCATGAGATTGTCAGTAACCAAGGGAATCGTATGCTTCTGTTCAGATAAGGAGATCTTTTCTTTCATTTTTTTAAATGATTGAATATCGCTTATCGGCGAAACTTCCTCTGAAGCCGCCCTAGTAGGCTTTCAATCTCCAGCATTTCAATGTTTTTATTTTATTTTATTGTAATGCCATTTTGAAATTGAATTTGAAAAGTGCTATAAAAGTTTAAAATAAATAATATATCGTTTGTGTTCCTCCAATTTCACCGCTTCTGCTACGCTGACTAGAGGTGTGAGAAAAACAACATGTCTCTTAAAAAGTTGTGTGGTTGTTGCGTAGGGCTGGTGCCTACGTCCAAAGACTGCACCCTATTCCCTATATAGTACACTACATTTGACCAGAGCCCCCATAGGTACTAGGGTGCCGTTTAAGACTCACAACTGGTTTCTTAATCTCTTAGGGAAGTGCTCATTCTGACAGGAAGTGACCTGTCTTTGAGGCTTCCAGCAACATGAGAACATTGGGTTGTTTTACTTGTTGGTCGCTCTCTCTCTGCTATTCCCTCTAGATGTGGTACTGTTTAAAAAAATATATATATATATTGTTACCTATGGGTATGTTGTCCCTATATTAGAGAGTAGGGTGCCATGTGGGAGGAAGACCTTGTTGTGCTCTTCGGCGTCTCCAATAACTCACTGAAATGGGCCTCTTGCTCAAATGTTTATGTTTCCCTGACTACTTATTTGCTCTAAATCTGTAATGGCAGGGTCAACAGGTGATCTCTGCCCTGTTAAAACAAGACATTTACAGTTCTGGGCAATAAGAACGGCCGTTGTATTGACATTGGGCTCTTACCTCTATTTGTAGGCCTATGGACTCACCTCCTATAAATGTAAGCCATCTCAGAAGTGCTTTATATGAATGGTAACTACTACATTCGCCTATTTCTAGCAGTTGTTATGTATGTATGTTACTGGTTTCTGTAGAATTCCTCAGTTTCTGCCAGTAAAAACACTGAACTGTGAAGCCCCTCTTGTCTTGAGGATGGAGTAGTGTAGTACAGATTTAGTGTATGTGTCTGTCTAGTGTCAGTAGAGACGAGAGCGTTACAGTACTGCTAAGAGGATTTAAAGCTTAGCGTTAAATTGAGCTTCGCCGGGTGATTCTCAGTAATGAGAGCTATTCATAAAGCTTGTTTGTTTCTCTAGCTCGCTAACGCTGATGGGCCATTCACACCACACACACACCGTGCACCTGGCAACCTTGGTTACTGCGCCCGGCCCGCCACACGCAGCTTTACCTTGCTCTCACAGCTCTGAGAAAAGTTACTTACGTTTAAAAAAAAAAAGAAACAAGGGTGCCATTTTTGTGGTAGCCCGTTGCAACAGACATCCGGTTGTCTGTGTTTCTGCCACAGAGCCCACAGGAGGACGTCTTCACTTCAGTAGACAGGGCTGCTAATTTGTGAATATGTACCCCTTTTTCTCCCCAATTTCGTGGTCTCCAATTGTTTTTAGTAGCTACCATCTTGTCTCATCGCTTACAACTCCCGTACGGGCTCGGGAGAGACGAAGGTTGAAAGTCATGCGTCCTCCCATACACAACCCAACCACTGCTTCTTAACACAGCGCGCATCCAACCCAGGAAGCCAGCCGCACCAATGTGTTGGAGGAAACACTGTGCACCTGGCAACCTTGGTTAGCGCGCACTGCGCCCGGCCCGCCACAGGATTCGCTGGTTCCCTACCGGCCTAACCCGGACGACGTGCGCCAATTGTGCGTCGCCCCACAGACCTCCCGGTCGCGGCCGGTTACGACAGAGCCTGGGCGCGAACCCAGAGTCTCTGGTGGCACAGCTGGCGCTGCAGTACAGCGCCCTTAACCACTGCGCCACCCGGGAGGCCCCTGACTCTTTTTTTTAAGTCACACTAGCCGTCTTCTATTCAAAATGTTCCCCACTGGAACGTCAGGGCTGTATCCATAAAAGCATAGGACGGGTTATGAATACGATTAAATCAGCACTTCTTCTTCTGAGACACTTTAATACTGGCCCAGCTCTTCATCTTCCCCATTTATCAAACCCGCCCTGTCTGTGAACCGGTCCTCTTTATCTCCTTAGTGCCAGCCTTAGTGTTTGTGCTATCACACCAACTCCCTTGTCACTTGCTTGACAATGAGCAGCAAACAGATCTGGGACCAGGCTATAGAAGGAGACAACAGATCTGGGACCAGGCTATAGGAGGAGACAACAGATCTGGGACCAGGCTATAGAAGGAGACAACAGATCTGGGACCAGGCTATAGAAGGAGACAACAGATCTGGGACCAGGCTATAGAAGGAGACAACAGATCTGGGACCAGGCTATAGGAGGAGACAACAGATCTGGGACCAGGCTATAGAAGGAGACAACAGATCTGGGACCAGGCTATAGAAGGAGACAACAGATCTGGGACCAGGCTATAGAAGGAGACAACAGATCTGGGACCAGGCTATAGAAGGAGACAACAGATCTGGGACCAGGCTATAGAAGGAGACATCAGATCTGGGACCAGGCTATAGAGGAGACCAACCAGGGCATGGGTTGGAGACCAACCAGGGCGCTAGGAGGAGACAACAGATCTGGGACCAGGCTAGACCTGTCCCTCTCTCCCCTGACCGAATTGAAAAAATGAAGGCAAAGTATCACTTCTGCAGCAGTAAATGGTGATTGTCTGTCACGGTAGAGTGACACTGTGTACAAGCCTGATCAATTCTATGCAAAGGAGATGTCAGACTGACTGGTTTTCTGATCCACGCCCCTACTTTTTTTTTTTTTTAAGCACCTGTAACCAAAAGATTTGTATCTGTATTCCCAGTCATGTGAAGTCTATAGATAATTTTGGTGGTAAATATTATTTTATTAGGAAATTATTTTAGCAGTTTATTATTTTTTTTCTCCCCTTTTCCTCCCCAACTTTGTGATATCCAATCTTGTCTCATCACTGCAACTCTACATCGGGCTCGGGAGAGGCGACGGTCGAGTCACGCATCCCCTTAAAACAGGACCCGCCAAACCGCGCTTCTTTAACACCCGCCCGCTTAACCAGGAAGCCAGCACCAATGTGTCGGAGGAACCACTGTTCAACTGATGACCATTGTCAGCCTGCAGTCGCCCGGCCCCACCACAAGGAGTCACTAGAGCGCGATAAGAACCCCGTAAATCCCCTTAAGGCCAAACCCTCCCCTAACCTGAACGATGCTGGGCCAATTGTGCGCCGCCCAGTGGGACTCCCGGTCACGGCAGTTTGTGACACAGCCTAGGATCGAACCCGGGTCTGTAGTGACACCTCAAGCAGTGCCTTAGACCGCTGCGCCTCTCCGTGGCCCTAATTTATTTATTTCAACTGACAGATTTCCTTATGAACTGTAACTCAGTCAAATGTTTTTAAATTGTCGCATGTTGCCTTTTTTTATATTTTTTTGTTCAGTGTATTCATCAGCCCGTGTAATACTGTCTGTCTTGACTGGAGGAGCCTAGAGAACCTAGACAGCTATAGCTAGCTAGGCTAATTGAGGTCTCATGTTCTTTTTTTTCCTTCCCAACCCCTTTCAGATAAAGCAGCCTACCTGTTGTTTGCCCCTTGCTGAAGCCTGCTCCTTCTCATTTCACTAACTTATAAATCCTGTCATTTTATTCCATCTTATATTGTATTAGTGAACTCGCACTCCACTTGCTACACGTTACACCTCTTTGCTGCTTTGATTGGCCAAGATAAACAACAAGCTACACACGTGAAGGCTACCCGATCTTTTCATTTATTTTTCTCGGGCGCACATAACTACATTTGACAAGTTTTGTTTTATTCAATTAATAATTTAAAATGTCACGGTACAGTATATCCATTGTAATGTAACAATGTCACATGGATATTTTTTTTACATTTAATTTAGAATAAGCCTTTTCAGTGTTTTTAAAATAGGCCTATCATTTTTCACACCAGTATTCGAACACCGACATCTGTTTGAATATTCAAATAACCGTGCACATCCCCCCCTGTGCACATCCCCCTAGTCCGTGCACATCCCCCTAGTCCGTGCACATCCCCCTAGTCCGTGCACATCCCCCCTAGTCCGTGCACATCCCCCTAGTCCAAAGGCAGCAAACCTTTTACTTGAGTCTGCTGCAGCTTGTAGCTATGCTGCTCTTTTTACTGAGCTTTTTACACACAACACACACACCACACACAGACACACACTTCACACACACAACACACCACACACACACAACACACACACACACACACACACAACGATCTTAATAACTATATATGACGGGGTTCTCTCCAACGAATATAGAGATGTTTCGCCACCCTTTTTAAAAATAATATGTGTAAATATTGTAGCTCCTAGATGTAACGCCTTACTCAGCAGTACCACCACGTTAAAAACAATCCTGGTACATGATGATGTGTCCGCAGCTCTCTAGTCTACAAACCACAGCTGATGGTCGTCTCCTAGCAGAGTGAGGAAGCAACTAGCGTCGTGGTTGGTCTCCAACTAGCGTCGTGGTTGGTCTCCAATTAGCGTCGTGGTTGGTCTCCAACTAGCGTCGTGGTTGGTCTCCAACTAGCGTCGTGGTTGGTCTCCAACTAGCGCCGTGGTTGATCTCCAACTAGCTCCCTGGTTTGTCTCCAACTAGCACCGTGGTTGATATCCAACTAGCGCCTTGGTTGGTATCCAACTAGCGCCTTGGTTGGTATCCAACTAGCGCCTTGGTTGGTCTCCAACTAGCGCCATGGTTGGTCTCCAACTAGCGCCTTGGTTGGTCTCAAACTAGCGCCTTGGTTGGTCTCCAACTAGCGCCTTGGTTGGTCTCCAACTAGCGCCTTGGTTGGTCTCCAACTAGCGCCTTGGTTGGTCTCCAACTAGCGCCTTGGTTGGTCTCCAACTAGCGCCTTGGTTGGTCTCCAACTAGCGCCTTGGTTGGTCTCCAACTAGCGCCGTGGTTGGTCTCCAACTAGCGCCGTGGTTGGTCTCCAACTAGCGCCGTGGTTGGTCTCCAACTAGCGCCGTGGTTGGTCTCCAACTAGCGCCGTGGTTGGTCTCCAACTAGCGCCGTGGTTGGTCTCCAACTAGCGCCGTGGTTGGTCTCCAACTAGCGCCCTGGTTGGTCTCCAACTAGCGCCCTGGTTGGTCTCCAACTAGCGCCCTGGTTGGTCTCCAACTAGCGCCAACTAGCGCCCTGGTTGGTATGTTCCAGGGCCCGGTCTCTTAGCCAGAGACAGACCCAAGAAGGAGACTGTCAAATGCCACCCTATTCCCTGTATAGTGCACTACTTTTGGCCAGAGCCCATAGGGAATAAGGTGCCAGTTGAGATGCCAAACCTCTGTCTCACACGCCATCTCACTGTTGCTGAATTGAGAGCAGATGGTGTCGCTGCAGTGCGTAGTTTTAGACTCTTACTTCCTGTTACCGAAAGGGGTGACAAAAATAATATAGAATTATATATTATAGTAAATAAAGGGATGCATTAAGTCCACACAACTAAACCGATACCCAGTCTAGATGTTAGTGGTAGTAGTGGTACTTTATTCTTTACAGCAGCTAGAAGCTAGCTAAACACTCAAGTGTGTATTTCTAGGAATTCAAGCGAGTCACAGACTGTCTGCACTAGATATTACGTGAACACTGTACATGATAGTATATAGGACATGGTTTTTTAGTTTAAATGCTGCGTGCTGTGCTATGATAAACCTGTACAAGTAGTCATTCGTCCAGTCGTTATTGAAACGGAGGAGTAAAATGGTCTGTGGTTTGGAGCTTGGCAAGGCAAGGGGAAAGATTTAGTGATCTGTCAAATATTGTGGGTGTCCAGTTCAACGTGTTTTTAACTTTTCCTCCACTGAGTATGAAGTCTAGAAGGATAACATTTATGGTCTGATAGTCACTGTTTCAATATGACGTCTAGAATGATAACATTATGGTCTGATAGTCACTGTTTCAATATGAAGTCTAGAATGATAACATTATGGTCTGATAGTCACTGTTTCAATATGACGTCTAGAAGGATAACATGGTCTGATAGTCACTGTTTCAGTATGACGTCTAGAAGGATAACATTTATGGTCTGATAGTCACTGTTGCAATATGACGTCTAGAAGGATAACATTTATGGTCTGATAGTCACTGTTGCAATATGAAGTCTAGAATGATAACATTATGGTCTGATGGTCACTGTTGCAATATGAAGTCTAGAATGATAACATTATGGTCTGATAGTCACTGTTGCAATATGAAGTCTAGAAGGATAACATTATGGTCTGATGGTCACTGTTGCAATATGAAGTCTAGAATGATAACATTATGGTCTGATGGTCACTGTTGCAATATGAAGTCTAGAAGGATAACATTTATGGTCTGATAGTCACTGTTGCAATATGAAGTCTAGAAGGATAACATGGTCTGATAGTCACTGTTGCAATATGAAGTCTTGAAGGATAACATGGTCTGATGGTCACTGTTGCAATATGAAGTCTAGAAGGATAACATTTATGGTCTGATAGTCACTGTTGCAATATGAAGTCTAGAAGGATAACATTTATGGTCTGATAGTCACTGTTGCAATATGACGTCTAGAAGGATAACATTTATGGTCTGATAGTCACTGTTGCAATATGACGTCTAGAAGGATAACATTTATGGTCTGATAGTCACTGTTGCAATATGAAGTCTAGAATGATAACATTATGGTCTGATGGTCACTGTTGCAATATGAAGTCTAGAATGATAACATTATGGTCTGATAGTCACTGTTGCAATATGAAGTCTAGAAGGATAACATTATGGTCTGATGGTCACTGTTGCAATATGAAGTCTAGAATGATAACATTATGGTCTGATGGTCACTGTTGCAATATGAAGTCTAGAAGGATAACATTTATGGTCTGATAGTCACTGTTGCAATATGAAGTCTAGAAGGATAACATGGTCTGATAGTCACTGTTGCAATATGAAGTCTTGAAGGATAACATGGTCTGATGGTCACTGTTGCAATATGAAGTCTAGAAGGATAACATTTATGGTCTGATAGTCACTGTTGCAATATGAAGTCTAGAAGGATAACATTTATGGTCTGATAGTCACTGTTGCAATATGAAGTCTAGAAGGATAACATTTATGGTCTGATAGTCACTGTTGCAATATGAAGTCTAGAAGGATAACATGGTCTGATAGTCACTGTTGCAATATGAAGTCTAGAAGGATAACATGGTCTGATGGTCACTGTTGCAATATGAAGTCTAGAAGGATAACATTTATGGTCTGATAGTCACTGTTGCAATATGAAGTCTAGAAGGATAACATGGTCTGATAGTCACTGTTGCAATATGAAGTCTAGAAGGATAACATGGTCTGATGGTCACTGTTGCAATATGAAGTCTAGAAGGATAACATTTATGGTCTGATAGTCACTGTTTCAATATGACGTCTAGAAGGATAACATTTATGGTCTGATAGTCACTGTTGCAATATGAAGTCTAGAAGGATAACATTTATGGTCTGATGGTCACTGTTGCAATATGAAGTCTAGAAGGATAACATGGTCTGATGGTCACTGTTGCAATATGAAGTCTAGAAGGATAACATTTATGGTCTGATAGTCACTGTTTCAATATGAAGTCTAGAATGATAACATTATGGTCTGATGGTCACTGTTGCAAAATGAAGTCTAGAAGGATAACATGGTCTGATGGTCACTGTTGCAATATGAAGTCTAGAATGATAACATTATGGTCTGATGGTCACTGTTGCAATATGAAGTCTAGAATGATAACATTTATGGTCTGATGGTCACTGTTTCAATATGAAGTCTAGAATGATAACATTATGGTCTGATAGTCACTGTTGCAATATGAAGTCTAGAACGATAACATTATGGTCTGATGGTCACTGTTTCAATATGAAGTCTAGAATGATAACATTATGGTCTGATGGTCACTGTTGCAAAATGAAGTCTAGAATGATAACATTATGGTCTGATAGTCACTGTTGCAATATGAAGTCTAGAAGGATAACATTATGGTCTGATGGTCACTGTTTCAATATGAAGTCTAGAATGATAACATTATGGTCTGATGGTCACTGTTTCAATATGAAGTCTAGAAGGATAACATTATGGTCTGATGGTCACTGTTGCAATATGAAGTCTAGAATGATAACATTATGGTCTGATGGTCACTGTTTCAATATGAAGTCTAGAATGATAACATTATGGTCTGATAGTCACTGTTGCAATATGAAGTCTAGAAGGATAACATTATGGTCTGATGGTCACTGTTGCAATATGAAGTCTAGAATGATAACATTATGGTCTGATGGTCACTGTTGCAGTATGAAGTCTAGAATGATAACATTATGGTCTGATAGTCACTGTTGCAATATGAAGTCTAGAAGGATAACATTATGGTCTGATGGTCACTGTTGCAGTATGAAGTCTAGAATGATAACATTATGGTCTGATGGTCACTGTTTCAATATGAAGTCTAGAAGGATAACATTATGGTTTGCTGTTGCTGTAGTTCTGTCAAGTCCTATCATTACTCAAAGGGGAATATTATTGGCTTTCTCTCTGCGTGTCTCTCTGTCTGTGTGTTTTTCTACATCTGATTTGGCTGCGTTTGTCTCTCTGCTTCCAGGGGATGACTTTTCCATCATCCAGCAGGAGATCTTCATGGTGAAGGAATGCATGCACCACAACATAGTGGCCTACTTCGGGAGCTACCTCTGGTAAGAGCCAAGACTACACTCCAATACCAGGAGCCCAGAGATACCTCTGGTAAGAGCCAAGACCACACTCAATACCAAGGGCCCAGAGCTACCTCTGGTAAGAGCCAAGACCACACTCCAATACCAGGGGCCCAGAGCTACCTCTGGTAAGAGCCAAGACCACACTCCAATACCAGGGGCCCAGAGCTACCTCTGGTAAGAGCCAAGACCACACTCAATACCAGGGGCCCAGAGCTACCTCAATACCTTCTAGCAGTCTGTAGCTGAGTGACGTCAGCAGGTGAAGGTCTGTGGCTGAGTGACGTCAGGGGGTGAAGGTCTGTGGCTGAGTGACGTCAGGGGGTGAAGGTCTGTGGCTGAGTGACGTGATGCCAGCCATGATGATAGACTTATATAGGCCCAGCCCTGCTCATAGATGTACAGTGCATTCCGAAAGTATTCAGACCCCTTCACTTTTTCCACATTTTATGTTACAGCCTTATTCTAAAATTGATTAACAAACAATAAACAATAACCCATAATGACAAACGGAAAACACAGGTGTTTATCAAAAAAAACTAACGAAGTATTCAGACCCTTTGCTATGAGACTCAAAATGGAGTTCAGGTGCATCCTGTTTCCATTGAGGATCTGCAGAGAAGAATGGGAGAAACTCTCCAAATACAGGTGTGCCAAGCTTGTAGCCTCATACCGAAGAGGACCCAAGGCTGTAATCGTTGCCAATTGTGCTTCAACAAAGTACTGAGTAAAGGGTCTGAATTATATTTTAGATTCTTCAAAGTAGCCACCCTTTGCCTTGATGACAGCTTTGCATTCTCTCAACCTGCTTCACCTGGAATGCTTTCCCAACGGTCCTGAAGGAGTTCTCACATATGCTGAGCACTTGTTGGCTGATTTTCCTTCACTCTGCGGTCCAACTCATCCCAAACCATCTCAGTTGGGTTGAGGTTGAGTGATTGTGGAGGCCAAGTCATCAGATGCAGCACTCCAGCACTCTCCTTCTTGGTCAAATGTCCCTTACACAGCCTCATTGTCCAAACCAGATGGGATGGTGTATCACTGCACAATGCTGTGGTAGCCATGCTGGTTAAGTGTGCCTTGAATTCTAAATAAATCATCGACAGTGTCACCAGCAAAGCACCATCACGCCTCCTCCTCCATGCTTCACGGAGATCATCCGTTCGATTACTCTACGTCTCAGAAAGACACGGCGGTTGGAACCAAAAATCTCATATTTAAATTCCAGACCAAAGGACAGATTTCCACCAGTCTAATGTCCATGGCTCGTTTCTTGGCCCAAGCAAGTCTCTTCTTCTTATTGGTGTCCTTTAGTAGTGGTTTCTTTGCAGCAATTCAACCATTTAAGTCTGATTCCACACAGTCTCCTCTGAACAGTTGATGTTTGTGTCTGTTACTTGAACTCTGAAGCATTTATTTGGCCTGCAATTTCTGAGGCTGGTAACTCTAATGAACTTATCCTCTACAGCAGAGGTAACTCTGGGTCTTCCTTTCCTGTGGCGGTTCTCATGAGAGCCAGTTTCATCATAGCGCTTGATGGTTTTTACGACTGCACTTGAAGAAACGTTCAAAGTTCTTGAAATGTTCCGTATTGACTGACCTTCATGTGTTAAAGCAATGATGGACTGTTGTTTCTCTTTGCTTATTTGAGCTGTTCTTGCCATGATTTGGACTTGGTATTTTACTAAATAGGATTATCTTCTGTATACCACCCCTACCGTGTCACAAATCAAATCAAATCAAATGTATTTATATAGCCCTTCTTACATCAGCTGATATCTCAAAGTGCTGTACAGAAACCCAGCCTAAAACCCCAAACAGCAAGCAATGCAGGTGTAGAAGCACAACACAACTGATTAGCTCAAACGCATTAAATAAGGAAATTCCACAAATTAACAAGGCACACCTGTTAATTGAAATGCATTCCAGGTGACTACCTCATGAAGCTGGTTGAGATAATGCCAAGCTGTCATCAAGGCAAAGGGTACTGGCTACTTTGAAGAATCTCAAATATAAAATATATTTTGATTTAACACTTTTTATTAGGGTTACTACATGATTCCATATGTGTAATTTCATAGTTTTGATGTCTTCACTATTATTCTACAATGTAGAAAATAGTACAAATAAAAACCTTGAATGAGTAGCTGTCTAAACTTTTGATTGGTACTGTATAAATAACAAACATATTTCCACTATCCAGATATCTGACAAAAATCCATTATTCTATTTTAATAGTGAAGTGATTACAATCCCCCTACTTTGGGTTTATGAGGAGGAAAAGCTGATTAAAACAATCTGTTGGAAAATGCTCAGCAGGAAGAGCATACTGGCACTGTACACAGACCCAGCCCTGTACTGCCAGGAACTGGGGCCTCCAGCAGGTTGAACAGGACTTAAGAGCTTCTGATCTGGTTTATATGTCCATTTAGTCAGGAGGAAACCTACGCTTTATCACAGCAGGCCAACCAGCAGAGCACAATAATGTAGCTTTACAGACCAGTCAGCTCAGAGAATAGTAAGGCCAGGTCTTTCATAGCTACGTGGTTCCTACGGTCACAGGCCCGGCTCATAGCCTGTGGCAAAAAATGAGGGGACACGAACAGGTATCGGCCAATCAAAAAGGTTCTTTATTATAAACCGAAAACTATTAACTTTTAACAAAGGAAAAGGAATGAGGTGTGAAAGTATCATAATGTGAGGTGTATGTAAAGTGCAGAGATGCGTGAATCTGTGTGTGTGAATTTGACTGAGGGAAAACTATGTAAAACTACAAAGGAACAAACAAAACAGGATCATACCTGGAGGAGCAGAGGGAGAAACGAGTGATTAGTAAAGCAGCAGTTTAAATGCCCTGAGCCCAGGTGGCTCCAATCACTAACGACCCTCCTCTGCCTGCAGGAGGAACTGCCCCTGCAATGCAGAGGGGCCGTGACACTACCAATCCACTGTAAATCAGAGACGTATAATGTTCCTTTGTGTCTGTCTTCTACACACTAGTATTCTGAAGTCATTGTAAACTGTCTCCTCTCCCTCCCTGTATCAGCCGGGAGAAGCTGTGGATCTGTATGGAGTACTGTGGTGGAGGATCTCTACAGGACATATATCACGGTGAGTTGTTATTCTGCTCATATCGCTCTCGTTTCTTTTTTTACGTTTTAATCATTTAGCAGACGCTCTTATTCAGAGCCACTTACAAGTAGCAAATTAGGGTTAAGTGGATTGCTCGAGGGCACATCTGCAGATTTTTCACCTAGTCGGTTCGGGGATTTGAACCGGCAAGTCTTTGGTTACTGGCCCAACGCTCTTAACCACTCTCTCTCTTGCTGTCTCTCTCTCTTGCTGTCTCTCTCTCTTGCTGTCTCTCTCTCTTGCTGTCTCTCTCTCTTGCTGTCTCTCTCTCTTGCTGTCTCTCTCTCTTGCTGTCTCTCTCTCTTGCTGTCTCTCTCTCTTGCTGTCTCTCTCTCTTGCTGTCTCTCTCTCTTGCTGTCTCTCTCTCTTGCTGTCTCTCTCTCTTGCTGTCTCTCTCTCGCTGTCTCTCTCGCTCTCTCTCTCGCTGTCTCTCTCGCTCTCTCTCTCGCTGTCTGTCTCTCGCTCTCTCTCTCGCTGTCTGTCTCTCTCTCTCTCTCGCTGTCTGTCTCTCTCTCTCTCTCGTTGTCTGTCTCTCTCTCTCTCTCGCTGTCTGTCTCTCTCTCTCTCTCGCTGTCTGTCTCTCTCGCTGTCTCTCTCTCTCTCGCGCAGGCCAGTCAAGTTCTTCCACACTGATCTCGACAAGCCATTTCTGTATGCACCTTACTTTATGTATGATGGTATTGTCACTCTGAAACAGGAAAGCGACTTCCCCAAACTGTTGCCACAAAGTTGGAAGCACAGAATCTTCTCGAATGTATGCTGAAGCGTTAAGATTTCCCTTCACTGGAACTAAGAGGCCCGAACCATGAAAAACAGCCCCAGACAATTATTCCTCCTCCACCAAACTTTACAGTTGGCACTATGGTGCAGGTAGTGTTCTCCTTGGCATCCGCCAAACCCAGATTCATCCGTTGGACTGCCAGATGGTGAAGTGTGATTCATCACTCCAGAGAACGCTTTTCCACTCCGTCAGAGTCAAATGGTGGCGAGCTTTACACCACTCCAGCCGACGCTCGGCATTGCTCATGGTGATCTTAGGTTTGTGTGCGGCTGCTCGGCCATGGAAACCCATTTCATGAAGCTCCTGAAGAACAGTTATTGTGCTGAGGTTGCTTCCATGGGCAGTCTGGAACTCAGTAGTGAGTGTTGCAACCGAGGACAGACACATTTTTTTACGCGTTTCAGCATTCTGCGATCCCGTTCTGTTAGCTTGTGGCCTACCACTTCACGGCTGAGCCGTTGTTGCTCCTAGACGTTTCCACTTCACAATAACAGCACTTAATATTGAATGGGGGGCAGCTCTAGCAGGACAGAAATGTGTCTAACTGACTCAGTGACTTTCAACGGTGCCGCATTGGAAGTCAATGAGCTCTTCAGTCAGGCCATTCTACTGCCAATGTTTGTCAGCCTTTCTACTGCCAATGTTTGTCTATGGAGATTGCATGGCTGTGTGCTCGATCATTTTATACACCTGTCTTCAACGGGTGTGGCTGAAATAGCTGGGGGAAAAACTAATTTAAAGGGGTGTCCACATACTTTTGGTATATACTGTGTGTAATAAACTATAGGAATGGCAGCAGAATAAGCATCATGTTTTAATTTCCCAGTGACGGGGCCTCTGTCAGAGCCACAGATCGCCTACGTCTGCCGAGAGACCATACAGGTAATTTACACTGAGTTCAACCCTCTTAGGGCCAGTTTCCTGGACATAGATTCAGCCTACTCCTGCAGCCCTCTCAGAGCAGCTGATTTTAAGGATCAGAGTTTTATTTTATTTTTTATTTATTTATTTTTTTACATCACAATGAATGATGTTATATGGACAGGGAGGACCTGTTCCTAGATCAGTACTTTGATGCCTGATACATAAGAAATAGGTTATATGGACAGGGATGATCTGATTCTAGATCAGCACTTTGATGCCTGATACATAAGAAATAGGTTATATGGACAGGGATGATCTGATCCTAGATCAGCACTTTGATGCCTGATACATAAGAAATAGACCTAGGTTTAATCTCGATCCAGGAAATCAGCCCTAGTTACACACTAACTTGTTACTTTTACTCTTCTGGATGTGTCCAACGTTGGTCATCCCAACCCAGTCTCACGTGACTGTTTTCATTCACAGGGTTTGGGATACCTTCACAGCAAGGGGAAGATGCACCGTGACATCAAGGTTTGGCACCAAACCATCTGTCTTCTTTAGACTGGCTCACTGAAACGTCGCCGCTAGTTCATAACGAAAAGGAAAGAAGGTCTTGTCTGGCTGTTCTCACACCTTCTTCTTCGCTTGTAGACAGAGGTGTGACTTACAGTGTCAGAACACGGTCTTCAATCTTAACCTCAATAAAAAAAAAAAATGTTTTTGAACCTTTTATTTAACTAGGGCAAGTCAGTTAAGAACATATTGTGATTTACGATGACGGCCGTCCAGGGAACAGTGGGGGTTTTAACTGCCTTGTTCAGGGGCAGAACGGCAGATTTTTATACCTTGTCAGCTCGAGGATTTTTATCTTACAACCTTTCAGTTACAACTCCCAACGCTCTAACCACTAGGCTACCTGAGAAGCATGGTGGCATATAATGTCTGCAGACTGAGTAAAAACCACAGGAAGAATGAGTGGCTAACTGGGGGTATGGAGTAGGGTACTGTGGTTGCGTGTGACTGATTTTGTCAGACAGCACAGGCAGCATCTCTATACAGGTTAGATGATGACTTGGACTGAAATAATAATAATAATAATAATAATAATAGTCATCGAATAAAACAAATGTCATATTTTATTAATGTGAATAAATGATGGTTAATACCATCATGGGACTTAATTGTATTAATTGTTTTATTCTGTGTTAACAGCATTCAACTCAATCAAAACCGACATCGACATCTTTTAAACAAATCGAACAGAAACCGAACCCCCGACCTCCAAAATAGCACGAACCACTCAGAACTATTAGACTTCAGATGGTAGAGAAGGGACTGAAACACAGAGGGCGTTTTACCTGGGCTTATCCAATAAGAAACACACTTTTACAAGTTGTGTTTCTGTGACTTACTGGCCACGTCCCAGTTCGTGACTCTCGGCCCAAAGTGTCATATCTGTTCTCTTGTGGTGGTGTTTAACAGAGGATCTCTCAGCTTTACCATCGTACACAGAGAAAGTCGTTTCCTGTTTCCACTGTCTGTGCGCTCTCTCTCTCACACACACACACACAATTCACAGGGCTTTATTGGCATGGGAAACAAATGTTTATTTCTGCTCTCTTTACCAATCTTTCTCGCGCTCTCTGTTGCTCCTTTCGCTCCATCTCTCTTGCCCTCTTCTTTCTTTCTCTCTGTGCTCTCACCCGCTCCTCCTCTTTCTTTCGTTGCTCTCTCGCCCTCTTCTCTCTTCTTCTCTTTCTCTTTGCTCTCTCGCCTTCTCTTCTCTCTTTCGCTCTGTGCTCTCTCGCCCTCTCCTCTCTCCTCCTCTCTCGCCCTCTTTCTCTCAGTGCTCTCGCCCTCTCTTCTCCTCTCTTTCTCTCGCACTCTCTTCTCCTCTCTCTCTCTCTGTGCTCTCTCGCCCCCTTCTCTCTCTCTCTGTGCTCTCTCGCCCTCTTCTCTCTCTCTCTGTGCTCTCGACCTCTCTCTTTTCCTCTCGTTCCTCTGCTCTCTCTTGCCCTCTCTCCTCCTCATCCTCTCTCTCTCCTCTTTCTCTCGCTGCAGAATGCATCCAGACACAGCTGTCAATAAAAGCCAACCCAGTCACCACACAATACCAACTCTCTCACAGTGGCCCCACAGTGAAAATACAATACCTGCTAGCTACGGAATTACAATCACTTTATCACAACCAGTCAAAGATGCAATAACACCGCACATGTCCTCTTTCCACAAAATCACCATCTTGTTTGATCAGTAATTAAAGTTCTGTAGGATCTTTGCTGTGCTGCTGAGAGACTTTAACAGTTTGTTGTTTTGGTCTCTTTTCTTCAGGGTGCTAATATCCTCTTAACAGACAACGGGGATGTGAAACTAGGTGAGCTATTCATCCATGCTTGAAGACCCGTAAAGGTCGATCTCATGACCCTCAGCTGTGTGTAATGTGTTTATATAATCTGAAAGGACCTGTCACTTGTTGTTCCAGCGGATTTTGGAGTAGCAGCCAAAATAACAGCCACCATTGCCAAGAGGAAGTCCTTCATCGGGACTCCTTACTGGTGAGTCTTTCCCTGAGACAGTCCACTGTCGGGACTCCTTACTGGTGAGTCTTTCTCTGAGACAGTCTTCCGTCGGGACTCCTTACTGGTGAGTCTTTCTCTGAGACAGTCCTCTGTCGGGACTCCTTAATGGTGAGTCTTTCCCTGAGGCTGTTCGTCCCAAATGGCTCCCTGTTCCCATTATAGGGAGCTACTTTTATAGCGTGCCATTCGGGACACATCCTTTCTCTCCATCCCTCCCCCACCCACAGGGGGCAGTAGTGTGATAATTTAACTACCCCACAGGGGGCAGTAGTGTGATAATTTAACTACCCCACAGGGGGCAGCAGTGTGATAATTTAACTACCCCACAGGGGGCAGCAGTGTGATCATTTAACTACCCCACAGGGGGCAGCAGTGTGATAATTTAACTACCCCACAGGGGGCAGCAGTGTGATAATTTAACTACCCCACAGGGGGCAGCAGTGTGATAATTTAACTACCCCACAGGGGGCAGCAGTGTGATAATTTAACTACCCCACAGGGGGCAGCAGTGTGATAATGTAACTACCCCACAGGGGGCATTTAACTACCCCACAGGGGGCAGCAGTGTAATAATGTAACTACCCCACAGGGGGCATTTAACTACCCCACAGGGGGCAGCAGTGTAATAATTTAACTACCCCACAGGGGGCATTTAACTACCCCACAGGGGGCAGCAGTGTAATAATGTAACTACCCCACAGGGGGCATTTAACTACCCCACAGGGGGCAGCAGTGTAATAATTTAACTACCCCACAGGGGGCAGTAGTGTGATAATTTAACTACCCCACAGGGGGCATTTAACTACCCCACAGGGGGCAGCAGTGTAATAATTTAACTACCCCACAGGGGGCAGCAGTGTGATAATTTAACTACCCCACAGGGAGAGGCAGTGTAATAATTTAACTACCCCACAGGGGGCATTTAACTACCCCACAGGGGGCAGCAGTGTGATAATTTAACTACCCCACAGGGGGCATTTAACTACCCCACAGGGGGCAGCAGTATGATAATTTAACTACCCCACAGGGGGCATTTAACTACCCCACAGGGGGCAGCAGTAATAATTTAACTACCCCACAGGGAGCAGCAGTGTAATAATTTAACTACCCCACAGGGGGCAGCAGTGTAATAATTTAACTACCCCACAGGGGGCAGCAGTGTAATAATTTAACTACCCCACAGGGGGCATTTAACTACCCCACAAGGGGCAGTAGTGTGATAATTTAACTACCCCACAGGGGGGCAGCAGTGTAATAATTTAACTACCCCACAGGGGGCAGCAGTGTAATAATTTAACTACCCCATAGGGGGCAGTAGTGTGATAATTTAACTACCCCACAGGCGGCAGCAGTGTGATAATTTAACTACCCCACAGGGTTCAGCAGTGTAATAATTTAACTACCCCACAGGGGGCAGCAGTGTGATAATTTAACTACCCCATAGGGGGCAGTAGTGTGATAATTTAACTACCCCACAGGGGGCAGCAGTGTGATAATTTAACTACCCCACAGGGGGCAGCAGTGTGATAATTTAACTACCCCACAGGGGGCAGCAGTGTGATAATTTAACTACCCCACAGGGGGCAGCAGTGTGATAATTTAACTACCCCACAGGGGGCAGCAGTGTGATAATTTAACTACCCCACAGGGGGCAGCAGATTGAGATGTGTAATATGTGTGTTATCTGTGCAGGATGGCCCCGGAGGTAGCAGCAGTAGAGAAGAACGGAGGTTACAACCAGCTGTGTGACATCTGGGCCGTGGGCATCACCTCCATAGAACTGGCCGAGCTGCAGCCCCCTATGTTTGACCTGCACCCAATGAGGTACTGTTCTTTTTCCACTTCCTCATTTATCAGCCAATCGGGGCTAACTCTGCCATCCACTTCCTCACTCATCAGTGCCGTTTCTGCTCCACTTCCTCATCAGCCTTGGAGGTGTTGTCAGAAAGCGGATGTTGCCTGTTTTCAGGGATACAGTATTTTTCCCCTGAAAAGAGGAAGAGGAAACTCCGCTCAGGCGTCTCTTTATGTCTGTTACGTTCATTTCTTCCTCGTCAGCCAATGAGTCACGCTCCTGCCCCTCCACTTCCATACACATGTCATCCACCAATCAACTGCTGTATCTGCCCCAATTCCTCACCCATCTAATAATCAACTTCTGTCCCAGATTTGATCCAATTCCTGCTTTTGTATTCTGATAATGTTCCCTCTGATCTTTTCATCACTAAGCCGTTCTCTGATCTGATGCAATTAAAACGACAGGGGTCGAGTTTCCTAAAAATGTTGTAGCCCTAAGATCTCTAATGTCTACCATTTGGCCCTTTAAGACGAGCTTAATGCTAGCAAGGTTTTTGGGAAACTCACCTCAGAACGAACACTGGTGGTGGTGAAGTAAGAGAATGTTTTATAACAGGATTTGATGTGTTGTGTTCCAGGGCCTTGTTTCTCATGTCAAAGAGCAGCTTTCAGCCTCCCAAGCTGAAAGATAAAATTAAGTGGTGAGTACAGTACGCCTGTGTAACGGATGTGAAACGGCTAGCTTAGTTAGCGCTGGTGCAGCGCTAAATAGCGTTTCAATCGGTGACGTCACTTCCTCTGAGACCTTGAAGTAGTGGTTCCCCCTTTGCTCTGCGAGGGCCTCGGCTTTTGTGGAGCGATGAGTAACGATGCTTTGAGGGGTGACTGTTGTTGATGTGTGCAGAGGGTCCTTGGTTCGCGTCCGGGTATGGGGCGAGGGGACGGTCTAAAGTTATACTGTTACACCTGTGACCTGGAACATTTACCCCCCCCGCCCCCTCCCTGTTCGTTTAATGTTTCTGTTATACTGCTGCAGTCAGTAACAGTCCCCCCCCTCCCTGTTTGTTTATTCTGTTATACTGCTGCAGTCAGTAACAGTCCCCCCCCCCCCCCCTGTTTGTTTATTCTGTTATACTGCTGCAGTCAGTAACAGTCCCCCCCCCCCTCCCTGTTTGTTCATTCTGTTATACTGCTGCAGTCAGTAACAGTCCCCCCCCCTCCCTGTTTGTTTATTCTGTTATACTGCTGCAGTCAGTAACAGTTCTCTCCCCCCCTGTTTGTTTATTCTGTTATACTACTAGAGTCAGTAACAGCCCCCCCCCCCCTCCCTGTTTGTTTATTCTGTTATACTGCTGCAGTCAGTAACAGTTCTCTCCCCCCCCCCCTGTTTGTTTATTCTGTTATACTGCTGCAGTCAGTAACAGTTCTCCCCCCCCCCCCCCCCCTCCTCCAGGTCCACAGCCTTCCATAACTTTGTGAAAGTCTCTCTGACCAAGAACCCAAAGAAGAGACCGACAGCAGAGAAGCTCCTATCGGTAAGTAACAAATCCTCATCGAAAGGGCTTCTTGGTTGAGGAATAGGGTCGGGGGGGAAACCAGTTTAGACCGTCTCTAATTAATCAAGTTAATCATTACAAATGTTCTGGATCATTAGTGTTGACAAGACTCTTCCTCTGAGATGAAAAGGAAAGTGTTAATCTCTTCTTTCTCGTGCTTCTGGACTGTCAGAGGTTGATCCTAGTTAATAGTTGTCCGTTCTGAAAGCTGCTATTCAGAGCGTTAGTGTGCCGGCCATCTTGTGTTATTGTCACAAGATTACTAATAAAGTCTGTCTGTCTCTCCCGTCTGTCTGTACCCCTCCGTCTGTCTGTACCCCTCCGTCTGTCTGTACCCCTCCGTCTGTCTGTACCCCTCCGTCTGTCTGTACCCCTCCGTCTGTCTGTACCCCTCCGTCTGTCTGTACCCCTCCGTCTGTCTGTACCCCTCCGTCTGTCTGTACCCCTCCGTCTGTCTGTCTGTACCCCTCCGTCTGTCTGTACCCCTCCGTCTGTCTGTCTGTACCCCTCCGTCTGTCTGTCTGTACCCCTCCGTCTGTCTGTCTGTACCCCTCCGTCTGTCTGTCTGTACCCCTCCGTCTGTCTGTCTGTACCCCTCCGTCTGTCTGTCTGTACCCCTCCACCTGTCTGTCTGTCCCCCTCCACTTGTCTGTCACTCCCATCTGTCTGTGCTGAAGCATTTGTTTATAGATCAGACAGGGCTGACCAGGAGAGTAGCTGTGGAGCTGCTGGACAAGATGAACAACCCAGACAACCACCAACACTTCTCTGAGGTGGATGACGATGACCTGGAGGTAAATAACTAACCACAGCCCTGTCTGTCTGTCTGTCTGGGACTAAAACTAACCACAGCCCTGTCTGTCTGTCTGGGACTAAAACTAACCACAGCCCTGTCTGTCTGGGACTAAAACTAACCACAGCCCTGTCTGTCTGGTACTAAAACTAACCACAGCCCTGTCTGTCTGGTACTAAAACTAACCACAGCCCTGTCTGTCTGTCTGGGACTAAAACTAACCACAGCCCTGTCTGTCTGTCTGGGACTAAAACTAACCACAGCCCTGTCTGTCTGTCTGGGACTAAAACTAACCACAGCCCTGTCTGTCTGTCTGGGACTAAAACTAACCACAGCCCTGTCTGTCTGTCTGGGACTAAAACTAACCACAGCCCTGTCTGTCTGTCTGGGACTAAAACTAACCACAGCCCTGTCTGTCTGTCTGGGACTAAAACTAACCACAGCCCTGTCTGTCTGTCTGGGACTAAAACTAACCACAGCCCTGTCTGTCTGTCTGGGACTAAAACTAACCACAGCCCTGTCTGTCTGTCTGGGACTAAAACTAACCACAGCCCTGTCTGTCTGTCTGGGACTAAAACTAACCACAGCCCTGTCTGTCTGTCTGGGACTAAAACTAACCACAGCCCTGTCTGTCTGTCTGGGACTAAAACTAACCACAGCCCTGTCTGTCTGTCTGGGACTAAAACTAACCACAGCCCTGTCTGTCTGGGACTAAAACTAACCACAGCCCTGTCTGTCTGGTACTAAAACTAACCACAGCTCTGTCTGTCTGTTTGTCTGTGGCTAAAATGGTTCCCTATTCCCCATATACAGTGCATTCCAATAACTTTCTCTGTCTCTCTCACCGTTATGACATTGTTTACTCTTGTGGTGTCATGCTATGCATTTACAGTGAAAGCATTCAGACCCTTTCACGTTTTCCACATGTTGTTAATCAACCAATCAAATGTATTTATAAAGCCCTTCTTACATCAGCTGATGTCACAAAGTGCTGTACAGAAACCCAGCCTAAAACCCCCAAACAGCAAGCAATGCAGGTGTAGAAGCACGGTGGCTAGGAAAAACTCACTAGAAAGGCCAGAACCTAGGAAGAAACCTGTAGAGGAACCAGGCTATGAGGGGTGGCCAGAACTCTTCTGGCTGTGCCGTTAAGTTATAGCCTGTTTCTAAAATAGATTTTTTTTAAATGCTCAGCACTCTATAAACACAATACAATATCACAATACCACATAATGACAAAGCGAAAAAAGGTTTTTAGAATTATTTTCAAATTTATAAAAAATTGAAAACAGAAATACCTTATCTACATAAGTATTCAGACCCTTTGCTATGAGACTCAAAATGGAGCTCAGGTGCATCCTGTTTCCATTGATCATCCTTGAGATGTTTCTAAAACTTGATTGGAGTGGACTTCTGGTAAATTCAATTGATTGGACATGATTTGGAAAAGCACACACCTGTCTATATAAGGTCCCACAGTTGACAGTGCATGTCAGAGCAAAAACCAAGCCATGAGGTCGAAGGATTTGTCCGTAGAGCTCCGAGACAGTATTGTGTCGAGGCACAGATCTGGCGAAGGGTACCAATACATTTCTGCAGCATTGAAGGCCCCCCAAGAACACAGTGGCCTCCATCATTCTTAAACGGAAGAAGTTTGGAACCACCAAGACTTTTCCTAGAGATGGCCGCCCGGTCAAACTGAGCAATCAGGTTTGAAGGGCCTTGGTCAGGGAGATGGTCACTCTGACAGAGCTCACGACTTCCTCTATGGAGATGGGAGAACCTTCCAGAAGGGCAACCATCTCTGCAGCACTCCAAAAATCAGGCCTTTATGTTAGTGACCAGATAGAAGCCACTCCTCAGTCAAAGGCACATAACAGCCCGCTTGGAGTTTGCCAAAAGACACTTAAAGGACTCTCAGACCATGAAAAACAAGACTCTCTGTTCTGATGAAACTCTGTGGCCTGAATGCCAAGCATCACGTACGGAGGAAACCTGGCACCATCCCTACCCTGAAGCATGTTGGTGGTGGCAGCATCATGCTGTGAGGATGTTTTTCAGTGGCAGGGACTGGGAAACTAGTCAGGACTGAGGAAAAGATGAACAGAGAAAAGTTCAGAGAGATCCTTGATGAAAATTTGCTCCAGAGCACTCAGGACCTCAGACTGGGGCGAAGGTTCACCTTCCAATAGGACAACGACCCGGAGCACACAGCCAAGACGACGCAGGAGTGACAAGACAAGTCTCTGAATGTCTTTGAGTGGCCCAGCCAGAGCCCGGACTTGAACCCAAACTGAAAATAACTGTGCAGCGTCACTCCCCATCCAACCTGACAGAGCTCAAGAGGATCTGTAGAGAAGAATGGGGAGAAACTCCCCAAATACAGGTGTGCCAAGCTTGTAGCGTCATACCCAAGAAGACTCGAGGCTGTAATCGCTGCCAAAGGTGCTTCAACAAAGTACTGCGTAAAGGGTCTGAATACTTAAATGTGAATGTGATTAGTTTGTTATTATTTCTAAAAACCTTTTTGCTTTGACATTATGGGGTATTGCTTGTCGATTGATAAGGAAAAACATCAATTTTATACTAAGGCTGTAATGTAACAAAATGTGGAGAAAGTCAAGGGGTCTGAGTAGTTTATTCCTTCACTTTGAAACATATCTAATTTTGAAGTCTGTCTACTCTCTTTCTCCCCCCTTATTCTTCCCCTCCCTCCTCAGTCTCTTTCAGTCGTGAGACACACCATCCGTTCCATCAACAAACACCCCAGACCAGAGAGAACTCACTCAGAGATCAGCTGTAAGTAACACCAGCCACTCTCTCCTCTCTTCTCCTCCTCCTCTGGTCCTCTCTTCTCCTCCTCCTCCTCTGGTCCTCTCCTCCTCTGGTCCTCTCCTCCTCTGGTCCTCCTTCTCCTCTGGTCCTCCTTCTCCTCTGGTCCTCCTTCTCCTCTGGTCCTCCTTCTCCTCTGGTCCTCTCCTCCTCTGGTCCTCTTGTCCTCTCCTCCTCTGGTCCTCTCCTCCTCTGGTCCTCTCCTCCTCCTCCTCCTCCTCTGGTCCTCTCCTCCTCCTCCTCTGGTTCTCTCCTCCTCTGGTTCTCTCCTCCTCTGGTCCTCTCCTCCTCTGGTCCTCTCCTCCTCTGGTCCTCTCCTCCTCTGGTCCTCTCCTCCTCTGGTCCTCTCCTCCTCTGGTCCTCTCCTCCTCCTCCTCTGGACCTCTGGTCCTCTCCTCCTCCTCTGGTCCTCTCCTTCTCCTCTGGTCCTCTCTTCTTCTCCTCTTCCTCCTCCTCTGGTCCTCTCTTCTTCTCCTCCGTCCTCCTCGATCCTCCAGTGTCATCCTCTCCTTTCTCCTCCTCCGTCAGTGATTATCTGTCAACATCCCACAGTATCTAGACAGGAACACCCACCCCCTTGTCCCTAGTCGACCAGTTGAATTAGTCAGAGCTCTGAATCGCTCTCCCATTGGCTGGTCTGTCTCTCCTGCAGGGGCGGGCCACAGTGTTAATCCTGCAGGGCTGGCTCAGAGCCAGGACCCGTGGGAGAGCAGCGGACACGCTGGGTTCAAATACTATTCAAAATCTTTCAAATAGTGTTGAACATTTGCTTGAAAGCCTGCCTAGAGTGTCAGATGGGTGGGATGGTTCTCATTTGGGAAAAATAGGTTACTTTAAACCAGACGCACTGCAACGGATTTCTGTTTTAAAAATCTGTTTGGGTGTTGATGACAGTCCAACACAGAAGCATGTCTGTTCTTCTAAATATATCTCCCAAATAAATATATATCTCCCAAATAAATATATATCTCCCAAATAAATATGTTCTCAATTTTTATTTTCTCTGTTACGCTGTGGGTACTGAACTGATATGCATGATTGTTAGGACACTCCCATGTTCGTATAAATGGAATTTCACACACATTTTTGAGCAATACCTTGAAATCAGAGTTTGATTATTTGTTCATTTGGTCCGGTATTGTTTCACATTTGACCCCCCCCCCCCCCCCCCCCCATCCTGAACATCATAACTATGTGTCCATGCAAGTCATTAGTTTATTGGACAAAAAAATTCACATTTATGATTATCATGAAGCATCACTTTCCCGATCTTCATAACACGAATCCTCTATATTCAATGGTCTACAACACTTTCACTTTGGTTTCCAACAACATGAGGGAGGAAACAGCACAATAGCTGCTCTAACTGCAACGGGAATCCTCTATATTCAATGGTCTACAACCTTCTCCCCTAACCAGGAATAATCTCTATTCAGTAGTCTACAACCTTCTCCCCTAACCAGGAATAATCTATATTCAGTAGTCTATAACCCCTTCTCCCCTGACCAGGAATAATCTATAATCAATAGTCTATAACCCCTTCTCCCCTGGCCAGGAATAATCTATATTCAGTAGTCTAACCTTCTCCTCTAACCTTCTCCCCTAACCATGAATCCTCTATATTCAGTAGTCTATAACCCCTTCTCCCCTGACCATGAATCCTCTATATTCAGTAGTCTATAACCTTCTCCTCTAACCATGAATCCTCTATATTCAGTAGTCTACAACCTTCTCCTCTAACCATGAATCCTCTATATTCAGTAGTCTATAACCTTCTCCCCTGACCATGAATCCTCTATATTCAGTAGTCTATAACCTTCTCCTCTAACCATGAATCCTCTATATTCAGTAGTCTATAACCTTCTCCTCTAACCATGAATCCTCTATATTCAGTTCATAACCTTCTCCTCTAACCATGAATCCTCTATATTCTATAACCTTCTCCTCTAACCATGAATCCTCTATATTCAGTAGTCTACAACCTTCTCCTCTAACCATGAATCCTCTATATTCAGTAGTCTATAATAACCATGAATCCTCTATATTCAGTAGTCTATAACCTTCTCCTCTAACCATGAATCCTCTATATTCAGTAGTCTACAACCTTCTCCTCTAACCATGAATCCTCTATATTCAGTAGTCTACAACCTTCTCCTCTAACCATGAATCCTCTATATTCAGTAGTCTATAACCTTCTCCCCTAACCATGAATCCTCTATATTCAGTAGTCAACCTTCTCCTCTAACCATGAATCCTCTATATTCAGTAGTCTATAACCTTCTCCTCTAACCTTCTCCTCTAACCATGAATCCTCTATATTCAGTAGTCTACAACCTTCTCCTCTAACCATGAATCCTCTATATTCAGTAGTCTACAACCTTCTCCTCTAACCATGAATCCTCTATATTCAGTAGTCTATAACCTTCTCCTCTAACCATGAATCCTCTATATTCAGTAGTCTATAACCCCTTCTCCCCTACATTCCTAAAGAAAATACTATACTTTTAACCTTCTCCTCTAACCTTCTAGTCTATAATAACCTTCTCCTCTAACCATGAATCCTCTATATTCAGTAGTCTACAACCTTCTCCTCTAACCATGAATCCTCTATATTCAGTAGTCTACAACCTTCTCCTCTAACCATGAACCATGAATCCTCTATATTCAGTACTATAATTTATCCTGACACCTACATTTATCCTGACACCTAAAACTACTCGTTTAATTTTGGAATCCTTAGCAGGACAGGAAAATGGTCCAATTCACACACTTATCAAGAGAACCTGGTCATCATCCCTACTGCCTCTGACCTGGCGGACGAACTAAACACACATGCTTCGTTTTTTTATAAATGATGTCTGAGTGTTGTAGTGTGTCCCTGGCTATCTGTAAATGATGTCTTCGTGTTGGAGTGTGTCCCTGGCTATCTGTAAATGATGTCTGAGTGTTGTAGTGTGTCCCTGGCTATCTGTAAATGATGTCTTCGTGTTGTAGTGTGTCCCTGGCTATCTGTAAATGATGTCTGAGTGTTGTAGTGTGTCCCTGGCTATCTGTAAATGATGTCTGAGTGTTGTAGTGTGTCCCTGGCTATCTGTAAATGATGTCTGAGTGTTGGAGTGTGTCCCTGGCTATCTGTAAATGATGTCTGAGTGTTGTAGTGTGTCCCTGGCTATCTGTAAATGATGCCTGAGTGTTGTAGTGTGTCCCTGGCTATCTGTAAATGATGTCTGAGTGTTGTAGTGTGTCCCTGGCTATCTGTAAATTATGTCTGAGTGTTGTAGTGTGTCCCTGGCTATCTGTAAATGATGTCTGAGTGTTGTAGTGTGTCCCTGGCTATCTGTAAATGATGTCTGAGTGTTGTAGTGTGTCCCTGGCTGTCATTTGAAATAAGTTATACTTTTTTATTTTGATACTTAAGTATATTTATTAAAACCAAATACTTTTAGACTTTTACTCAAGTAGTATTTTACTGGGTGACTTTCACTTTTACTTGAGTCATTTTCTATTAAGGGATCTTTTACTTTTACTCAAGTATGACAACTGGGTACTTTCTCCACCACTGCTTCTATGCAAAATACATATTCCTCTCATTCAAGTTGCGAGAGCCAAAGGGGAGGAAACGTATTCTGACAAGCAGTCAATGC
This sequence comes from Oncorhynchus clarkii lewisi, assembly GCF_045791955.1. Classification (NCBI taxonomy): domain Eukaryota; kingdom Metazoa; phylum Chordata; class Actinopteri; order Salmoniformes; family Salmonidae; genus Oncorhynchus; species Oncorhynchus clarkii. Next base: position 60,657,018 of record NC_092165.1, read on the forward strand.
ACAACAATACTAAATGCAATCGCGGTAAAAAAAACAACAAACACTTTTGAAAGCAGAGTTGTGGTCTTTTGTTTTTAAAAAAAAGGACTGGCATCCCAACATTCCTCCTGCTGCCACGTTTACAGTATTTCTCTACTGTAATCTGTCTAATTGTTTTACAAATGCATCTTTACAAGCAAGAGTTTCAAGCTTGGTTTAGGCACAACAGAGCTATTTTTAAGGGGCAACGGAGCCCAGGCCACAGGGCGCCTTAATGGGAAAACAGGAGGGAAAACAGGGCGCCTTAATGGGACAACAGGGCGCCTTAATGGGAAAACAGGAGGGAAAACAGGGCGCCTTAATGGGAAAACAGGAGGGAAAACAGGGCGCCTTAATGGGAAAACAGGGCGCCTTAATGGGACAACAGGGCGCCTTAATGGGACAACAGGGCGCCTTAATGGGACAACAGGGCGCCTTAATGGGACAACAGGGCGCCTTAATGGGACAACAGGGCGCCTTAATGGGACAACAGGGCGCCTTAATGGGAAAACAGGGCGCCTTAATGGGAAAACAGGGCGCCTTAATGGGAAAACAGGGCGCCTTAATGGGAAAACAGGAGGGAAAACAGGGCGCCTTAATGGGAAAACAGGGCGCCTTAATGGGACAACAGGGCGCCTTAATGGGACAACAGGGCGCCTTAATGGGACAACAGGGCGCCTTAATGGGACAACAGGGCGCCTTAATGGGACAACAGGGCGCCTTAATGGGACAACAGGGCGCCTTAATGGGACAACAGGGCGCCTTAATGGGACAACAGGGCGCCTTAATGGGACAACAGGGCGCCTTAATGGGAAAACAGGGCGCCTTAATGGGAAAACAGGAGGGAAAACAGGGCGCCTTAATGGGAAAACAGGGCGCCTTAATGGGACAACAGGGCGGGACAACAGGACAACAGGAGGGAAAACAGGGCGCCTTAATGGGAAAACAGGGCGCCTTAATGGGAAAACAGGAGGGAAAACAGGGCGCCTTAATGGGACAACAGGGCGCCTTAATGGGACAACAGGGCGCCTTAATGGGACAACAGGGCGCCTTAATGGGACAACAGGGCGCCTTAATGGGACAACAGGGCGCCTTAATGGGACAACAGGGCGCCTTAATGGGACAACAGGGCGCCTTAATGGGGCAACAGGGCGCCTTAATGGGAAAACAGGGCGCCTTAATGGGAAAACAGGGCGCCTTAATGGGAAAACAGGGCGCCTTAATGGGAAAACAGGGCGCCTTAATGGGAAAACAGGGCGCCTTAATGGGAAAACAGGGCGCCTTAATGGGAAAACAGGGCGCCTTAATGGGAAAACAGGGCGCCTTAATGGGAAAACAGGGCGCCTTAATGGGAAAACAGGGCGCCTTAATGGGAAAACAGGGCGCCTTAATGGGAAAACAGGGCGCCTTAATGGGAAAACAGGGCGCCTTAATGGGAAAACAGGGCGCCTTAATGGGAAAACAGGGCGCCTTAATGGGAAAACAGGGCGCCTTCATGGGAAAACAGGGCGCCTTCATGGGAAAACAGGGCGCCTTCATGGGAAAACAGGGCGCCTTCATGGGAAAACAGGGCGCCTTCATGGGAAAACAGGGCGCCTTCATGGGAAAACAGGGCGCCTTCATGGGAAAACAGGGCGCCTTAATGGGAAAACAGGAGGGAAAACAGGGTGCCTTAAGGGGAAAACAGGGCGCCTTAATGGGAAAACAGGGCGCCTTAATGGGAAAACAGGGCGCCTTAATGGGAAAACAGGGCGCCTTAATGGGAAAACAGGAGGGAAAACAGGGTGCCTTAAGGGGAAAACAGGGCGCCTTAATGGGAAAACAGGGCGCCTTAATGGGAAAACAGGGCGCCTTAATGGGAAAACAGGGCGCCTTAATGGGAAAACAGGGCGCCTTAATGGGAAAACAGGGCGCCTTAATGGGAAAACAGGGCGCCTTAATGGGAAAACAGGGCGCCTTAAGGGGAAAACAGGGCGCCTTCATGGGAAAACAGGTGGGAAAACAGGGCGCCTTAAGGGGAAAACAGGGCGCCTTAATGGGAAAACAGGGCGCCTTAATGGGAAAACAGGGCGCCTTAATGGGAAAACAGGGCGCCTTAATGGGAAAACAGGGCGCCTTCATGGGAAAACAGGGCGCCTTCATGGGAAAACAGGGCGCCTTCATGGGAAAACAGGGCGCCTTAATGGGAAAACAGGGCGCCTTAATGGGAAAACAGGGCGCCTTAATGGGAAAACAGGGCGCCTTAATGGGAAAACAGGGCGCCTTAATGGGAAAACAGGGCGCCTTAATGGGAAAACAGGGCGCCTTAATGGGAAAACAGGGCGCCTTAATGGGAAAACAGGGCGCCTTAATGGGAAAACAGGGCGCCTTAATGGGAAAACAGGGCGCCTTAATGGGAAAACAGGGCGCCTTAATGGGAAAACAGGGCGCCTTAATGGGAAAACAGGGCGCCTTAATGGGAAAACAGGGCGCCTTAATGGGAAAACAGGGCGCCTTAATGGGAAAACAGGGCGCCTTAATGGGAAAACAGGGCGCCTTAATGGGAAAACAGGGCGCCTTAATGGGAAAACAGGGCGCCTTAATGGGAAAACAGGGCGCCTTAATGGGAAAACAGGGCGCCTTCATGGGAAAACAGGTGGGAAAACAGGGCGCCTTAAATTCAAATGGTTATTTATAATAACAATCAGGATGTTGTGTCCAATGGGGTTAATGCAGATAGACAATGCTTCAGCCTATTCATTTAGCTGACAAGGTAAAAACATCTGTCGTTCTGCCCCTGAGCAAGGCAGTTAAACCTACTGTTCCCTCGGGCACCGATGACGTGGATGTTGATTTAAAGCCAGCCCTCCTCCGCACCTCTCTTGATTCAGAGGTGTTGGGTTAAAAGCGGAAGACGCATTTCAGTTGAATGCATTCAGTTGTACAACTGACTAGATATGACCACTTTCCCTTTATGTACAGCCACTATGCTGCATCAGTTGGGCTACAGGTGATAATGCCTGACGCTCTGATAATATAGAGTGGGGGTAGGGGCCACAAAAATCTGAACTCATCAGGAGGGGCCACAGTGGGAGGGAGGGAAGGAAGCATTCGAACAAGGCATGTCAGAAATGGATCTTTATTCTACCAGAGAACCTTGGTTAAAAGTGATGCTCTCTATCGGGTGCCATTTTGGGACTCACATAGTGCCTGAATGTGAGATCCTAATTAACGGAGAGAGCCTGGCCTGCCCTTAGTGTTGTGTGCAGATCTAGGATGAGTTTCCCCTCACCACAACCTAACCTCAACCATTAGTTGGAAAAATGCGAAACTGGTCTAAGATCAGTCGGTGTCTTAAAGGATTTACTCAGTGTTGATGCATTAAGGATACTGGTATGGTTTGTTGTGATGGTTGTGAGTGTTGGGATCTGGCTCCCCCTACTGACCGGAGTGTGTAATGTCTCAATGCCACTTCTTCAAAGCCTTCTTCTCTCCTCCACAGTTGATAAAGTGAAGTTTGAACCTCCACTGAGGAAGGAAACGGAGGCTCACACTGAAATGGTGAATATATTTAATATTACATAAGCAATTTCATTGGTTATTTGTGATTTTTACTTCTCTTTCCCGTACTGTTTTATCAGCCGTATTTCTCTCAAACGTTGGTCAGGAAGTGATTTGTAAAATTCCCTCAAAATAAAAGGAATGTGAGGGCATCCAAAATGGCCCCCTATTCCCTCTATAGTGGAAGTACTTTTGACTAGCGTATGGGGTGCCATTTCAGACTCAGCCTGCATTGACTCTGTACCGTAACACCCTGTATATAGCCTCCACATTGACTATGTACCGTAATACCCTGTATATAGCCTCCACATTGACTCTGTACCGGTACCCCCTGTAATATAGCCTCCACATTGACTCTGTACCGGTACCCCCTGTATATAGCCTCCACATTGACTCTGTACCGTAATACCCTGTATATAGCCTCCACATTGACTCTGTACTGGTACCCCCTGTATATAGCCTCCACATTGACTCTGTACCGTAATACCCTGTATATAGCCTCCACATTGACTCTGTACCGTAATACCCTGTATATAGCCTCCACATTGACTCTGTACTGTAATACCCTGTATATAGCCTCCACATTGACTCTGTACCGTAATACCCTGTATATAGCCACATTGACTCTGTACCGTAATACCCTGTATATACCCTGTATATAGCCTCCACATTGACTCTGTACTGTAACACCCTGTATATAGCCTCCACATTGACTCTGTACTGGTACCCCCTGTATATAGCCTCCACATTGACTCTGTACCGTAACACCCTGTATATAGCCTCCACATTGACTCTGTAGCGGTACCCCCTGTATATAGTCTCCACATTGACTCTGTACTGTAATACCCTGTATATAGCCTCCACATTGACCCTGTACCGGTACCCCCTGTATATAGCCTTCACATTGACTCTGTACCGTAATACCCTGTATATAGCCTCCACATTGACTCTGTACCGGTACCCCCCCTGTATATAGCCTCCACATTGACTCTGTACCGTAATACCCTGTATATAGCCTCCACATTGACTCTGTACCGGTACCCCCCCTGTATATAGCCTCCACATTGACTCTGTACCGGTACCCCCTGTATATAGCCTCCACATTGACTCTGTACCGTAATACCCTGTATATAGCCTCCACATTGACTCTGTACCGTAATACCCTGTATATAGCCTCCACATTGACTCTGTACCGTAATACCCTGTATATAGCCTCCACATTGACTCTGTACCGTAATACCCTGTATATAGCCTCCACATTGACTCTGTACCGGTACCCCCCCTGTATATAGCCTCCACATTGACTCTGTACCGGTACCCCCTGTATATAGCCTCCACATTGACTCTGTACTGGTACCCCCTGTATATAGCCTCCACATTGACTCTGTACCGTAACACCCTGTATATAGCCTCCACATTGACTCTGTAGCGGTACCCCCTGTATATAGTCTCCACATTGACTCTGTACTGTAATACCCTGTATATAGCCTCCACATTGACCCTGTACCGTAATACCCTGTATATAGCCTCCACATTGACTCTGTACCGTAATACCCTGTATATAGCCTCCACATTGACTCTGTACCGTAATACCCTGTATATAGCCTCCACATTGACTCTGTACCGTAATACCCTGTATAAAGCCTCGCTACTGTTATTTTACTGCTGTTCGTTAATGATTTCTTACTGTTATTGTTTTAAATGTTGTACTTATCTTATAACTGCATTGTTGGTTAAGGGCTTTTAAGTAAGCATCTCAGTAAGGTCTACACCTGTTGTTTTAGTTTTTTTTATACACAAAAGCCTTTGTCGAAGGTTGTTCACTACTCTATAGGGTGCCATTTTCTACGCAGCCCCTGGTGTTATGGAACTAACTGTCTTGTTTGTTATTGCCGTGGTCTTTCCAGGATGTGACTAAACAGAGCGACTTCCCCTCCCCCTGGAGCCCATTCGCAGAGGGAGGCATCACGACCAGGTAAGAACCCCGTGGTAACCATCGTCATGGGAACGCCTCCGTTAAATGGCTCCAGGCTTCAGTTTTTAGCTGGCTGCGGCTGTCTCCTGTCTTGTCTGGTCCAATGTGAGTCTGCCATGCGACTACTGAATACCACCATGGTTAAGACAAAATGGAATGTCTCCCTCCACACTTACAAATATGTCAAATAAAGCTAGATAAACCAAAACAAGAGGTAATATGTATATATTTTTTTAATGTGGACTCATTACATTTTTGGCTGGTTTTACGCACCCAACAACAATTTTTTTAAGAGAGTGGGATGGTTCCTCTCCATTAGACCATGGGTACACAGGACAGCACAAGAGCCCTGGCATTAGTAATCAATACCTTTAGTTATCAATACCTTTAGTAATCAATACCTTTTAGTAATCAATACCTTTTAGTAATCAATACCTTTTAGTAATCAATACCTTTAGTAATCAATACATTTTAGTAATCAATACATCTGTAAATCATATACTCTGCTCTGTTTTGTATTTTTATAGGTGTTAAGTAGGTTTTGAACTTTTACTGAGTTTTGTTGTGTGAATAATTTTGTGAAACCTCCCTGCTTCACCCTGGCTGTAAGACTAGCCCACACTACAGGGATCATTCCACGGAGGGTCAAGTGGTCAAGGGCGGGCTGCATGTTTTCACTTCTCCCTTGTATTTGATTTGATCAGGGACTGTACCCATAAAGCTACTTACAATAAGAGTGCTCATCTAGGACCAGTTTTCCCCTTTAGATCATAATGAATGAGGTTATATGGACAGCGTGGGACCTGATCCTAGATCATAATGAGGTTATATGGACAGCGAGGGACCTGATCCTAGATCATAATGAGGTTATATGGACAGCGAGGGACCTGATCCTAGATCATAATGAGGTTATATGGACAGCGAGGGACCTGATCCTAGATCATGATGAGGTTATATGGACAGCGAGGGACCTGATCCTAGATCATAACGAGGTTATATGGACAGCGAGGGACCTGATCCTAGATCATAATGAGGTTAAATGGACAGCGAGTGACCTGATCCTAGATCATAATGAGGTTATATGGACAGCGAGGGACCTGATCCTAGATCATAACGAGGTTATATGGACAGCGTGGGACCTGATCCTAGATCATAATGAATGAGGTTATATGGACAGCGAGGGACCTGATCCTAGATCATAATGTTATATGGACAGCGAGGGACCTGATCCTAGATCATAGTGTTATATGGACAGCGAGGGACCTGATCCTAGATCATAATGAGGTTATATGGACAGCGAGGGACCTGATCCTAGATCATGATGAGGTTATATGGACAGCGTGGAACCTGATCCTAGATCATAATGTTATATGGACAGCGAGGGAACTGATCCTCGATCATAATGAGGTTATATGGACAGCGTGGGACCTGATCCTAGATCATAGTGTTATATGGACAGCGAGGGACCTGATCCTAGATCATAATGAGGTTATATGGACAGCGTTGGACCTGATCCTAGATCATAATGAGGTTATATGGACAGCGAGGGACCTGATCCTAGATCATAATGAATGAGGTTATATGGACAGCGTGGGACCTGATCCTAGATCATAATGAGGTTATATGGACAGCGAGGGACCTGATCCTAGATCATGATGAGGTTATATGGACAGCGTGGAACCTGATCCTAGATCATAATGTTATATGGACAGCGAGGGACCTGATCCTAGATCATAATGAGGTTATATGGACAGCGTGGGACCTGATCCTAGATCATAATGAGGTTATATGGACAGCGAGGGACCTGATCCTAGATCATAATGAATAAGGTTATATGGACAGCGTGGGACCTGATCCTAGATCATAATGAGGTTATATGGACAGCGTGGGACCTGATCCTAGATCATAATGAGGTTATATGGACAGCGAGGGACCTGATCCTAGATCATAATGAGGTTATATGGACAGCGAGGGACCTGATCCTAGATCATAATGAGGTTATATGGACAGCGAGGGACCTGATCCTAGATCATAATGAATAAGGTTATATGGACAGCGTGGGACCTGATCCTAGATCATAATGAATAAGGTTATATGGACAGCGTGGGACCTGATCCTAGGTCATAATGAGGTTATATGGACAGCGAGGGACCTGATCCTAGATCATAATGAGGTTATATGGACAGCGAGGGACCTGATCCTAGATCATAATGAGGTTATATGGACAGCGAGGGACCTGATCCTAGATCATAATGAGGTTATATGGACAGCGAGGGACCTGATCCTAGATCATAATGAGGTTATATGGACAGCGAGGGACCTGATCCTAGATCATGATGAGGTTATATGGACAGCGAGGGACCTGATCCTAGATCATGATGAGGTTATATGGACAGCGAGGGACCTGATCCTAGATCATGATGAAGTTATATGGACAGCGAGGTACCTGATCCTAGATCATAATGAGGTTATATGGACAGCGAGGGACCTGATCCTAGATCAGCACTCCTACACTGAGACGCTTTATGACCACAGGTCACTGATCAGTCCCCCTCACCTTGTTGTCTAGATCTTAATTGGATCCAAAATAGAAAATAAATGACTAAATATACACTAGATAACTTAACGGGAATGAATTTTTGACACCCCTGGACTGACCTGTTTCCATTTCACCTTAGTCTGTGTGGAGCTAGCTACCCTGTTCTCTTCTCAAAGCATGACCTTTGACCGTACACGCCTACCTGTCTCCCTGTAGTCTGGCGTGTTTGTACCAAGTTGTGAAAGAGCAAGGTTCTTGTCCGTCCACGTGCTTTGACTGTCCTTTTTGTTTTCTTTTTGTTTTCTTCTTCTCCTTCCTTCCTCTCCGTTGCTCTCTTCTTCTCCTGTCCTTCCTCTCCGTTGCTCTCTTCTTCGCCTGTCCTTCCTCTCCGTTGCTCTCTTCTTCTCCTGTCCTTCCTCTCCGTTGCTCTCTTCTTCTCCTGTCCTTCCTCTCCGTTGCTCTCTTCTCCTCCTGTCCTTCCTCTCTGTTGCTCTCTTCTTCTCCTGTCCTTCCTCTCCGTTGCTCTCTTCTTCTCCTGTCCTTCCTCTCCGTTGCTCTCTTCTTCGCCTGTCCTTCCTCTCCGTTGCTCTCTTCTTCGCCTGTCCTTCCTCTCCGTTGCTCTCTTCTTCTCCTGTCCTTCCTCTCCGTTGCTCTCTTCTTCGCCTGTCCTTCCTCTCCGTTGCTCTCTTCTTCGCCTGTCCTTCCTCTCCGTTGCTCTCTTCTTCTCCTGTCCTTCCTCTCCGTTGCTCTCTTCTTCTCCTGTCCTTCCTCTCCGTTGCTCTCTTCTCCTCCTGTCCTTTCTCTCTGTTGCTCTCTTCTTCTCCTGTCCTTCCTCTCCGTTGCTCTCTTCTTCTCCTGTCCTTCCTCTCCGTTGCTCTCTTCTTCGCCTGTCCTTCCTCTCCGTTGCTCTCTTCTTCGCCTGTCCTTCCTCTCCGTTGCTCTCTTCTTCGCCTGTCCTTCCTCTCCGTTGCTCTCTTCTTCGCCTGTCCTTCCTCTCCGTTGCTCTCTTCTTCGCCTGTCCTTCCTCTCCGTTGCTCTCTTCTTCTCCTGTCCTTCCTCTCCGTTGCTCTCTTCTTCGCCTGTCCTTTCTCTCTGTTGCTCTCTTCTTCTCCTGTCCTTCCTCTATGTTGCTCTCTTCTTCTCCTGTCCTTCCTCTCCGTTGCTCTCTTCTTCTCCTGTCCTTCCTCTCCGTTGCTCTCTTCTTCGCCTGTCCTTCCTCTCCGTTGCTCTCTTCTTCGCCTGTCCTTTCTCTCTGTTGCTCTCTTCTTCGCCTGTCCTTTCTCTCTGTTGCTCTCTTCTTCTCCTGTCCTTTCTCTCTGTTGCTCTCTTCTTCTCCTGTCCTTCCTCTCCGTTGCTCTCTTCTTCTCCTGTCCTTTCTCTCTGTTGCTCTCTTCTTCGCCTGTCCATCCGAAGGAGCCTTCTGAAAAGCGTTGAGGACGAGTTGTTCCAACGGTAACACTAACAACACCCTGTGTATGTTTTCCTCAATGGCACTCTATTCCCTATTTAGTGCCCTACTTTTGACCAGAGTCAGTATGAACCCAATATGCCCCGGTCAAAAGTAGTGCACTACATAGGGAAAAGGGTGCTAATGGGGGAGGCAACTTGAGTGTCCTGTTGTAGGATGCCATTGACCCACTCCACTCCACTCGCTGTTGTGATGGCAGTCTGGCCGATGGGGTTAAAGGCAGCCGATGTGCTGCGGCCTGGCTATGTGCCACCCTGCTCCGTGCCACCCTGCTCCGTTCATACCCATCCTGATGCCCTGCCGTGCTCTAACGTAGCTGTAAAACCCACCACCCTGTTGTGGACCTGTAAACCCAATCGTTTCAATTCAACAATGTTTTTGGTAACTTTTTCACCAATCTAAATATGCAGCACCGCCCGCGAGTTCTGAAACAGAATGTTAAATTAGTTACAGTGGTAGCCTACACACTTAGAACCAACAGGAAGTAAACTAGTTACAGTGGTAGCCTACACACTTAGAACCAACAGGAAGTAAACTAGTTACAGTGGTAGCCTACACACTTAGAACCAACATAATGTAAACTAGTTACAGTGGTAGCCTACACACTTAGAACCAACAGGATGTAAACTAGTTACAGTGGTAGCCTACACACTTAGAACCAACATAATGTAAACTAGTTACAGTGGTATCCTACACACTTAGAACCAACAGGATGTAAAACTAGTTACAGTGGTAGCCTACACACTTAGAACCAACATAATGTAAACTAGTTACAGTGGTATCCTACACACTTAGAACCAACATAATGTAAACTAGTTACAGTGGTAGCCTACACACTTAGAACCAACAGGATGTTAAACTAGTTACAGTGGTAGCCTACACACTTAGAACCAACAGGATGTAAAACTAGTTACAGTGGTAGCCTACACACTTAGAACCAACAGGATGTAAAACTAGTTACAGTGGTAGCCTACACACTTAGAACCAACATAATGTAAACTAGTTACAGTGGTAGCCTACACACTTAGAACCAACAGGATGTTAAACTAGTTACAGTGGTAGCCTACACACTTAGAACCAACAGGATGTAAAACTAGTTACAGTGGTAGCCTACACACTTAGAACCAACAGGATGTAAAACTAGTTACAGTGGTAGCCTACACACTTAGAACCAACATAATGTAAACTAGTTACAGTGGTAGCCTACACACTTAGAACCAACAGGATGTAAAACTAGTTACAGTGGTAGCCTACACACTTAGAACCAACAGGATGTAAAACTAGTTACAGTGGTAGCCTACATACAAGATCAACTGTCTGTTCATCTGTTAAGTTCTACTGTGTTTCAGAGTCGCAAAATACTTGAACTAGTGCCCTATCTAATAGACCCAGTTTAAATGAGATGCGCACGGTAAATTGTAGTAGGCTAACGCTTCTTGGGAAATATGAATCCATCATAGCCAGAAAAGATGAGGTATTTATTCTGCAATCGTTGTGAAAGTATGTATTGTATTTCTAAATTTAAATATTGTTTACTTGAGAAGTTCGCATAAAGAAAAAATACTTGAAGTAGTTTAATCTATTTACTGTAAAGTGGGTCCAATTAAATGAGCGATGGAACGTTCTAGGCCTGCAGGCTACTGCAGGCTACTACAGGCTACTACAGGCTACTGCAGGCTACTGCAGGCTACTGCAGGCTACTGCAGGCTACTACAGGCTACTGCAGGCTACTGCAGGCTACTGCAGGCTACTGCAGACTACTGCAGGCTACTACAGGCTACTGCAGGCTACTGCAGGCTACTACAGGCTACTGCAGGCTACTGCAGGCTACTGCAGGCTACTACAGGCTACTACAGACTACTGCAGGCTACTGCAGGCTACTGCAGGCTACTGCAGGCTACTACAGGCTACTGCAGGCTACTGCAGGCTACTGCAGGCTACTGCAGGCTACTGCAGACTACTGCAGGCTACTGCAGGCTACTGCAGGCTACTGCAGGCTACTGCAGACTACTGCAGGCTACTACAGGCTACTGCAGGCTACTGCAGGCTACTACAGGCTACTGCAGGCTACTACAGGCTACTGCAGGCTACTACAGGCTACTGCAGGCTACTGCACCAGTATGAATCTATCCGAAAGAGATGAATTTATTCTTCAATGATCATGGAATTGAAATGGGGAAATAGATGGAAATAGATAGAAATAAATAGAAACAGATGCCTATATCTAACTAGTTCAGAATGCAAAGATTTAAAAAAAATATATATAAATAATCACTAACGACAAATTGTAAAGAGACCTTGGCCTCAGCGTCCTTCCCTGTCAAAATAAAGATAAAAATAAATAATAAATGATGGTATCTTGTTGTATTTACCTGTTTTGTTTTTATGAATTAGCTTGTCATATACCTAATTGCATAAAATACTAGTCTACTTTCTGCTGCAATGCTTCAACCACTACAAACTGTGCGTATGCATGGTCTAAAGTTTGAGGAAAGCTAAGCACATTCTCACGTCAAGTTACATTTTTATAAATGCCAACTTTTCTGTTTTGGGTATATTTTTTGTACATGCGCAACATATGTAAATAAGGCCTCAGGCTCCTATTCTCTCTGAGTCACAGAGGGTCCAGGCTCTTATTCTCTCTGAGGAACGAGTCATTTACTTCATAAGCATCATCATGGAAACCAGGGTTGGGCTCAATTCCAGTCAGTTCAGGAAGTACACTGACATCCCAATTCTCTTCAATGCTTGTAGATTTGGAATGTGGTTTACTTTCTGAATTGAAATTGAATTGACCACAACCCTGGTGGTAACATTATACCCCCCCCCCCCCCCCCCCCCCCAGCCCTGAACTCCCTGTTCCCCCCAGCCCTGACCTCCCTGTTCCTCCCAGCCCTGACCTCCCTGTTCCTCCCAGCCCTGACCTCCCTGTTCCTCCCAGCCCTGACCTCCCTGTTCCCCCCAGCCCTGACCTCCCTGTTCCCCCCAGCCCTGACCTCCCTGTTCCTCCCCTCTCTGACCTCCCTGTTCCACCCCTCTCTGACCTCCCTGTTCCTCCCCTCTCTGACCTCCCTGTTCCTCCCCTCTCTGACCTCCCTGTTCCTCCCCTCTCTGACCTCCCTGTTTCTCCCCTCTCTGACCTCCCTGTTCCTCCCCTCTCTGACCTCCCTGTTCCTCCCCTCTCTGACCTCCCTGTTCCTCCCCTCTCTGACCTCCCTGTTCCTCCCCTCTCTGACCTCCCTGTTCCTCCCCTCTCTGACCTCCCTGTTCCTCCCCTCTCTGACCTCCCTGTTCCTCCCAGCCCTGACCTCCCTGTTCCTCCCAGCCCTGACCTCCCTGTTCCCCCCAGCCCTGACCTCCCTGTTCCCCCCAGCCCTGACCTCCCTGTTCCTCCCAGCCCTGACCTCCCTGTTCCTCCCAGCCCTGACCTCCCTGTTCCTCCCAGCCCTGACCTCCCTGTTCCTCCCAGCCCTGACCTCCCTGTTCCTCCCAGCCCTGACCTCCCTGTTCCTCCCAGCCCTGACCTCCCTGTTCCTCCCAGCCCTGACCTCCCTGTTCCTCCCAGCCCTGACCTCCCTGTTCCCCCCAGCCCTGACCTCCCTGTTCCTCCCAGCCCTGACCTCCCTGTTCCTCCCAGCCCTGACCTCCCTGTTCCTCCCAGCCCTGACCTCCCTGTTCCTCCCAGCCCTGACCTCCCTGTTCCCCCCAGCCCTGACCTCCCTGTTCCCCCCAGCCCTGACCTCCCTGTTCCTCCCAGCCCTGACCTCCCTGTTCCTCCCAGCCCTGACCTCCCTGTTCCTCCCAGCCCTGACCTCCCTGTTCCTCCCAGCCCTGACCTCCCTGTTCCTCCCAGCCCTGACCTCCCTGTTCCTCCCAGCCCTGACCTCCCTGTTCCCCCCAGCCCTGACCTCCCTGTTCCCCCCAGCCCTGACCTCCCTGTTCCTCCCCTCTCTGACCTCCCTGTTCCACCCCTCTCTGACCTCCCTGTTCCTCCCCTCTCTGACCTCCCTGTTCCACCCCTCTCTGACCTCCCTGTTCCTCCCCTCTCTGACCTCCCTGTTCCTCCCCTCTCTGACCTCCCTGTTCCTCCCCTCTCTGACCTCCCTGTTCCTCCCCTCTCTGACCTCCCTGTTCCTCCCCTCTCTGACCTCCCTGTTCCTCCCCTCTCTGACCTCCCTGTTCCCCCCCTCTCTGACCTCCCTGTTCCCCCCCAGCCCTGACCTCCCTGTTCCCCCCCTCTCTGACCTCCCTGTTCCTCCCCTCTCTGACCTCCCTGTTCCTCCCCTCTCTGACCTCCCTGTTCCACCCCTCTCTGACCTCCCTGTTCCCCCCCAGCCCTGACCTCCCTGTTCCTCCCCTCTCTGACCTCCCTGTTCCACCCCTCTCTGACCTCCCTGTTCCCCCCCAGCCCTGACCTCCCTGTTCCCCCCCAGCCCTGACCTCCCTGTTCCACCCCTCTCTGACCTCCCTGTTCCTCCCCTCTCTGACCTCCCTGTTCCCCCCCAGCCCTGACCTCCCTGTTCCTCCCCTCTCTGACCTCCCTGTTCTCTGTCATTCTCTCTGTCTTCCCCCAGGGGACATATGGCCCATCTGGAGGACGCCTTTGAAGACGTGGAGCTGTAAGTGCTGCTCTCACACACACACACACACACACACACACACACACACACACACACACACACACACACCCTGCCTGACTGTCTGATCTTCTCCAATTCTAGGTCGACCCTGAAGCATGGAATCCCACCACCTCTACCGCCAAAGGTAACTCCTTATTCACTGCATATACTGGGGTTTCAATATATACTGGGGTTTCATACTGGGGTTTCAATATATACTGGGGTTTCAATATATACTGGGGTTTCAATATATACTGGGGTTTCAATATATACTGGGGTTTCAATATATACTGGGGTTTCATACTGGGGTTTCATCATATACTGGGGTTTCATACTGGGGTTTCAATATATACTGGGGGTTCAATATATACTGGGGTTTCAATATATACTGGGGTTTCAATATATACTGGGGTTTCAATATATACTGGGGTTTCATACTGGGGTTTCATACTGGGGTTTCATACTGGGGTTTCAACATATACTGGGGTTTCAACATATACTGGGGTTTCAATATATACTGGGGTTTCAACATATACTGGGGTTTCAACATATACTGGGGTTTCAACATATACTGGGGTTTCAACATATACTGGGGTTTCAATATATACTGGGGTTTCAATATATACTGGGGTTTCAATATATACTGGGGGTTCAATATATACTGGGGTTTCAATATATACTGGGGTTTCAATATATACTGAGGTTTCAATATATACTGAGGTTTCAACATATACTGGGGTTTCAATATATACTGGGGTTTCAATATATACTGGGGTTTCATACTGGGGTTTCAATATATACTGGGGTTTCAATATATACTGGGGTTTCAATATATACTGGGGTTTCATACTGGGGTTTCATACTGGGGTTTCATACTGGGGTTTCATACTGGGGTTTCATACTGGGGTTTCAATATATACTGGGGTTTCATACTGGGGTTTCATCATATACTGGGGTTTCATACTGGGGTTTCAATATATACTGGGGTTTCAACATATACTGGGGTTTCATACTGGGGGTTCAATATATACTGGGGTTTCAACATATACTGGGGTTTCAATATATACTGGGGTTTCAATATATACTGGGGTTTCATACTGGGGTTTCAAAACATACTGGGGTTTCATACTGGGGTTTCAAAACATACTGGGGTTTCATACTGGGGTTTCAAAACATACTGGGGTTTCATACTGGGGTTTCAACATATACTGGGGTTTCAATATATACTGGGGTTTCATACTGGGGTTTCAATATATACTGGGGTTTCAATATATACTGGGGTTTCAATATATACTGGGGTTTCTATATATACTGGGGTTTCAAAATATACTGGGGTTTCAATATATACTGGGGTTTCAATATATACTGGGGTTTCATACTGGGGTTTCAATATATACTGGGGGTTCAATATATACTGGGGTTTCAATATATACTGGGGTTTCAATATATACTGGGGTTTCAATATATACTGGGGTTTCATACTGGGGTTTCAATATATACTGGGGTTTCATACTGGGGTTTCATCATATACTGGGGTTTCATACTGGGGTTTCAATATATACTGGGGGTTCAATATATACTGGGGGTTCAATATATACTGGGGGTTCAATATATACTGGGGTTTCAATATATACTGGGGTTTCAATATATACTGGGGTTTCATACTGGGGTTTCAACATATACTGGGGTTTCAACATATACTGGGGTTTCAAAATATACTGGGGTTTCAACATATACTGGGGTTTCAATATATACTGGGGTTTCAATATATACTGGGGTTTCAACATATACTGGGGTTTCAACATATACTGGGGTTTCAACATATACTGGGGTTTCAATATATACTGGGGTTTCAATATATACTGGGGGTTCAATATATACTGGGGTTTCAATATATACTGGGGGTTCAATATATACTGGGGTTTCAATATATACTGAGGTTTCAATATATACTGGGGTTTCAACATATACTGGGGTTTCAACATATACTGGGGTTTCAATATATACTGGGGTTTCATACTGGGGTTTCAATATATACTGGGGTTTCATACTGGGGTTTCAATATATACTGGGGTTTCATACTGGGGTTTCAATATATACTGGGGTTTCATACTGGGGTTTCAATATATACTGGGGTTTCAATATATACTGGGGTTTCAATATATACTGGGGTTTCAATATATACTGGGGTTTCAATATATACTGGGGTTTCATACTGGGGTTTCATACTGGGGTTTCAATATATACTGGGGTTTCAATATATACTGGGGTTTCATACTGGGGTTTCAATATATACTGGGGTTTCATACTGGGGTTTCATACTGGGGTTTCAACATATACTGGGGTTTCAACATATACTGGGGTTTCAATATATACTGGGGTTTCATCATATCCTGGGGTTTCGTCCTGGGGTTTCATCACATACTACTTCCTCTATTCTCCCTCTCCCGTCTTCCTCTCTCTCTACTTCTCTCCCCCTCAGCCTCAACTGAACAGTTTGTCAGATGAGCTAGGTCTGACTGATGAGCGGTGTCTGACGGTGAGGAGGTTCCCGGGCTCAGAGAGCAGCCCAGGCCTGGGCCCCCGGAGGCTGAGCACCCCAGAGCAGGGCAACAAGGTATGTGTTTATGTTTGATGGCTTTTTCTGTTACAACGTTTGACGGTACGGTGCATTTGGAAAGTATTCAGACCCCTTCACTTTGTTAAGTTACAGACTTATTCTAAAATGGATTTGTTTCCCCCCCACCCCCTCATCAATCTACACACAATACCCCATAATGACATCACAATACCCCATAATGACATCACAATACCCCATAATGACAAAGCAAAATGTTTTTTTTTTTTGCAAATGTATAAAAATGGAGAATCATATTTACATTAGTATTCAGACCATTTACTCAGTACTTTGTTGAAGCACTTTTGTCAGCGATTTATAGCCTCAAGTCTTCTTGGGTTTGGCGCTACAAGCTTGGGACACCTGTATTTGGGGAGTATTTCCCTTGTTCTTCTCTGCAAGTCCCCTCGGGTTGGATGGGGAGTGTCGCTGCACAGCTACTTTCTGGTCTCTCCAGAGACTTGTCCCGAAGCCACTCCTGCGTTGTCTTGGCTGTGTGCTTAGGGTCGTTGTGTGTTGGAAGGTGAACCTTCGCCCCAGTCTGAGGTCCTAAGTGCTCTGGAGAAGGTTTTC
This sequence comes from Oncorhynchus clarkii lewisi, assembly GCF_045791955.1. Taxonomy (NCBI): domain Eukaryota; kingdom Metazoa; phylum Chordata; class Actinopteri; order Salmoniformes; family Salmonidae; genus Oncorhynchus; species Oncorhynchus clarkii. The sequence continues at coordinate 60,674,367 of NC_092165.1, forward strand.
ATCTAGGTTTTCATTTGCTCTCTGTACTTTGCTCCGTTCATCTTTCCCTCAATCCTGTCTCCCAGTCCCTGCCACTGAAAAACATCCTCACAGCATGATGCTGCCACCACCACCACGCTTCAGGGTAGGGATGGTACCAGGTTTCCTCCGTACGTGATGCTTGGCATTCAGGCCAAAGAGTTCAATCTTGGTTTCATCAGACCAGAGAATCTTTAGGTGCCTTTTGGCAAACTCCAAGCAGGCTGCCATGTCTTTTTACTGAGGAGTGGCTCCCGTCTGGCCACTCTACCATAAGTGCCTGATTGGTGATTTGCTGCGGAGGTGGGACAACCTTCCAGAAGGACAACCATCTCCACAGAGGAACTCTGGAGCTCTGTCAGAGTGACCATCGGGTTCTTGCTTACCTCCCTGACCAAGGCCCTTCTCCCCCGATTGCTCAGTTTGCCAGGCGGCCAGCTTTGGGAAAAGTCTTGGTGGTTCCAAACTTCTTCCTTTTAATGAATGATGGAGGCCACTGTGTTCCTGAGAACCTTCAATGCTGCAGAAATGTTTTGGTACCTTTCTCCAGATCAGTGTCTCGGCACAATCCTGTCTCTGAGCTCTATGGACAGTTCCTTCGACCTCGTGGCTTGGTATTTGCTCTGGCATGCACTGTCAACTGTGGGACCTTATATGCCTTTCCAAATCATGTCCAATCAATTGAATTTACCACAGATGGACTCCAAGTTGTAGAAACATCTCAAGGATGATCAATGGAAACAGGATGCACCTGAGCTCAATTGAGTCTCATAGCAAATAGTCTGAATGTAAATAAGCTATTTCTGGTTTTTATTTGTAATACATTTGCTAAAATAAAATAGAAACTGTTTTCGTTATGGGGTATTGTGTGTTGATTGAGGATTTTTTGGTTTTTAATCCATTTTTAGAATTCATGCTGTAACGTAACAAAATGTGGAATACGTCAAGGGGTCTGAATACTTTCCGAATGCACTGTACTCTATGTGATATTCTGTGTTTTCAACGATGTTGTGAAGCCTAAAATGCTAAACAAATTTCCCCACCTTGAGTTAATTAAGGTCATTCTAATTGTAAGGTGGAGCACCCCTCTCCTGACTACCTGTCAGCCAGCGTTAGTAGTCCTGGTATACTGTCCACAGCCTCGGACCCTGGTGAGTTAAAACACACACACACACACACACACATCTTTACACCCGTACCCCTATACTGGTTGAAAATTGGAAATAATCTATCTATTGTATTGGAAACGCAGCGGCTCTCCAGCGTGCTATACATGACTTCAGAGAGGTCTCCGGCTTCACAGAGGTCTCCGGCTTCACAGAGGTCTCTGCTTCACAGAGGTCTCCGGCTTCACAGAGCTGTATTGGTTTTGACTGACAGGCGTTGTGGACTCCCACTTAATTGGCCAACTTTTTCTTTTTTTTTTTCTGTGTGAAGGCGAAGTGCTGTAAATTAAAAGAGGACTCGATGTGTTTTGAAAGATGAGACGTTGAGGATTATAATAAATGTCGCTTTGACGTCATAGAAGCAAACCAAATGTGCACTTCACATTTCCAAATCTTTTACACTTGAGACATATATAGTGGCAAAGTGTATTATCACTGCTTGAGGTACAGTTACAAGATGACACAGCGGCATGCCCTGGGTCCTTCTGAATAGAAATGAGCCTATTGTGAAGATATTCGTCAGGGAACAAGCGTCCCAATTCACTCCTGGCTCTATTCTACACTCACCTAAATTAAGTTCACGTTTCTCTGAATTGCCCTAGTTAACACCTAACACTGTAAGATCAGATTTTTTGTAACTTAGCAAATCATGTTGGCAATAGAACACGCTTTGAAATGATGCCCTCCAGATCCAGATTGTGATTTATAATGGGAAGAGTTTGGAATGCATAAACAACAACAGCAACTGTTGGCAGGGATGCTGCAGGGCTGTGTTAAAAACAACTACAAGTCTGCTTGCTGTAGTTCCTCAAAAGCTCTGCTTTTTGGAGAGCTTAAAATAGCACCTTTTTTCATAGTTGAAGTCATAAAAATGTATTGAAATTATGCAGGAACTGTCCACACTTTTGGAGGTGTGTGTGTGTGGTCACTTGGAGACAGTCAGTTAGTCCTCTCACTTGTCTTTAGTTTGTCTTCTGTTGCACCTACCCCAAATTTACCATGAATAGTCTCAAGTTACCGAATGTATCCAGAGTGTTTTCAGATTTAATTATCAACTAATGCGGCAAAATGTCCTGTAAATGTCCTGTAAATGTCCTGTAAATGTCCTGTAAATGTCCTGTAAATGTCCTGTAAATGTCCTGTAAATGTCCTGTAAATGTCCTGTAAATGTCCTGTAAATGTCCTGTAAATGTACTGTAAATTTACTGTAAAATCAAGGGTGTCAGATTAGTCAAATACTTTCCCCATAATCTCCAAACTGTTTTCTTTTATTTATTCTGTAAGATAAACATGTATATTTAGCCCTATTCAAATAGATCAATTCCCATATACGTCTAAGAGTTAAATTGATTTAAGGTTAGCGGTACTCTCTCTAAATGAGGAAAAACAAAATCTCTTCTCTCTTCTCTTCCAAGCTATCAGTTATTCAAACAACGTTTTCGTCAGTAATTCAAACATATCCAAAGGTAAGAAGTTGCATCAAACTGTGTTTGTGGTGTACTGTAGATGCATTCACTGGACTGTTTATTAGGTACACCTAATCTAGTGTCCGGATCGGACCTCGCTTTGCCAGCCAGAACAGCCTGAATTTTTCCACAGGGATGTTGGTCCATGCTGAAGCCTGAACTGTGCCAGGACAACATTTCCTCCACACAACAGCCACCAGCCTGTACCGTTGACACCGGGCAGGATGGACTCGTGCTGCTGACGCCATTTCTGAGATACTGGATTCGCCTGGCACGGACGATCATACCACGTTCAGTCTCTTAGGTTACTCGTTTTTCCCCACTTATAACGTTCAATCAAACATTAACTGAATGCATTGATACCTGTTTTCCTGCTGCGGTCACGTGACTCGCTGTCTGTAGGAGCGATCCATTGTTATGTAGGAGGTGGTGTACCTAATAAACAGTCCGGTGTGTGTGTAGTTGTATTCACAATAGTGGTTCAATACCCTCAGAGAAAATCCTATATGCTAGATACACTATATACTAAAGTATGTAGGACACCCAAGCTCACAGAACGGGACCGGCGAGTGCTGAAGCACTTTGCGTGTAAAAAATAATAGTCTGTCCTGGGTTGCAACACTCACTACTGAGTTCCAAACTGCCTCTGGAAGCAACGGCAGCACAAGAACTGTTCTTCAGGAGCTTCATGAAATGGGTTTCCATGGCCGAGCAGCCGCACACAAGCCTAAGCTCACCATGCACAATGCCGAGCGTCGGCTGGAGTGGTGTAAAGCTCGCCGCCATTGGATTCTGGAGCAGTGGAAACGTGTTCTCTGGAGTGATGAACCACACTTCAACATCTTGGCAGTCCCACGGACAAATCTGGGTTTGGTGGATGCCAAGGAGAACACTACCTGCACCATAGCAGAGCCAACTGTAAAGGTTGGTGGAGAAGGAATAATGGTCTGGGGCTGTTTTTCATGGTTCGGGCTAGGCCCTTAGTTCCAGTGAAGGGAAATCTTAGAGAATTCTGTGCTTTCCATCTTGGTGGCAACAGTTTGGGGAAGGCCCTTTCCTGTTTTAGCATGACACAAAGCGAGGTTCATACAGAAATGGTTTGTCGAGATCGGTGTGGAAGAACTTGACTGGCCTGCACACAGCCCTGACCTCAACCCCCATCGGACACCTTTGGGATGAATTGGAACGCCGACTGCAAGCCAGGCCTAATCGCCCAACAACAGTGCCCGACCTCACTAACTCTCATGGCTGAATAGAAGCAAGTCCCCCGCAGCAATGTTCAAACATCTAGTGAAAAGCTTTCCTTGAAGAGTGGAGGCTGTTATAGCAAGGGGGGGGGGGGGGGACCAACTCCATATTAATGCCCATGATTTAGGAATGAGATGTTTGACGAGCAGGTGTCCTCATACTTTTGGTAGTGTATAACGCTCAGAGACTAGCTATAACCCTCCACTTCCCCCTGCTTGCAATGATGCTGATATGCAAATATTTGGGGCCAGGGAGATCCCTTTTGTGGTAGCAAATTCATCAGGGGGCTCCCTTTAACTTGAGTGAGATGCAAACAAACAAAAGCCCACCTATTTGCATCGGGGCGAGAGAGAATTTCAGTTTTAAAGCTAATATCCTGCTAATTGTACACATTTTGCCGCGAGGCAGAGAAAATGTTGCAGTTTTAAAGCTAATATCCTGCTAATTGTACACATTTTGCCGCGAGGCAGAGAAAATGTTGCAGTTTTAAAGCTTAAATTACAGTGCATTTCTGTTAGAAAATGTAAATACAAGAACTTGAAAAATGTACAATTGGTGGCGCACTGTGGATACCAATATCCATGTGAGTCTCCCGTTCTCCTCCGCAGCTCCTCTCAAGCTCTGTCAGGTTGGATGGGGAGCGTTGCTACACAGCTATTTTCAGGTCTCTTCAGACAGTAGATCTAGCTGGTCATGTTGTCCAGGGTTATCAACATGAATTTCAACCATAATGCATTGTATCACACCCTCTAAACTTATTCCACGGATCCCTTGGCCTAAAACTCTTTAAATCTGTCGGTGTTAGTAATATTGTTTGTTTTTTTAAATTACATTCGGAAAGTATTCAGATGCCTTTTTCCATATTTTCTTACCTTGTTCTAAAATTAGATGAATAAATTAATATAAACACAATACCCCATAATGACAGAGAAAATAGGTTTTTAGATATTTTTGCAAATGTATACAAAAACAGATACTTTTTTATATTTACATAAGTATTCCGACCCTTTGCGATGAGACTCAAATTGAGCTCAAGTGCATCCTGTTTCCATTGATCATCCTTGAGATGTTTCCACAACTTGATTGGCATCCACCTGTGGTAAATTAAATTGATTACATATGATTTGGAATGCACACACATAAGGTCACACAGTTGACAGTGCATGTCAGAGCAAAAATGAAGCTCCGAGACAGGATTTCGTCGAGGGACAGATCTGGGGAAGGGTACCAAAAACGTTCTGCAACATTGAAGGTACCCAAGAACACAGTGGCCTCCATCATTCTTCAATGGAAGAAGTTTGGAACCACCAAGACTCTTCCTTGAGCTGGCCGCCTAGCCAAACTGAGCAATCGGGAGGGAAGGGCCTTGGTCAGGGAGGTGACCAAGAACCCGATGGTCACTCTGACTTTTTGGCCTGAATGCTAAGCATCACGGCTCGAGAAATGCTGGCACAATTTGTACAGTGAAGCATGGTGGTGGCAGCATCATGTTGTGGGGTTGTTTTTCAGTGGCAGGGACTGAGAGACTAGTCAGGGCCGAGGGAAAGATGAACAGAGCAAAGTACAGAGATACTTGATGAAAATCTGCTGCAGAGTTTCACCTTCCAACGGGACAACAACCCTAAGCACACAGCCAAGACAACGCAGGAGTGGCTTCGGGTCAAGTCTCAATGTCCTTGTGTGGCCCAGCCAGAGCCCGGACTTGAATCCCATCGAACATCTCTGAAGAGACCTGAAAATAACTGCTCAGCGACGCTCCCCAGCCAACCTGACAGAGCTTGAGAAGATATGCAGAGAATAATGGGAGAAACTCTCCAAATACAGGTGTGCCAAGCTTGTAGCGTCATACCCAAGAAGACTCTAGGCTGTAATCGCTGCCAAAGGTGCTTCAACAAAGTACTGAGTTAAGGGTCTGGATACTTATGTAAATGTGATCCGTTTTATTCGTAATAAATTTGCAGAAAAATAGGTTTTGTGTATAGATTGATCAATTAAAAAAAAATAATAATAATTCATCCATTTTAAGAATAAGGCTGCAACATAACAAAATGTGGAAAAGGTCAAAGGGTCTGAATACTTACCGAATGCATTTATTTTTTATCTCTTGCCACTCACCCCTAGCTCTGCGGAACGCCTAAATTACTGAAATATCAAATGTAACTTGTCTCTGTCCCCAGAACTTGAAGACTCTGATGGAGGTGTGAACGGGGACAGTCCCAAGACTCCTCCCAGCCGACCACAGAGGAAGGAGAAGAAAGACTACCCTGTGAGGCTTTTTATCTATGTGATTGTATTTGCTATGTGACTATGTATATGACAGAGCAATCGAAATATGTCACAGTCATATAATCTCAGGTAACATACAGTGGGGCAAAAAGTATTTAGTCAGCCAACAATTGTGCAAGTTCTCCCACTTAAAAAGATGAGAGGCCTGTAATTTTCATCATAGGTACACTTCAACTATGACAGACAAAATGAGAAAAATAATCCAGAAAATCACATTGTAGGATTTTTAATGAATTTATTTGCAAATTATGGTGGAAAATAAGTATTTGGTCACCTACAAACAAGCAAGGTTTCTGGCTCTCACAGACCTGTAACTTCTTCTTTAAGAGGCTCCTCTGTCCTCCACTCGTTACCTGTATTAATGGCACCTGTTTGAACTTGTTATCAGTATAAAAGACACCTGTCCACAACCTCAAACAGTCACACTCCAAACTCCACTATTGCCAAGTCCAAAGAGCTGTCAAAGGACACCAGAAACAAAATTGTAGACCTGCACCAGGCTGGAAAGACTGAATCTGCAATAGGTAAGCAGCTTGGTTTGAAGAAATCAACTGTGGGAGCAATTATTAGGAAATGGAAGACATACAAGACCACTAATCTCCCTCGATCTGGGGCTCCACGCAAGATCTCACCCCGTGGGGTCAAAATGATCACAAGAACGGTGAGCAAAAATCCCAGAACCACACGGGGGGACCTAGTGAATGACCTGCAGAGAGCTGGGACCAAAGTAACAAAGCCTACCATCAGTAACACACCACGCCGCCAGGGACTCAAATCCTGCAGTGCCAGACGTGTCCCCCTGCTTAAGCCAGTACATGTCCAGGCCTGTCTGAAGTTTGCTAGAGAGCATTTGAATGATCCAGAAGAAGATTGTGAGAACGTCATATAGTCAGATGAAACCAAAATATAATTTTTTTGTAAAAATTCAACTCCTCGTGTTTGAAGGACAAAGAATGCTGAGTTGCATCCAAAGAACACCATACCTACTGTGAAGCATGGGGGTGGAAACATCAAGCTTTGGGGCTGTTTTTCTGCAAAGGTACAAGGACGACTGATCCGTGTAAAGGAAAGAATGAATGGGGCCATGTATCGTGAGATTTTGAGTGAAAACCTCCTTCCATCAGCAAGGGCATTGAAGATGAAACGTGGCTGGGTCTTTCAGCATGACAATGATCCCAATGTCACGAACCGGCTCAAAGCCCGTAACAAAGGGAGACGACGTGGAGATAAGGAGTAACAAAATATATATTTATTAACTAAAGCAACTAAGGAAAATATACAATGGTGTGTGTAATCAGTAATCTGTAGTGTAAGTGAGTGTTTTGCATGCATGAATGTGATAATGCAGGGTGTTGAAAGATGCCAAAGCAAACAAACAAACAAAAGGCCACCAAGAACCACAACACAATCTACAAAGGTGTCTGCATGGAGAGAGTCTCCTCCGTGAATGTGGAAGAGGTCTATTTATCCTGGGACACACCTGGCCCAGGTGTTTCCCATGTAGCTGACGACCCTCCCAACTCTGCCCACCGGCATCCTAATAAGGAAACAAGAACAAAGACAGAATACGGCAGACAGAGTGGGAGGGTCGTCACACCCAAACACACCGCCCGGGCAACGAAGGAGTGGCTTCGTAAGAAACATTTCAAGGTCCTGGAGTGGCCTAGCCAGTCTCCAGATCTCAACCCCATAGAAAATCTTTGGAGGGAGTTGAAAGTCCGTGTTGCCCAGCAACAGCCCCAAAACATCACTGCTCTAGAGGAGATCTGCATGGAGGAATGGGCCAAAATACCAGCAACAGTGTGTGAAAACCTTGTGAAGACTTACAGAAAACGTTTGACCCCTGTCATTGCCAACAAAGGGTATATAACAAAGTATTGAGAAACTTTTGTTATTGACCAAATACTTATTTTCCACCATAATTTGCAAATAAATTCAAAAGATCCTACAATGTGATTTTCTGGATTTTTTTCCCTCATTTTGTCTGTCATAGTTGAAGTGTACCTACGATGAAAATTACAGGCCTCATCTTTTTAAGTGGGAGAACTTGCACAATTGGTGGCTGACTAAATACTTTTTGCCCCACTGTATGTAGGGAATAGGTTTCCATTTGGGACAGATGTATAGGGAATAGGTTTCCATTTGGGACAGATGTATAGGGAATAGGTTTCCATTTGGGACAGATGTATAGGGAATAGGTTTCCATTTGGGACAGATGTATAGGGAATAGGTTTCCATTTGGGACAGATGTATAGGGAATAGGTTTTCATTTGGAACAGAGCCCGACTGTCTGTCCCCCCACAGTGCTGAGGTTAGAGACAGTAGTTGGGTTTATAAAGCATTAAACACACCGAATATCTGACTGCTGACAGGTGCTTCTCTCTTGCTAGAATAAAAGTGGTACCCTACTGCGTGCCGACCCGGTAGAGCCGAACCTACATATTCTACTTGTAGTATCGCAATGCTCGTCAGTGACCAACAACTTCAATCGAAGAGCGCGAGCCCCTTACGTAGGGGAGCCAACGGGAGTGACAACAACAAAAAAAACATTAAATGTCATGAACCAGTCTCACTCCATATGCAATGTAGGCTACGGTAGCTAGCTAAGCGTACCGACACAACACTCAATACTTCGTCCACGCTAGCTAACCGTTGTATTGACATAATTAAATCACAACGGATTTTAATCACAACTTGCTTAAAAACAAGAAAAGGTTGCTTGAAGTCAACAGATTACCATTTTTAAAACGGTGCTTGGCAAACCAGCTCGGATCAAAACAACAGTTGTTGTTTTCTTCGTATGTCCTCCAGTCTGATGTGTGGTTTATTTGTTTCTCCTCAGAAGCCAGCGATCAACGGCCTGCCACCCACTCCTAAAGTCCTGGTGAGTGACCCACGTGGACGAGTCTCTCTGTGTCCCAAATAGCACCCCTATTCCCTTTATCAGTGCACTACTTTTGACCAGAGCCCTATGAAGTACAGCACTACATAGGGAATAGGGGGCCATTTTGGAACACAGACTTGCTGTCGTCCCTAGATCAAATTGTATTTTGTCACATACACATGGTTAGCAGATGTTATTGGTCACATACACGTGGTTACCAGATGTTATTGCGAGTGTAGCGAAATGCTTGTGCTTCTAGTTCCTCCAGTGCAGTAATATCTAACAATTCCACAACAACTACCTAATACACACAAATCTAGGTAAAGGGATGGAATAAGAATATGTAAATATAAATATATGGATGAGCAATGACTGACCGGCATAGAGGAGATGCAATAGATGGTATAAAATACATGATATACATCTGGGATGAGTAATGTAGGATATGTAAACATCATTATTGAAGTGGGGTTAATGAAGTGGCCAGGGATCCATTTGTTAGTGTCCAATGATTTCATGTCTGTCTGTAGGCAGCAGCCTCTCTGTGTTAGTGGTGGCTGTTTAACAGTCTGATGGCCTTGAGATAGAAGCTGTTTTCAGTCTCTCGGTCCCTGCTTTGATGCACCTGTACTGACCTCGACTTCTGGATGATAGCGGGGGGGAACAGGCAGTGGCTCGGGTGGTTGTTGTCCTTGATTATTTGTATTTATTTAGCTCCATTGTACCCCCAGCAGAACACATTCCTTCCTGGTGGATGGGTTAATAAACTATGTCTGATGTATTGATATGATGATTTATGTAGTCTGTGGTTGCTCTGGTCAGAATGTCGTCTGTGGTTGCTCTGGTCAGAATGTCGTCTGTGGTTGCTCTGGTCAGAATGTCGTCTGTGGTCTCTGGTCAGAATGCCGTCTGTGGTCTCTGGTCAGAATGTCGTCTGTGGTTGCTCTGGTCAGAATGCCGTCTGTGGTCAGAATGTTGTCTCTGGTCAGAATGTCGTCTGTGGTTGCTCTGGTCAGAATGTCGTCTGTGGTCTGTGGTCAGAATGTTGTCTCTGGTCAGAATGTCGTCTGTGGTTGCTCTGGTCAGAATGTTGTCTCTGGTCAGAATGTCGTCTGTGGTTGCTCTGGTCAGAATGTCGTCTGTGGTCAGAATGTTGTCTCTGGTCAGAATGTTGTCTCTGGTCAGAATGTCGTCTGTGGTTGCTCTGGTCAGAATGTCGTCTGTGGTTGCTCTGGTCAGAATGTCGTCTGTGGTCTCTGGTCAGAATGTCGTCTGTGGTCTGGTCAGAATGTTGTCTCTGGTCAGAATGTCGTCTGTGGTCTGGTCAGAATGTCGTCTGTGGTCTGGTCAGAATGTTGTCTCTTGTCAGAATGTCGTCTGTGGTCTGGTCAGAATGTTGTCTCTGGTCAGAATGTCGTCTCTGGTTACCATCTTCCAGACCAACTTTGGGTGGTGAACTCTCTCTGATCCCCAGTTTTGTTGATATTTGTGTCATCACTACTCTAGATGGGAGCCTGTTTCTCCAAGGTGTTTGATGGCTGTCCACTGAAAATCAACTGTGCCACATCGTGGATACACCCAGATACCAAAGGTAACACACACACACACACACACACAAACTACTGTACACACACACACACACACACACACACACACACACACACACACACACACTTGTTAGAGTGAATATGTGTCACAGACAATTCAATATGTTTCTACTGTTTTCCAGACCAATACCTTATATTTGGGACGGAGGATGGGATCTATACCCTCAACCTGAATGAGCTGCATGAAGCCACCATGGAACAGGTAGGAACACATGGGTTAACATGTCGAGGATAACTTCGCTTTGACACTAATAAAACCCACTGTGTCTTGTAAACATATAGGACCAAACTGATAACACATATTATCGTCTGTAGTCTTTAATACGGTGGTAGGCACAGCACTAAGAAATATTAGGGAAGGAACGATTCACCCGATACGCATCGGTCCCCGATTCCTAATGTGTAAGATACAAGTGTATTCCCAAAACCGATCCAAATGTAGCGTGCGTCGGTCAGAAAATGTTTTGAAACCGTTAGGAATCGCCGGTTCACTAAAAAAGTTTAGCTGGTTTGACATACCTTCAGAAGTCACCTCATCTCTTGTGATAACCGATGAGTCTTCTCCGTCAGTGTGCTAACTGCATGTAACGGTGTTGACAGTCGTTGATCTACAAATCATTTTTGCGTGCAGGACAAAACTGTACAATAAATAAAAGTCTGCAAACAAGCGAACACCGGCCACGAACGATGTGTTTACAATAACGCGTTGGTAATAAGGCATTATTTGTTAGACCGGATGGGGGGAAAAGTCTGTGTGAGCATTTGAAGTCATTTGAAATTCCAATTTAAAAATGTTTCTCGTTGCTTTTCATCTTCCTGCTCCATTTTTTTTTTTTTGTGATATAGAACTGATCATCACCCTGAGGGCCGATACATATAAATAAATCTTACGAATCGTGGCGGCTGCTTGCAGTTACGAGGCTCAATCTCCTGAGAATGGTTGAACAGGTAGTCAGAGAACTCCTTCTCACCCAGACAGCCCATCGGGTTCAGGTTCTCTCTTGACAAAACCCCGGGCGATGTCAGTAGCCTTGTCAAAACGGCGCGCTGTACCCCAGCTTTGCGGCGCTGACCAACGCGAGGTGGACTTGCCTCTTCCCGGTCTTGACCATCTGCACGCCACCTTTAGCATTGACATTGTAAAATTGATTGCGTGATATTAGGCTTTATTAGTTGGGGTGACAACCTACACTACCGTTTGGGGTCACTTAGAAATAATTTACAACATTAACAATGTCTACACTGTATTGCTGATCAATTTGATGTTATTTTTGTAGACAAAAAAAAAAGAACGTTTTTTTCTTTCAAAAACAAGGACATTTCTAAGTGACCCCAAACTTTTGAACGGTAGTGTGTATTTTACGGTAGTGTGTATTTTACGGTAGTGTGTATTTTACGGTAGTGTGTATTTTACGGTAGTGTGTATTTTACGGTAGTGTGTGTTTTTACGGTAGTGTGTATTTTACAGTAGTGTGTATTTTACGGTAGTGTATATTTTACGGTAGTGTATATTTTACGGTAATATATAATAATTAGGTTATAGCGTTGCAGCAGTGGTGGAAAATACTTTAAATTACAACTTCAGTAGTTTTTTTGGGGGGGGGTATCTGTACCTCACTATTTATATTTTTGCCAACTTTAACTTTTACTTCACTGCATTCCTAAAGAAAATGAATGTACTTTTTACTCCGTACATTTTCCCTGACACCCAAAAGTACTCGTTACATTTGACACGAAAATGGTCCAATTCAAGAGAACAACCCTGGTCATCCCTACTGCCTCTTATCTGAAGGACTCACTAAACACAAACGCTTCATTTGTAAATTATGTTGGTGTGCCCCTGGCTATCTGTCAATAATAATTTTTTAAATATACAAAAAGTTGTACCGCCTGGTTTGCTTAATTTAAGGAATTTGAAATGGTTTATATTTTTTACTTTTGATACTTATATTTAAAACCAAATACTTTTAGACTTTTACTCAAGTAGTATTTTACTGGGTGCCTTTCATTTGAGTTATTTCTTGAGTCATTTCTATTAAGGGATCTTTAAGGGATCTTTAAGGGATCTTTAAGGGATCTTTTTTGAAACTGTTGTACTTTTCCCACCACGGTGTTGCAGTTCTTGACCGGTGCGCCTGGCACCTACTACCGTAACCCGTTCAAAGGCACTTCAATATTTTGTCTTGCCCATTCACCCTCTGAATGGCACACATTCACAATTGTTTAAAAAAAATTATTAATTAACCTGTCACCTCCCCTTCATCTACACTGATAGAAGTGGATTTAACTAGTGACATAAATAAGGGATTATAGCTTTCACCTGGATTCACCTGGTCAGTCTGTCATGGAAAGAGCAGGTGTTCCTAATGTTTTCTATACTCTGTATTATATATGGTCATTTTTAGATATACAGTGGGGAGAACAAGATACACTGCCGATTTTGCAGGTTTTCCTACTTACAAAGCATGTAGAGGTCTGTAATTTTTATCATAGTTACACTTCAACTGTGAGAGACGGAATCTAAAATCAAAAATCCTGAAAATCACATTGTATGATTTTTAAGTAATTCATTAGCATTTTATTGCATGGCGTAAGTATTTGATCACCTACCAACCAGTAAGAATTCCGGCTCTCACAGACCTGTTAGTTTTTCTTTAAGAAGCCCTCCTGTTCTCCACTCATTACCTGTATTAACTGCACCTGTTTGAACTCGTTACCTGTATGAAAGACACCTGTCCACACACTCAATCAAACAGACTCCAACCTCTCCACAATGGCCAAGACCAGAGAGCTGTGTTAGGACATCAGGGATAAAATTGTAGACCTGCACAAGGCTGGGATGGGCTATAGGACAATAGGCAAGCAGCTTGGTGAGAAGGCAACAACTGTTGGCGCAATTATTAGAAAATGGAAGAAGTTCAAGATGACGGTAAATCACCCTCGGTCTTGGGCTCCATGCAAGATCTCACCTCGTGGGGCATCAATGATCATGAGGAAGGTGAGGGATCAGCCCAGAAATACACAGCAGGACCTGGTCAATGACCTGAAGAGAGCTGGGACCACAGTCTCAAAGAAAACCATTAGTAACACACTACGCCGTCATGGATTAAAATCCTGCAGCGCATGCAAGGTCCCCCTGCTCAAGCCAGCGCATGTCCAGGCCCATCTGAAGTTTGCCAATGACCATCTGGATGATCCAGAGGAGGAATTGGGGAAGGTCATCTGGTCTGATGAGACAAAAATAGGGCTTTTTGGTCTAAACTCCACTCGCCATGTTTGGAGGAAAAAGAAGGATGAGTACAACCCCAAGAACACCATCCCAACCGTGAAGCATGGAGGTGGAAACATCATTCTTTGGGAATGCTTTTTTGTAAAGGGGACAGGACGACTGCACCGTATTGACGGGAGGATGGATGGGGCCATGTATCGCGAGATCTTGGCCAACAACCTCCTTCCCTCAGTAAGAGCATTGAAGATTGGTCGTGGCTGGGTCTTCCAGCATAACAACGACCCGAAACACACAGCCAGGGCAACTAAGTTGCTCCGTAAGAAGCATCTCAAGGTCCTGGAGTGGCCTAGCCAGTCTCCAGACCTGAACCCAATAGAAAATCTTTGGAGGGAGCTGAAAGTCCGTATTGCCCAGCGACAGCCCCGAAACCTGAAGGATCTGGAGAAGGTCTGTATGGAGGAGTGAGCCAAAATCCCTGCTGCAGTGTGTGCAAACCTGGTCAAGAACTACAGGAAACGTATGATCTCTGTAATTGCAAACAAAGGTTTCTGTACCAAATATTAAGTTCTGCTTTTCTGATGTATCAAATACTTATGTCATGCAATAAAATGCAAATTAATTACTTAAAAATAATACAATGTGATTTTCTGGATTTTTGTTTTAGATTCCGTCTCTCACCGTTGAAGTGTACCGATTGATAAAAATTACAGACCTCTACATGCTTTGTAAGTAGGAAAGCCTGCAAAATCGGCAGTGTATCAAATACTTGTTCTCCCCACTGTACAGGGTCAAAGTTGATCATTTCATAACGAGGACAGCGATTACTTTTGGTGAGGCACACTGTATGGCCGAAGGGAAGATCACTCTGTACAGAAAACTTGTCAAAACCATTTGATTTGGAGATGGGAGGTGAAAGACCAAAGTTTTGCTATATATTCATTGGCTATGGTCATAGCTGTTTTGTAAATTACGTTTCAAACTAAATTGTGTCGTTCCTGTATCGTATCGGAGCTAGATACGAATCCGAAAGATGCCCCATCCTTAATAAATATAGCTATAAACATGGCTACACTCATTTTGACCTCTTAGTTACTGTAGATCTGAATCCGTGAAATAGTGTGCTGTCTACTGCCGACTTGTTCTATTTCAACGGTGAGTATTGAATGTCCTTTATTGTGTTCTGTTTCCCTTCTAGCTGTTCCCCAGGAAGTGTACCTGGCTCTACATCATCAACAACAACCTGATGTCTCTGTCAGGTGAGTCAGTAGGACAGATACAGGTATCAACAACAACCTGCTGTCTCGGTCAGGGGAGTCAGTAGGACAGATACAGGTATCAACAACAACCTGCTGTCTCGGTCAGGGGAGTCAGTAGGACAGATACAGGTATCAACAACAACCTGCTGTCTCGGTCAGGGGAGTCAGTAGGACAGATACAGGTATCAACAACAACCTGCTGTCTCGGTCAGGGGAGTCAGTAGGACAGATACAGGTATCAACAACAACCT
Source organism: Oncorhynchus clarkii lewisi (assembly GCF_045791955.1). NCBI lineage: Eukaryota > Metazoa > Chordata > Actinopteri > Salmoniformes > Salmonidae > Oncorhynchus > Oncorhynchus clarkii. Next base: position 60,689,778 of record NC_092165.1, read on the forward strand.
GCTGTCTCGGTCAGGGGAGTCAGTAGGACAGGTATCAACAACAACCTGCTGTCTCGGTCAGGGGAGTCAGTAGGACAGATACAGGTATCAACAACAACCTGATGTCTCTGTCAGGTGAGTCCGTAGGACAGGTATCAACAACAACCTGCTGTACTGCAGTCTTGAGAGGCGGTATCAATCACAGCCAGCTGCTGGACATGATAACCAGCTGCTGGCCATGATAACCAGCTGCTGGACATGATAACCAGCTGCTGGACATGGTGCCATGATAACCTGCAGCTTTGTTTTGCTGTTATCTGACTGGAAATACCATTACCTCATAACTATTCCACAGGAACAATGTCATTACCTGGCATCTACACACCATACTGTAAATACAATCACCTCATAGCTATCTATAGACGCAGAAGTAGCAGGATGTTTAGAAGCTTTTGGATTAAAACCCCTTTATAAGAAGTGCTTGACTGCATATTATTGTGAGTCCTGTCTTTTATGGCCTACTGCTGTGTGGAATAAATATGGCGTTTTATATTGACCAGTGGTTGTGAAGACTCCTGGTTGCTGTAGAAATGTAGATAGTTTGGGCCGATGATACACCTCATGACCAAAAGTATGTGGGCACCTACTCGTCTTAACATCTCATTCCAAAATCGTGGCCATTTTAATATGGAGTTGGTCCCCCCCTTTGCTGCAAAAACAGCCTCCAATTGTTTGGGAAGACTTTCCAATAAGATGTTGGAACATTGCTGCGGGGACTTGCTTCCATTCAGCCGCAAGAGCATTAGTGAGGTCATGCACTGATGTTTGGGAGATTAGGCCTGGTTCCTATTCATCCCAAAGGTGTTCGATGGGGTTGAGGTCAGGGTTCTGTGCAGGCCAGTTAAGTTCCTCCACACCGATCTCAACAAACCATTTCTGTATGGACCTCGCTTTATGCACAGGGACATTGTCATGCTGAAACAGGAAAGGGTCTTCCCCAAACTGTTGCTAGAAAGTTGGATGTACAGATTCATCTAGAATGTCATTGTATACTGTAGCATTAAGATTTCCCTTCACTGGAACTAAGGGGCCTTGCCCAAACCATGGAAAACAGGACAGATACAGACCGTTAATTCCTCCCCCACCAAACTTGACAGTTGGCACTGCATTGGGCCAGGTACCATTCTCCTGGCATCCGCCAAACCCAGATTCATTCGTTGGTCGGACTGCCAGATGTAGAAGCGTGATACATCACCCCAGAGAACGCGTTTCCACTGCTTAAGAGTCCAAATGGCGGCGAGCTTTACACAATTCCAGCCGACACTTGGCATTGCACATGGTTTTCTTAGGCTTGTGTGCGGCTGCTCGGCCATGGAAACCCATTTCATGAAGCTCCTGACAAACAGTTCTTGTGCTGACGTTGCTTCCAGAGGCTGTTTGGAACACGGTAGTGAGTGTTGCAACCGAGGACAGATGATATGTTTACGCGCTTCAGCATTCGGCGGGCCCGTTCTGAGAGCTTGTGTGGCCTACCACTTTGCGGCTGAGCTGTTGTTGCTCCTAGACGTTTCCACTTCACAATAACATCACTTACAGTTGACCGGGGGGGGCAGAGCTAGCAGGGCAGAAATTTGATGAACTGACTTGTTGGAAAGGAATGTCACTGAGCTCTTCAGTAAGGCCATTCTACTGCCAATGTTTGTTTGTGGAGATTGCATGGCTGTGTGCTCGATTTTATACACCTGTCAGCAACGATTGTGGCTGAAATGGCCGAATCCACTAATTTAAAGGGGTGTCCACATACTCTTGTGTATATATAGTGCAAGACATGAAAGTAGAGTTGAACCACTTTCGCTGAGAAAGACTCATTGTAGTTAGTTTATGCATGTCCCAATGTACAGTTGATGTCGGAGGTTTACATACACTTAGGTTGGAGTCATTAAAACTTGTTTTTCAACCACTCCACAAATTTCTTGTTAACAAACTATAGTTTTGACAATTGTTTACAGACAGATTATTTCACTTATAATTCACTATCACAATTCCAGTGGGTCAGAAGTTTACATACACTAAGTTGACTTTAAACAGCTTGGAAAATTCCAGAAAATGATGTCATGGCTTTAGAAGCTTCTGATAGGCTAATTGACATAATTTGAGTCAATTGGAGGTGTACCTGTGGATGTATTTCAAGGCCCACCTTCAAACTCAGTGCCTCTTTGCTTGACATCATGGGAAAATCAAAAGAAATCAGCCAAGACCTCAGAAAACAAATTGTAGACCTCCACAAGTCTGGTTCAACCTTGGGAGCAATTCCCAAACCCCTGAAGGTACCTCGTTTATCTGTACAAACAATAGTACGCAAGTATAAACACCATGGGACCACGCAGCCGTCATACCGCTCAGGAAGGAGAAGCGTTCTGTCTCTTAGAGATGAACGTAATTTGGTGCGAAAAGTGCAAATCAATCCCAGAACAACAGCAAAGGACCTTGTGACGATGCTGGAGGAAACGGGTACAAAGTATCTATATCCACAGTAAAACGAGTCCTATATTGACATAACCCGAAAGGCCGCTCAGCAAGGAAGAAGCCACTTCTCCAAAACCGGCATAAAAAAGCCAGACTACGGTTTGCAACTGCACATGAGGACAAAATCGTACTTTTTGGAGAAATGTCCTCTGGTCTGATGAAACAAAAATAGAACTGTTTGGCCATAATGACCATCGTTATGTTTGGAGGAAAAGGGGGAGGTTTGCATGCCAAAGAACAACATCCCAATCGTGAAGCACGGGGATGGCAGTATCATGTTGTGGGGGTGCTTTGCAGCAGGAGGGACTGGTGCACTTCAAAATAGATGGCGTCATGAGGAATGAAAATTATGTAGATTTATTGAAGCAGCATCTCAAGACATCAGTCAGGAAGTTAAAGCTTGGTTGCAAATGGGTCTTCCAAATGGACAATGATCCCAAGCATACTTCCAAAGTTGTGGCGAAATGGCTTCAGGACAACAGCAACAAAGCCACGGTATTGGAGTGGCCATCGCAAAGACCTGACCTCAATCCTATAGAAAATGTGTGGGCAGAACTGAACAAATGTGTGCGAGCAAGGAGGCCCACCAGCCTGACTCAGTTACACCAGCTCTGTCAGGTGGAATGGGCCAAAATTCACCCAACTTATTGTGGGAAGCTTGTGGAAGACTACCCAAAATGTTTGACCCAAGTTAAGCAGTTTAAAGGCAATGCTACCAAATACTAATTGAGTGTATGTAAACTTCTGACCCACTGGGAATGTGATGAAAGAAATAAAAGCTGATTCTCTCTACTATTATTCTGACATTTCACAT